>NC_092103.1:20141532-20456729 GCF_045679555.1 Salvelinus alpinus | reverse complement strand
TTAACCAAGATTAGCCAGACAGACAGCCGGTTGATTTAACCAAGATTAGCCAGACATAGACAGCCAGTTGATTTAACCAAGATTAGCCAGACAGACAGCCGGTTGATTTAACCAAGATTAGCCAGACAGACAGCCGGTTGATTTAACCAATATTAGCCAGACAGACAGCCGGTTGATTTAACCAAGATTAGCCAGACATAGACAGCCAGTTGATTTAACCAATATTAGCCAGACAGACAGCCGGTTGATTTAACCAAGATTAGCCAGACAGACAGCCGGTTGATTTAACCAATATTAGCCAGACAGACAGCCGGTTGATTTAACCAAGATTAGCCAGACAGACAGCCGGTTGATTTAACCAAGATTAGCCAGACAGACAGCCGGTTGATTTAACCAAGATTAGCCAGACATAGACAACCGGTTGATTTAACCAAGATTAACCAGAAATAGACAGCCGGTTGATTTAACCAAGATTAGCCAGACATAGACAGCCGGTTGATTTAACCAAGATTAACCAGAAATAGACAGCCGGTTGATTTAACCAAGATTAACCAGAAATAGACAGCCGGTTGATTTAACCAAGATTAGCCAGAAATAGACAGCCGGTTGATTTAACCAAGATTAGCCAGACATAGACAGCCGGTTGATTTAACCAAGATTAACCAGACATAGACAGCCGGTTGATTTAACCAAGATTAGCCAGAAATAGACAGCCGGTTGATTTAACCAAGATTAGCCAGAAATAGACAGCCGGTTGATTTAACCAAGATTAGCCAGACATAGACAGCCGGTTGATTTAACCAAGATTAACCAGAAATAGACAGCCGGTTGATTTAACCAAGATTAGCCAGACATAGACAGCCGGTTGATTTAACCAAGATTAGCCAGACATAGACAGCCGGTTGACGGAGTTCATTTCTTTATATTTGTTATCAGAGATGTACAAAGTCTAAATTTAGTGGGCTGTTTCAGAGCTGGTGTGCTGTGCGCAGTGCTGTGTCCTCCCATCTGCCTGACTCAACATATTTCTGGATCCCCCTCCCCCTCTCTGCCCAGGCTGGCACGTACATGCATGTCTGTAGACTCTATACCCAGCATGCTTCACTTCTCTCTGTGCTGTGGCGCGCGTGGGACTCACTGCATTGCAGCCCTGTGTGCATTAATTGGCAGAAAGACAGCAGCTCAGAGGGAAAGTGCCGTGATATGAAGAGAGGAAGGGGGGAAGAGAAAGGGGGTGATGTCTTTCCCTGTGGGGATGTGAAGTGAGAAGTTTGCCCAGTTTGGATATCTCTATTTGCATTACATTTGGCAGGCTGGGTTGTTGTCTGGCTGGAGGGAGGGAGGGAGAGAGAGAGAGGGAGAGAGAGGGAGAGAGGGAGGGGAGAGAGAGAGGGAGAGAGAGAGGCCGAGAGAGAGAGGAAATACCACATGACAAGAATAACAAGTGTATTCTAGCTGGTGTTGTTTACATTGCTAAGCAGTGAGTAAATTACCAGTGAATCTACAAGTTTTCATAATATGCCAAATGTTAAGAGGGGAAAAAGGATTGGCACACACACACACACTTCATGTTGCCCACACACTACACTCTCCCTCTTTCCCTCTCTCTATCCCTCTCACTCAGTTTTCCCTTTCATCTCTCCCTCTCTCAGTCTCTCTCTCTCTTACGTGTGTCAATCTGAAAATCTGTGTCATGGTTGTTTTATGTTCACAGCTTCCTTCACAGTCCTTAGCAGAGACACTCTCTGTACAGTAAGCTGCTGTCTAACGTTTCCCTGGGCTTTCCTCTGTCACACTCAATGACGTCTGGGGTCCTTTTTCCCGCTTTAATCCACCGACAAACAGCAGTCCGGGAGACCTGCTCAGTGCCTGTCCAAAAATGCAACCAGACAACAGAGGGAGCTGTCTACCTGAACAAGCTAACATAGTGAACTCAGTGACATCTCACTTGGAGAACTCACTCACTCATGTTTAAAATCCCCCAAGAGACAGTCACAGAGTTTTAACAGACACTCCCAATGTGATACTTGCACAAACGCTAGCAAGTTTAATCTTTTCCGTCATTCAGAATCAGTAGTGGTATGAGCTGTTTAAGTATGAGTCACATTCTCAATATGTTCTTGCATCAAACTGGAGATTTCAGGGTGAATGACAGGGCTACTTTCAACTGCACATTTCAGACATATAATTAACTCCTTTTCTCTCCTTCCTTTTTTCTCATTCAACTCTCATTTTATTAACTTGCTATTTTTATGACGTTTTCTATTTTTTGGCAATTGCTTAGGTTCAGATAGGAGCTGAAGTTGCTACAACGCAATTGCCTTTCTTTGCGACGTTCCCTCTGTCTCAACTCCCCCCACCCCCCTCCACCCAGTCTCCGTCTCTGTTTGTCTGTAACTCTACCCTGTTTTTTTTTCCCGCTCCATCCCTCCCTCTCCCTATGACATATGTATAGATGCTGCATTGATTGCACACAGAGAGCCTCCCACTCCTTTCATCATTGATGCGCTCTCTCCAGCTGCAGCAGCACTTGTTGAATTCAGCCCTGGGAGAGGGAGAAGGTGAGAGAGAGGGAGAGTAAAAGGAGAGTGAGAAAGAAAAGAGCGAGGGAGAAAAGCTTTGACAGGGAGAGAAAACGGAGGGACGGAGAAAAGCTTTGAGAGAGAGAATGAAAACCGAGGGAGGGAGAAAAGCTCCGAGCTCTAAGTGAGGCAGAGAGCAAGATAAAGTCAGAGAGTGAGGCTTTGAGAATAAGAGAGAGCAACAGAGTGCTTTTTTCTCTCTCCTCCTGCTTTCTTTTCTGGTGCTGGCGCGTGAAAGCTTCATGGTGTGTCCACTCTCCTTTCCTGAGGATTGGGATGTACAGGTCAGAGCTGTCTGCGATGGATGGGATGTGTGTGTGTGTGTGTGTGTGTGTGTGTGTGTGTGTGTGTGTGTGTGTGTGTGTGTGTGTGTGTGTGTGTGTGTGTGCGTGTGTGCGTGTGTGCGTGTGTGCGTGTGTGTGTGTGTGTGTGTGTATCTATGTGTGTCCATCCATGTGTGTGCGAGAAAGAGGAGAAGAGAAGAGAGGGATGTGCGTGTGTCTGCGGAGTCAGGAGAGAGGGATGACACTTTTCAGTTTGTATTCCTGGAAACCTTTCTGCAGCATTGCTCAATAATGAAACTGGCGAGTGAGTGGGGAAGCAAAACACAAAGATAAGGTTCATGGAATGAAGGAGCATATGCAAATACATCTGGGGAGCTTGTATTCCTGTAACTGGTTGTTATTGTAAAGGGAGCTATCAAAGTTATATTTATTTGTGTCTCCGAAGTTATGTGTTTCCAGGGATTATGCATGTGTTTCCTTGCTGGCTACAGTTTAGTTTATACAGTCAAAGTGAAGGGATCACACTTACGAGTCTGAATAATATGTGTCAATTATATCATTACACTGGTTATATTGACTTCCTTTTATCACTGAATTCTACTACTTTGAATTCTTACTTTGCATATTAACGGAACATTATTTATTCATTCATTTTTTTATACAATATTTCTGCAGTTTCTATGTTTTCAGCGAGGTCTGCCAAATGATGACATCATTTAATTATTTCATACTTTACAGAAAATTAGATTTTTTTAGCATTATTTTAAGAATTTCAGCTTTTTATAGTTCTGTGAAATCAAGCCATCTTAACTAAAATTGGTATTTTACAATGCCCTCATTCAAATGAATTGATGTTCATGTGTTTAAATAGCTTCCTCTGCCTTTTTCTCTTTCTGTCTATTTCCCACATTCTTTTCTCTCTCTCTTTGTTCACACACTCTTCTCTCACCTTTCTTTTCCTGATCTCTCTCACACTTCACTCTTTCTTTCTCTCACCCCACCCCACTCTAGCCTCTCTTTCACACATCACTTTCACTTGTCTGTCTCACCTCTCTTTTTGCTGTCTGTCTCTCACACACTGAACTGTATCCTCCTTTCTTCTCAACTTTTCCAATTTGTCTAATCCATCCCTTTCCTTCTACAGATGTCCCTCTCACTGATCTTGTCTGTGGTGACTCTTTAAAGCCTCTCTTCCTCCTCCTCTTCCTCCGCCACCATGTCCCAGCTGCTCCACGTGGAGATCCCCAGCTTCGGCAGCACCGTGCTGGGCTCCCTCAACGAGCAGCGCCTGCTGGGCCAGTATTGTGATGTCTCCATCCTGGTTAAAGGCCAGCCCTTTAAGGCCCACCGGGCTGTACTAGCCGCCAGCAGCCTCTACTTCCGAGACTTGTTCAGCGGCTCATCCAAGAGCCAGTTCGAGCTGCCCTCATCGGTGACTCCCGCCTGCTTCCAGCTGATATTATCCTTCTGCTACACGGGCAAGCTGACCATGGCAGCCAGCGAGCAGCTGGTGGTGATGTACACCGCCGGGTATCTTCAGATCCAGCATATTGTGGAGCGGGGCATGGACCTGATGTTCAAGGCCAACTCGCCCCACTGCGACTCCCAAACGGCCGCTATGGAGGAGCAGCAACCAGGCTCAGAGCCCCAGAGTCCCAGCAACAACACCCTGGCTGGGGCAGGGACCTCCATCCTGGGGCCGCAGGGCTGGTCCCCCTCCCTGGTGCTGCCCACACGGAAGATCAAACTGGAGGGATGCGATCCGACCCCACTGGGGTTGCCCAGCCTGAGTCATCATAAGAGAGGGTCCTCTTCATCTGAGCTAGGGGGGCGGCTCTCCAGGGGGAGCTCGTTGTTTTACACAGGGTCGGTCGGGACCACCATCTTCCCGGGGATGCAGCCCTACCCAGTGGCCGGGGGAGAGAGGTCCAGTCCTGGGGCCTCCAGCCTGCCCACCACAGACAGCCCCACCTCCTACCAGAACGAGGATGAGGAGTTTGAGGAAGAGCCGTACGACGGGATCACGGAAGAGGCCTACAGTCAGATCTATGGGCGCTCAGCTAACCCATACGGAAGTAAGTATCAACTGTTGCTTGATAATGCAGTTGTCTGTTACTGTATATCTTTTACCTGGTATTTACCTTAGAACTACATGCTAAAAATTGTGGTTTTCTAGAAAATACTTTCCAGGACTGCATCACATAAAGTGCTGCCCAATTCTCTGATAACCTCTTAGCATGAGAATATCCTTTGATGTCAAAGCGAAGGTTCCCTTGCAATATCTCACTTCATGAATCAAATGAAGCAATATTCCTTTCATTTTGAAATGTAAGAATCAAAGAATATGTTGCATATTATACAGAAAAAAACAGCCATGTAGAAAAATGGTTTTGGGGGCAATATTTAAGAAACGTATTACTAAATGTTGCATGTGAGCTGGAGAATGGATCAGGTTAGTACTCTTGTATCAGGTAACACATTTGATATCCAAGCGTGCCAGTTTTGTAGGCTGTCCTATACATTGTTCTTACAAAATCATGAACGGATGTGTCATAAATAATGTCACATGTGGCTTCATAAAATGGGTTTCATATAATGCATCTCATAGCATGTCATAAATGATATACATAATTTAGGCCTGCTTAACATTAGCATTGCATCATGTCATGCTTATAGTCAGTGGTGATTTTAGCATGTAAATCTTGGTGGGGAAAACAAAAAACAATGTTGGGGGATGCATGCCAGCAAAGCCACTACACAACACTAAACAATAGATTAATTGCACTATAACGGTGACAAACGGTGCCCACAAACTGCTAGGGCCTACATAAAGCTGTCCCAACAGCAGAGTCCCAACACCTTACAACTGTTTCACCTGGCTATCAGCTGAGCCTTGTTTGGCAGCGAAACAGTTCAGCCACATTTACTGCCTTTAAAAAAAAACATAGCTGATATGGCTGACTTGCTTAAACAAATGTGGTTTCTACTGACAATTGAGATGTACAAACTATGGCATAAGGGGACAACAAGCAGATAAGAGGCAATCTGTAATTTCGATTAAGACATTAATGAGCGAGTTAGGACGAACGTAGTCAATATTTAACTATTTGTTCAGCACTTTTGAATGTACAGCTACAGAATTCAGAACATGGGCCGTTCTTACAGTGTTCTCCCTTTACACCAAGTCAGAACCGTAGAATAAATAAAGGGGGCATATAAGCAGACAATGAAAGCTCTTACAATATTCAATGATAACATTTCTCTAAAACAGGTTATAGGCTACATGTGCACCACCAAGTCAGAACAGTAGGCAAAATTAAGAAGGGAAAATAGACCAAATTATTAGGGTGAGGCACATGGGCTACTGACAGCTTACTACACAACATACACTTGGTATTACTTTCTTATCTACAGTATACATATCTCCCTGGCATATTACATAATTTATGCAGCAGCATACAAGACATTTTTGGACTTACCTTGTTGTGCTGGGCTCACTTGGAACAGGAAGGTGGCGCGACAGTCCTTCGTGGACTAATTTTGTCATCAAACTTTGTCATCAAAGTCTGGCATTCTCTGGATTTATGGGGCTTTCAAGACAACTGGGAACTCTGGGGGGGTACAAGGTAGAATCATGATGATGTCAGTGATCTTCAGGTCGTAGCTCTAGAAAGAGGCCTGAGTTCCCGACTTACAATTCCGAGTTGGATGACCGTTCCAAACTTATTTTCCCAGTTGGAGCTCGTTTTTTCCCGAGTTCCCAGCTGTCTTGAACTCACTTAAGTCTGATTTCCCAGTTCCGAGTAAACAGTTGTTTTGAGAGAGGCAGAAATCATGCTGGATTGACAGTATGGCTAATGTTGAATGTTTATCATTTTAAGCTTGGAAAAGAGACCCTTAAACCCAGAATTGGGACCATACACCCACCCCACTGAATTGCAGGCCAGTGATTGCTTTCATAGTTGAATTTGCGATTTAGAACTGGTTGTGTAATGTTTATGTCCAATGGCCGAAGAGCATTGTTTTATCTAGAATTTCTTTCCATTATTTCTCTTCATATGACAAGGATAAAAAAGGATTTGCCAGTAGATTTGACTTGATTCATGATGATGACTGCTAGCTAAGAATTTGAATGTATGATGTTGACATGATCAGTCCAAACAAAGCTACTGTATATATAACTTGATTTTATCTGTGGCCAATGATCTTGAGCCTTCTTGGATGGGCACTTCTAATGTAACTCTATGGCAGCACCCAAGGGACTTGAATTTTCGAGCTCTACCCTTAGATTTGGCAGTGACGCAGTGTCATCATGAGTGACAGAACACTGAGCCAATCACGCCGCAACTAGAGAACATTACCAACCCCACGCTCCGTATTTTCCGCTGGCTGCCTCAACACCACAGAAAGCACTGAGCTAGGCTGAAACCCCTGCATTTTGGAGCTGCCTTACTCAAGAAAGCATAAAAAATACCATGTTTGTATGGAGGGTATATTAACTCAATGAAATGTATTTGATATTTTTTTTTACATTGATTGCAAACTGATATGTGACACATATTAATGGAAAAATTGTGTTGCTAAAAATGTGGGGCTCAAAACAGGCACTGAATGACAGGTTGCCACTGCTTATGGGACTTTATATAGGCATTTGGGAACGCTGTATGAAGTTATACATTTCACTGTACATCGTGACCAACAACAGCTTCTTTATCACAACTCTAATGCACACACACAGTTCACTGTCCCTACTGCAGTGCTTCATATTTGTTGCTGCTCAAGGCATTGCTATTGGACAGGTTTGTCCAAGTCTAAAGTTTCAGCATTCTATCTGCAATCAGTCAGAGCACCCCAGGGTGACATTGTGGGATATTTGAGAGTGGTGTGTGTGTGTGTGTGTGTGTGTGTGTGTGTGTGTGTGTGTGTGTGTGCGTGTGCGTGTGCATGCGGGTGCGCATGCGCATGAGCGTGTGTGTTTTTACTATCCTTGTGGGGACCAGAAGTACAACTCAGACAAGTGGGGACATTTTGCTGGCCCCCATAAGGAAAATTGCTATTTTAGGCTTAGGTTTAGGGTTCGAGTTACAATTAGGGTTAGAATTAGGGTTGGGGTTAAGGTTAGGGTTAGGGGTTAGGGTTAGGTTTGGGGTTAAGGTTAGGGTTAAGGTTAGGGTTAAGGTTAAGGTTAGGGTTAGGGTTAGAACTAGGGTTGGGGTTAAGGTTAGGGTTAGGGTTAGGGGTTAAGGTTAGGGTTAGGGTTAGGGTTAGAACTAGGGTTGGGGTTAAGGTTAGGGCTAGGGGTTAAGGTTAAGGTTAGGGTTAGGGTTAGAACTAGGGTTGGGGTTAAGGTTAGGGTTAGGGGTTGGGGAAAATATGATTTTGAACTGGAATGTCACGTTCCTGACCTGTTTTCCTTTGTTTTGTATTCATTTTAGTTGGTCAGGGCGTGAGTTGGGTGGGTTGTCTATGTTTGTATTTCTATGTTGGGATTTTGTGTTCGGCCTGGTATGATTCTCAATCAGAGACAGCTGTCAATCGTTGTCCCTGATTGAGAATCATACTAAGGCAGCCTGGGTTTCACTTGTGTTTTGTGGGTGTTTGTTCCTGTGTCAGCGTTTGGGCCACACAGGACTGTTTCAGGTTAGTCACGTTTGTTGTTTTGTTAATTTGTAGTGTTTGTTGGTTTGCCATTAAATCATGAATACTTACCAATCCGCATCTTGGTCCGATCCATGCTCCTCCTCGTCTGAGGAGGAGAACGACATTGACAGCCGTTACAGAAACACCCACCAAACCAGGACCAAGCGGATTGGAGAAGGACGGCAAGAACAAAAGCAATGGAGAGAAGAGGAATGGACATGGGAGGAGATCCTGGACGGCAAAGGACCCTGGACTCAGCCAGGGGAATATCGCCGTCCCAAGGCGGAGCTGGAGGCAGCGAAGGCAGAGAGGCGCTGGTATGAGGAGGCAGCGCGGCGACGCGGTTGGGAGCCCGAGAGTCAGACCCAAAAATGTATTGGGGGGGGGAACACGAGGAGTGTGGCAAAGCCGGGTAGGATACCTGAGCCAACTCCCCGTGCTTACCGTGGAGTGAGAGGGCGTCGTACTGGTCAGACACCGTGTTATGCGGTAAAGCGCACGGTGTCCCCAGTACGCGTGCTTAGCCCAGTGCGGGCTATTCCACCTCGCCGCACTGGTAGGGCTAAGTTGGGCATCGAGCCGGATGTCATGAAGCCGGCCCAACGCATCTGGCCACCAGTGCGTCTCCTCGGGCCGGCATACATGGCACCAGCCTTACAGATGGTGTCCCCGGTTCGCCAGCATAGCCCAGTGCGGGCTATTCCACCTCGCCGCACTGGCAGGGCTACGGGCACCATTCAACCTGGTAAGGTTGGGCAGGCTCGGTGCTCAAGAGCACGTGTCCTCCTTCACGGTCCGGTATACCCGGTGCCACCTCCAAGTACCAGTCCACCGGTGGCAGCCCCCCGCACCAGGCTGTCTCTCCGGGTTCTCTCTCCAGCTGCTTCCACCTGTCCAGCGCTGTCAGAGCTTTCCTCCTCTCCAGCGCAGCCAGTGCCTATACCACGCACCAGGCCTATAGTGCGTCTCAGCCGGCCAGAGTCTGCCGTCTGCCCAGCGGTGCCTGAACTGCCCGTCTGCCCAGCGCCGCCTGAACTGCCCGTCTGCCCAACGCCGTCAGAGCTGGCCGTCTGCCAAGCGCCATCGGAGCCATCCGTCTCCCCAGCGCCATCTGAGCCATCCGTCTCCCCAGCGCCATCTGAGCCATTCGTCTCCCCAGCGCCATCTGAGCCATCCGTCTCCCCAGCGCCGTCTGAGCCATCCGTCTGTCCCGAGCCGTTAGAGCCGCCCGTCTGTCCCGAGCCGTCAGAGCCGTTCGTCAGTCAGGAGCCGCTAGAGCCATTCGTCAGTCAGGATCTGCCAGGGCCGCCAACCAGACAGGATCTGCCAGGGCCGCCAACCAGACAGGATCTGCCAGAGCCGCCAACCAGACAGGATCTGCCAGAGCCGCCAACCAGACAGGATCTGCCAGAGCCGTCAGCCAGTCATGAGCGTCCAGAGCCGTCCAGCCAGGACCAGCCAGAGCCGTCCAGCCAGGACCAGCCAGAGCCGTCCAGCCAGGACCAGCCAGAGCCGTCCAGCCAGGACCAGCCAGAGCCGTCCAGCCAGGATCCGCCAGAGCCTTCCGCCAGCCAGGTACCGCCAGAGCCTTCCGCCAGCCAGGATCCGCCAGAGCCTTCCGCCAGCCAGGATCCGCCAGAGCCTTCCGCCAGCCAGGATCCGCCAGAGCCTTCCGCCAGCCAGGATCCGCCAGAGCCTTCCGCCAGCCAGGATCCGCCAGAGCCTTCCGCCAGCCAGGATCCGCCAGAGCCAGCCAGCCAGGATCCGCCAGAGCCAGCCAGCCAGGATCCGCCAGAGCCAGCCAGCCAGGATCCGCCCCTCAGTCCGGTGCTGTCCCTCAGTCAGGTGCTACCCCTCAGTCTGCTACTGCTCTTTAGTATAGTGGGATTGACATGGAGGGTGGACATTGGGAGGAGGCCACGGAAGCGGGGGTGGACTATGGTGGGGTGGGGACCACGACCAGCGCCAGAGCCGCCACCGTGGACAGACGCCCACCCAGACCCTCCCCTAGACTTTGTGCTGGTGCGCCCGGAGTTCGCACCTTAAGGGGGGGGTTCTGTCACGTTCCTGACCTGTTTTCCTTTGTTTTGTATTCATTTTAGTTGGTCAGGGCGTGAGTTGGGTGGGTTGTCTATGTTTGTATTTCTATGTTGGGATTTTGTGTTCGGCCTGGTATGATTCTCAATCAGAGACAGCTGTCAATCGTTGTCCCTGATTGAGAATCATACTAAGGCAGCCTGGGTTTCACTTGTGTTTTGTGGGTGTTTGTTCCTGTGTCAGCGTTTGGGCCACACAGGACTGTTTCAGGTTAGTCACGTTTGTTGTTTTGTTAATTTGTAGTGTTTGTTGGTTTGCCATTAAATCATGAATACTTACCAATCCGCATCTTGGTCCGATCCATGCTCCTCCTCGTCTGAGGAGGAGAACGACATTGACAGCCGTTACATGGAATCAATTGTTTGGTCCCCACAAGGATAGAAGAAGAAACGTGTGTGTGTGTGAGAGCACATCTGGTGTGTGTGGACGTGTCTGGTGTAAGTGTTTGTATGTACAGTATCTTGAGGTTAATGGGAAGTTTTTGGGAGGGAATCCAAAGTTTGAAACCAGTAACTCTCTCTCCTGTGTCCCTCAAGATGATGATACAGCACATTGCTTATCTGGAACTTAGAATTTATTAAACACCCTCACGACTAGATAGTAGTGTGTGTATGTGTGTGACTCTCATTCTCTTTGTCATTCTGTCTCTCTGTATTTCACGTAGGGTGAACGCCTCCCTCTCTATAGAAAGGGTTTATAGTTCTATCCATAACTCTTCCCTATGAATTCCTACACTACAGATTTAACCCTCTCCTCACCTGTCCCTCTCCAGTCCAGGACAAGCCAGAGATGGCAGCCATGCCCCTGTCCCTGGAGAACCGCTCCTGTGTGCTGGTCCGTAGGGACCTGGTGGCCCTGCCCGCCAGCCTCATCAGCCAGATCGGATACCGCTGCCACCCCAAGCTCTACACTGAAGGAGACCCGGGGGAGAAACTGGAGCTGGTGGGAGGTATGCTGCAGGAGAGTAGAGGGAGATTGATGAATAGTGGTTAAATGTGCAAGGTCCCTGTTGGTCTTTGGATAAAGGGTTGAGGTAAAAGGAATGGAAAGGAGGATACCTAGTCAGGTAGAGATTAGATCAAATGCTGTATGAAATGTTCAAGTTCAAGTTGATTTTCCATTTGCTATAAATACTTTGGAAATCGTATTCATAAGAGTTGTCACATAAGTGATGGAGTGAAATAGCACTGTCAGGGTGATAGAGTACTTTTACAGCATAAATGTTTCATGAAAGAAATGAGAGGCTGGCAGAGTTGGGTTGTAAAGTAGCGATAGAAACACAGGGTAATGGAGTAGTGATAGAAACAGGGTAATGGAGTAGTGATAGAAACAGGGTAATGGATTAGTGATAGAAACACAGGGTAATGGAGTAGTGATAGAAACACAGGGTAATGGAGTAGTGATAGAAACACAGGGTAATGGATTAGTGATAGAAACACAGGGTAATGGAGTAGTGATAGAAACACAGGGTAATGGAGTAGTGATAGAAACACAGGGTAATGGAGTAGTGATAGAAACACAGGGTAATGGAGTAGTGATAGGGAAACCTATTTCACTCAGGGAGCTCTCTATCATACCACCCAAGGTACATCTGTGTTCATGACACGGGGCCAGCTGATGAACTGTCACCTGTGTGCTGGCATCAAACACAAAGTCCTACTGCGTCGCCTGCTCGCCACCTTCTTCGACAGGTAAGTCAAAGCTAGTCTAAAGGTATTGATTAATAATGACATTATATACATGTTTTAGGTGTGACTCAGATTCAGAAGATGTTAACCTTATCAGTATAGATTTATAATGATCTGTTTCATGTGGGGTCATATTCATACTCAAAATCCATCCACATATCCAACTTACATTTACATTCCTTGCTTTCAAAGTGTAATATATATGTATGAATGTATATTCTCAAGTCAGCATAAATCTATGGTTTGGAGTGCAGCACAGTCAGTCGTGTTGAGACATGTAATCCTATGGGTTTGGTGTTACCGCTACCCTCTGGTGTTGGCTCTGTGTGCCTGCAGGAACACCCTGGCTAACAGCTGTGGAACTGGCATCCGTTCCTCTACCAGTGACCCCAGTAGGAAACCTCTGGACAGCCGTGTGCTAAATGCTGTCAAACGTGAGTCTGGCGCTGGTCAAATGTTGATCTTACATTGTGAAATATCTGTTTGTTTAGAATGGAGGATAATGGTTCATGGGGATGGCAGCCTCTGTTAAATGATTATTGTTTAAGAGTCAAACTATTGTAGATGGTTTATGAGATTATGACTGAAGAGGCGTGAATTCATGGAAGTTCAAGTACATTTTAACATCACTTGTTTAAGTGTAATATTTGTTTTATTCAAATAAAACAACAATCATATACATGCATATATGCATATACAGTTCCAGTCAAAAGTTTAAGCACAACTGCTCATTGAAGGTTTAAAAAAATGATATATTTTCTAATTGAAGGCAAAACGGCTACTGATTTTCAAAGCTGAATGTCTTCCAACCCCCCCCCCCCCCCCTCTCTCTCTCTAGTCTACTGTCAGAACTTTGCGCCCAACTTCAAGGAGAGTGAGATGAACGTGATTGCCGCCGACATGTGCACCAATGCGCGGCGCGTCCGCAAACGCTGGCTGCCCAAGATCAAGTCCATGCTACCCGACGGCATGGAGGTCTACCGGGCCGGTGTGGGGGTGGCCGCTGGCGTTGGTCTGGGCCTGGCCCTGGGAGCCGCCGGACCCGGGGTGGTGCTCCCCTTCGAAACCGACTTCAAATCCCTGACCCCCTCTAGCCTTTCCCTGGACCAGAGGCTGTACCCGGAACTCAAGGACCCGCTCAGGACTCACGCCCTGTTGGACATGGGCAGCCCGGGATCGGGGGTGGCTATAGGGGAGGACGTGGACGCGGAGATCGTTGGTTCCCAGGCAGGGGGGGATGAGCAGCAGGAGGAGGAGGAGGAGATGGGGTTGGATGGTGTGGAGGGAACGATGATGCCGGGAGGCGAGGCCGGAGAGCGGGGTGACATGGCCCCGGGACAGGAAGGGGAGGAGTTTTGAGAGGGCCTGATAGTGAACGGGCAGTGAACATCCCCTGACTACTGTCTCCGATCCGCCACACTTTGTCTATCGCTTGCTATTTCTTTTCTCCTCCATCTCTTGTCCTCCTCCACGCTCTCCAAAGGGAACCTCTCAGCACGAGAAGCCACGCTTGCAGAACTTACAGTACTGTGCAATGAACAAACACACACACACTGCAGTGTATTCTTTAGCAGGGCAGGGAGTACAAGAAGTACAAGATTTTTTATGCTGAACAGACACAGGCATTGCTGGGGAACAAGCAGAATGACTTAGCGAATATAAGAAATCTCTCATTTAAACATGGAAAAACATTACTTTACTATTTCTCCAGATTCTTTTTTGTGTTCTGGTTCATCTTCAAGACCCCATTGTAGAAAACTCAACAAAGTAACGCTGTTGTGTTATCATTCCTGCATAGTAGTAGAACTTGCTACGTAACAGTTTACTGTACATCTATGGAATGGATCAGATAAGACTGTAAAATTATAGCCCTCTTTCTTGGAATAGATAGATAGATGTATTTGATCATTTAAAACACAATACAACCACACATGTGGATAATGCATTTAAAATCATCAAGTTTGACACAAAAAAGTTTGAAAACATATCTCCATTGTGATTATCTTAAATAAATGGTTAAAACATAAACATAGTAATCCTAGGGTAAACAGTAGACCTAAACTACTAGGCATACTTGGGTTACAGATATAATAATAATTAATACATTATTATTTAACCTGTATTGCGTTTTTCAAAGGAAAGCAGAATGGGTTCTGAAAATAACCTCAGTAACGCTGAAGCAGCTTACACTGCACTGGCTGTGTGAGAGACTGAACATACAGTTCTCTACAGGAACAACATGGATCAGTGTATTTAATACAAATGACCATATTCCTTCTTTAAGTGCCACACAAATTCTTGGAAGAAATCATATCATCTCATCTCAACATACAGAGCAACAAATCAGTTGAACAATTGCATGTGGGGTAAAACCAAGCATGTGATTTTGTGACAGAGAAGAGAAACTTTTAACCTCTCATCCTGTTGCTTAAGGGTTGTGGTTTTCCAACTGATTGAACAAGTGATCTGGAAATATGAAGGGCTTTTTTGTCTATGGATCATCCTTATACAAGATGATTTCTTCTATTAGCCAGTCAATGCAATGCCTGTGACTTTTGGCGGATAAACTCACGTATATACACACACTGTTCCCACACACCTTGTGATTTTAACATCTGATACAGTACAGATGCATCTGAGACACTGACCAACCAGCTTAACAGTGTTTGCATCATTTAGCATACCTTTACAAAGAAACACACAATATCACAATGCCAGAGACACAAACATGCACTAACACAAAGCTTGCATGCAAAATGAATACAGAGACTCAACAACAACAACAAAAACAGAGCCATTTATGAATCTGCATACAGAAAACAATCAGCAGTTGCCTGAAGATAGATCATTAATAGGAGAGACTAGTATACGTGTTTCTCTTCGGAGTCATGCGTTTGGCCTACGTTTGACTCAGATTAGTGTAACCTGGGTTTGGCCTTGGCCTGGGGTGGAGGCATGCTAGAGACATGCTGGAAAGAAAGGATTGGCACTAAGACTACAGCACCCAGCCTACAGCTTCCTTTCATCCTCCGACAATTTTTGTTGTTGTAAATTATTGAATGAAACTAATATGAGACATTTCTGCTGGCTTATTTGAAGAGGTTATAGGGAGGGATTGATGGTAAACTTATGGAGCTGCTGAGATATGACTGTTCTAAAGAAGTAACTGACATTTGCCCCCTTATCTTGGAAGGTTTGAGGTTAGTGGACTTGGACGGCCGGTCATGCTGACGACGACAGTTAGGGAGATGAGAGACAAAATGTTGCACAGCGGCATTTACTTGTTTTGTCGCACTTTTTATTTTTATATATTTAGTCTGTTCTAGCTGTTCATTTTTGCCACAAGTAGGGATTCTAAATGGAAGGGTTGCTTGGGGTAACATATTGATAGGCCTATCAGACACCCACACTGTATGTATGTTATAGTTTATGAATGTGTACTTAATCTAAAACCTGGTTAAAAACATGAGGTTTCATCAACTCCCAAAACAGTAATTTGAATGAACAGCCTTTTTTTGTTGTTTTATAATTGCATGATGGGAAAGCACATCATGTTTGTTAGATATTATTGTTCTGGAAACATCTATATTTACTAAAAAACAAGATTGATCTGGTTTCAGAAACAAATCTATTTTTGTCCCCAATGTCATTCGACTTCAGCTTACACTGGGCCAACTTTCAAAACGCTGGCATGCTTGGGATAACATAACAATGAAACAAGAGAGAACAAACAAGATCACATTTCCTCTTTCCAATGCTTTACTATATGTGCCATTTTCAAGATTGGGCCAGTTGTGTTGTGTTTAATATATATATATGATCCTGTCGTATGGTTATTTTGGGTAAGCTTTAGTGTGGTGCTGTTTCTGTAATAAGGAGCCCAGATGTATAATTGCACTAGCTAGGAAATGAGAAAAAATACGTTTACAAGAGTATTGTTGGAGAAATGTGACCTGCAAGGAAGGGGGATGAGTGAATGGTTGTTTGAGACTGTGGGTGAATGTAAACTGTAGCACTGCTTCAGCTGGTTTCTAGCCTTGGTAGAGCATAGGAACAGTACTGTACATTAAAGT
This sequence comes from Salvelinus alpinus, assembly GCF_045679555.1. NCBI lineage: Eukaryota > Metazoa > Chordata > Actinopteri > Salmoniformes > Salmonidae > Salvelinus > Salvelinus alpinus. The sequence continues at coordinate 20,440,365 of NC_092103.1, read as the reverse complement.
ACAGGATCTTGGTGCCACAAGATACAATTATTTTCTAGCAGCTTGTACAGTGTTGTATCTGCTCATATAAAGTGGGCCGGAGAATGGAATAACATGAAGTTATTTGAAAGAAAGGGTGACTGACTTTCCGTCTTAAGTGCACTGGAGCTGCTGTGTGATTTCAATAAAGAAGGATTGTGAAGATGTCTGCCGATGTCGGTGAATACCCAAATATACAGTCAAACTTGCCATGTTTGTTGGCCTATTGATAGGTTATTCACTTATTCTATCTACATCCCCAACAAGAAACCAATTATGTTCCTTGTTCTTTATCTCATCTATAATTAAACCTGCTTGTTGCAACTCATTAATAAGATAGGACAGATAGACGGTCTGAATACCAAGCCTGTAATATAGGTAATAACTGCTTTCTCCTTTGGTCGATTTGCATGTGCAACCACTACTGGCTCTAAGGGGAAGTGAAATGGCGTTCCAGTGCAATACTGTCATCAGGTAGGGGGTTTCCCTGTGATGGGAAGTGTTGATACGTGTCCTGTTCTGAAGAAGGGGCGGGGATCAGTGCCTTAATCGAGACTGCAGGGAAGAGTGTATTGTGCTTAATCATCTGTTTGTTTTGGGACTTCGACAAATAATTAAACTAGCTTTATTAGAGTCATGATGACAGAATGGAGAGCCAGGTATTGTTTTTTATGTACAGTTCTGAATGCTAAGGTAAAATAAGTGCTGACGATAAATAGGCTTTGTTTTCCCAGAATACATTGGCAGGCGAGGTTAGAATGTGGGAGGGGACTTGCTTTTTCTTAGAAAATTACCCCTTTACTGTGTGCTCCTGTAAGCAAATAATACAAATATTAAGACTCTGGTATGGAGCGATTTCAGTGTCAACAGAAATTGTATTTGAATTCCAGCATTTTTTATCCGTATTAGGATATTACATTTGAATTTAATATTTTTGAATTTGTAATGCACAAATGCATAAATTGAACTTGTATTTCATGATTTGAAACTGAATTGAATGAATATTGCATTCAGTTTAAAAAATGTTTTTAAATTCATTCAGTTTCAATATGGTAGATATTGCATTTATTGTCTGTTTATAAAGTTTACAAACTATAATTTCAAGTTCATCAAAGTTTCAAATATTCAATTTCTCAGATGAATTCCGATTTAGTTTTCAAATTAAGTTCTCTAAATGTAGATTCAAAACTACAGACAACATCCTTGTACTTTGCCAGCCAGGAGAGGTATAGGAGAACAGATGCTCTCTGTGGTAAACCAAAGCTTCTGGCGGTTTCTAAAGCCAATTTTCTTCCTATGAATTTGTCTCAGCCGTTTTGGCTATAAGCTATTATAACCTCATTCCAGGAAGCTAAGATGCTCTGGAACATGGACATGTCTTCTGTTCCCGTCTATGATGATCACAGGTGCACAGGACACATTAGAAGGGAGTGTCACAAAAAAATGCTATTTGGTCCCCATAAGAATATAGTAGAATAGCCCTGTCATAGCCCTTCTAAGGATAGCCTTTCCACTCCCTATTTATTATTGTTCTTGTGACTGACTGGGTTAGAACCAGCTCTCGTGCATGTCACAAGACTGTGTTAGCACTCTAAGCTAAAGCTCAAAGGGATGAGTTCAGGAAGCTAACACAAGTCTTAATGTGTTCAGCAAGGTTACTCATCAAAAGAGCGTGGTTCATCGAACCACCTCAGTTACATTTCACCCCCCTTTGACCTCATACTCAGAGATCACGGCACCAATATAGCTAACTGGGTTCGAAATCAGGCCTACTGCACAACACATTCTGTGGCAAACAGAAGCAGAAGGATCTGTCCACCCCATTTAATGAGAGTGCAGCAGAGTTGGTTTGGTGATCCATGCATGTGATGAGCAACCTTGCCTGAGACCTGAAGACGTGTTAGTTTGACTGATGGGGTTCTAACCCAGGGCTCCTATGCGCCAGACAATGCAACTTTTCAGGTCTCAGACAAGTTACTCATCATGCGAGCGTGGTCATCGAACCACCTGTCTTACACTTCACCCCCCTTTGACCTCCTCCTTGAAGAGACCCTTCCAAGTCACAGAACCAATGTCTAGGCTTTAGCTCAGCAGGCTAACACAGTCAACCCAGTAAATCACATGTTACTCTTGTAATGACTATCCTTGCCAGAGACTTGAAACTCACACGTCTAACACAAACTCAGACATGTCAAACTAACACATCTTTAGGTCTCAGGCAAGGTGGCTCATCAAATGAGCATGAACCACCAAACAGGCTCATTTCATGAGTAACCTGAGTTCGAGTCTCAGTATGTGCTGAATCATTGGGAAGCAGTAACGTTAAAGGAAAAATCCACCTAAGAACGTTATTTTTGTATTTTTTTTCATTAATACAGTCCCAAATTGTTTTGCATGTCAGCTGTTAAGTTTTCAAGATATTGGACTTTCAAGAAGTAAAGTGTCACTTGCCACATCATCATGATGATGCAAAATGCATCATATGACGCAAAATGCATCATATGACGCAAAAGACATATGGCAAGTGACACTTTGCTTTTTGAAAATCCTATATCTTGTAAAGCTGACTGCTGACATGCAAAACATTTTGGGATTGTATCAACAGTGGACAAAAAAAATTAACTAAATATTTTGGGTGGAGTTTTCCTTTAAGCAAGCAGCGAGTCGTCCTTTACATGAACTTCTTGAATTTATACCTATAATCAAATCAAAATGTATTCAAATTTCTAGGCTTTAGTTAAATGGGCTAACACAGTCTTGTGACATGCAGGAGATCTGGTTCGAACCCTTTCACTCACAAGAGCAATATTAAATAGAGAGTGGAAGGCTATCCTTAGAAGGGCTATGACCGGGGCTATTCTACTATATTCTTATGGGGGCCAAATTGTGTTTTTTGTGACACTCCCTTTTTACGTGTCCTGCGCAGCCTGTGATCATTATAGAGGTGAACAGAAGGCACGTCCATGTTCCAAACTGTCTTAGCTTTCAGGAACCGGCTCATTTGAATGTATGAAACTTGAAATGCTACTTTGTCAAATTGATTCACATACAATTAATGCAATATCTACCATATTGAAACTGAATGTATAAATATTGAATTTTAATATTCAATTCAATTGAAATAGAATTTAAAACGGAACGCAATATTCATTCAATTCAGTTTCAAATCTTGAAATACAAGTTCAATTTATGAATTCAATGATTCAATTTGTGCATTACAAATTCAAAAATATTAAATGTAAATATCCTAATACAAATACAAAAGTATGGAATTCACACAAAATTTCTGTTGACACTGAAATCGCTCCATATTCTGGACTTTAGCTCCAATCCATTTGCCTTCTTGAATTGCAGCACAATATGTGTTAACACGAGAAACACTATACTGTGACGTTTTGCATTGGCATGCTTCTATAGGTCTAGCGATTCTGACAGGCTAGAATAGTGGCATATTATCACATACACAGTAGATTCGAAACCTTTGTTAGTTTCATGCTACTTGATCAAATAACGACTAAGTTTACTCCACTTCTTGTCAGTAGTGATTTATACTGCCTGAGTAGCAGAATATTTAGTTATTGGTGTCACTTTGTTATTTCAAAACCACCTGAATAACATGTAGACTTGATCAATCTGAAATATATATCACACACTCAACAGTTATCACCATGAATGACCAGACTGGAAAGGCTTCAAATGAGCCATGGAGTAGGCTACAGTAGTACAAACTTTACCCATAGGAACCCTTGTTTTTATACATTGTCTTTGTTTAATGCTTCAACCTGTTTATATCTGATTCACTTCCTTCCTTACTGCATCTGTTGTACCTAAATCTTTCCAAGCCACACAACAAAAAAACAACTTAACCCCACTTTTTGTGGTGTCGAAGTTAGAAATGAAATGATGCTGCGCTAGAAAACTGAGTGAAACTCAGAGAATGTTGTGGCTAACCTAGAGAGTGAGCTCTGTTTGTGGTGGCTGAAAAGAATGCTGTCCCATATGTATGTAGCATAATATAATGTTCTAGTTTACAATGTTTACTTAGTGTAGCACTTTGCTATTTCTTCAAATAGAGGCCTAATCTGAAACTGCATTTTAGTCCAACTTGTCCAACAAAACTGTATGAACACAATGAGCAGGAACGATTGTGGGATTGTAGCGAGTGGGTGCTGAGGTCCACCAATTTGACAACGCGCTGTGGAAGGTCTGCACACAATAGCCTACACTGAGCTGTTAAGTGTTCCCCGTACCAACTGCTTTGTGTGCCATTTGGTTACCCAATTCCTACAGAACCCACTTATACAGTGCTCATTCCTCTAGTGTGGTGGTCATGGAAGGAGAGGTTCTACACTAACTACAGGTCCTTTCGTATGGATTGCCGATATGACGAAATCCATCAGGAAATCCCTGTGTGTTTCTTCTTAGGATCAGTGACGAAATAACAACAGGTCTTTGTTCAATGACTGTAATATAATGCATACTGAAACATTGAGACGCCCATTAAATTAGTCCTACGTAACTAAAGTCTATGATCCAGACACACCATGCAATTCATTCCAAAGGTATATCAGGCTCTTTGCTATGGTCAGCTCTGAGCCTAGGACAAAGAAGAAGACCATATTTGAGTGCATTTTGTCTACCGATACAAAACCCCCTATTGACCATTTGCATAAACCCACCCAGCTTACAGAAATTGTAATAACTACAGTAAGGCTTGAGGTATCGTAAGACTGACTACTGTAATGGATGTGCATGTGAACCTATAGACAGACTCGGAAAATAACTGCACTAAGTTTGTTTGTTTGTCTTTGAACATAATGCCAGCACTTTAGAAATAATAAAATAAAAAAATCTTTCAAAATGTAAGAGTGAAGGTTGGAGGACAGTCTTAAGTCTCTGGGAGCAACCTTTAAAGCCATGTTCTTAGAGCGCTGACAATCAGAACAGGGAAGACCCACCTGCACTATGGGAGATGTGTCATCAATAGCTGGGCTCCTGCTAATTCCTGCCTTGTTGCTTCCAGCTTTGCTATTGGTCCATGTGAGCTACCTACTCCAGAACGGAGACCTGTGGCAACCCTGGCCCTCAGGGTTGCCTAGGCAACTGCATGTTCTCGGTGCACCTCTCTCAGCTACTGTAGATTTGACTGAGAACCTGATTGATCCAGGACCTGCTGTGTTTTTTACTCCTAAATGTCATGGTCAGAAAGAGGATGGTTTAAGTTTATCCTAGAGCAGCACTTTGGGGTAACTTCGCTTACTTGACAAATCTAGGCCTTTATGACAACCCACAGGGCATACACTGCTTGAATCAACGTTGTTTCCACATCATTTCAATGAAATTAGGTTGAACCATTGTGGAATAGACATTAAATTGATGCTTGTCCCCAGTGGGAAGTGACTTTTGACATTTGTCGATGTCTGAGAGATTGAGTTCCATTAAGCTGGAACCTGTCAAAATGGGACAGGAGAATGGGAGTGGTTTTAATGGGGGTGGAACTCTGTGACTGCTTTATATTTGAAAAGATAATGATTAAAATGTATATGCGCCTTCTGACTCAAGCATCAATAATATATACAAGAGAAACACAAGATGCTACTTTTGATGTTGCATAAAGAATAAACAAATCTCCATTCCAAATATGTTTTTTCCTTCCACCGCCAGTTTTAGTTGAGGTTGACATTGTGTAGTTCACGAGTAAATTGATTTCTTTCAAATGCAATACTTTGAAGTCTGCCTTCTAATAAAACTCCTTACTTCAACATATATTCCAGTCTTCTTGTTTTATATTCCCTGTTTGTCATTATTATTATTCTTTAAACTGGCCACTTCAACATGACCAGTCCTTGTTGAACTGGTATCAACATGAATAGAGCAATTGGCATGGTAGTCCAATACAGTGTTCAGAAAACTCTGGAAACAAATATCAATCAATCAATTTTATTTTATATAGCCCTTCGTACATCAGCTAATATCTCGAAGTGCTGTACAGACACCCAGCCTAAAACCCCAAACAGCTAGTAATGCAGGTGTAGAAGCACGGTGGCTAGGAAAAACTCCCTAGAAAGGCCAAAACCTAGGAAGAAACCTAGAGAGGAACCAGGCTATGAGGGGTGGCCAGTCCTCTTCTGGCTGTGCCGGGTGGAGATTATAACAGAACTATGCCAAGATGTTCAAAAATGTTCATAAGTGACAAGCATGGTCAAATAATAATCATGAATAATTTTCAGTTGGCTTTTCATAGCCGATCATCAAGAGTTGAAAAACAACAGGTCTGGGACAGGTGGCGGTTCCATAACCGCAGGCAGAACAGCTGAAACTGGAATAGCAGCAAGGCCAGGCGGACTGGGGACAGCAAGGAGTCACCACGGGCGGCAGTCCCGACGCATGGTCCTAGGGCCCAGGTCCTCCGAGAGAAAGAAAGAGAGAAGGAGAAAATTAGAGAGAGCCAAGATTTTCAAAATGTTCATAAATGACAAGCATGGTCAAATAATAATCAGGAATAAATCTCAGTTGGCTTTTCATAGCCGATCATTAAGAGTTGAAAACAGCAGGTCTGGGACAGGTAGGGGTTCCATAACCGCAGGCAGAACAGTTGAAACTGGAATAGCAGCAAGGCCAGGCGGACTGGGGACAGCAAGGAGTCACCACGGCCGGTAGTCCCGACGTATGGTCCTAGGGCTCAGGTCCTCCGAGAGAAAGAAAGAGAGAAGGAGAAAATTAGAGAGCGCCAAGATTTTCAAAATGTTCATAAATGACAAGCATGGTCAAATAATAATCAGGAATAAATCTCAGTTGGCTTTTCATAGCCGATCATTAAGAGTTGAAAACAGCAGGTCTGGGACAGGTAGGGGTTCCGTAACCGCAGGCAGAACAGTTGAAACTGGAATAGCAGCAAGGCCAGGCGGACTGGGGACAGCAAGGTGTCATCATGCCCGGTAGTCCTGACATATGGTCCTAGGGCTCAGGTTCTCAGAGAGAAAGAGAGAACGAAAGAATTAGAGAGAGCATACTTAAATTCACACAGGACACTGGATAAGACAGGAGAAGTACTCCAGGTAACCAACTGACCCTAGCCCCCCGACACATAAACTACTGCAGCATAAATACTGGAGGCTGAGACAGGAGCGGTCAGGAGACACTGTGGCCCCATCCGAAGAAACCCCCGGACAGGGCCAAACAGGAAGGATATAACCCCACCCACTTTGCCAAAGCACAGCCCCCGCACCACTAGAGGGAAATCCTCAACCACCAACATTACAATCCGGAGACAAGGCCGAGTATAACCCACAAAGGTCTCCACCACAGCACAAACCAAGGGGGGGCGCCAACCCAGACAGGAAGATCACGTCAGTAACTCAACCCACTCAAGTGACGCACCCCTCCTAGGGACGGCATGAAAGAGCACCAGCAAGCCAGTGACTCAGCCCCTGTAACAGGGTTAGAGGCAGAGAATCCCAGTGGAGAGAGGGGAACCGGCCTGGCAGAGACAGCAAGGGCGGTTCGTTGCTCCAGAGCCTTTCCGTTCACCTTCACACTCCTGGGCCAGACTACACTCAACCATATGACCTACTGAAGAGATAAGTCTTCAGTAAAGACTTAAAGGTTGAGACCGAGTCTGCGTCTCTCACATGGGTAGGCAGACTGTTCCATAAAAATGGAGATCTATAGGAGAAAGCCCTGCCTCCCGCTGTTTGCTTAGAAATTCTAGGGACAATTAGGAGGCCTGCGTCTTGTGACCGTAGCGTACGTATTGGTATGTACGGCAGGACCAACTCGGAAAGATAGGTAGGAGCAAGCCCATGTAACGCTTTATAGGTTAACAGTAAAACCTTGAAATCAGCCCTTGTCTTAACAGGAAGCCAGTGTAGGGAAGCTAGCATACAACACATACAATTATCTGTAAGGTCCCTTAGTCGAGCAGTGAATTTCAAACACAGGTTCAACCACAAAGACCAAGGAGGTTTTCCAATGCCTCACAAAGAAATGCAACTATTGGTAGATGGATAAAAAAAATAAAAGCAGACATCGAATAACCCTTTGAGCATAGTGCCGTTTTTAATGACAATTTTGATGGTGTATCAATAGAGTCAGTCACTACAAAGATACAGAAATCCTGGCCTCCCGAGTGGCGCAGCGGTCTAAGGCACTGCATTGCCAGTGCTAGAGGCATCACTACAGACACTGGTTGATTCCCAGGCTGTGTCACAACCGGCCGTGATCGGGAGTCCCATAGGGCGGCGCACATTGGCCCAGCATCGTCCGGGTTAGGGGAGGGTTGCCGGAGGAAGGAAACCGCTCAGTGATTATACCATGAGGCCAATGGTGATGTTAAAACAGTTAGAGTTTAATGGCTGTGATAGGAGAAAACGGAGGGTAAATCAACAACATTGTAATTACTCCATAATACTAACCTAATTGATAGAGTGAAAATAAGGAAGCTTGTACAGAATACAAATATTCCAAAACATGTATAGTGTTTGCAACAAGGCACTAAAGTAATATTACAAAAGACTTGGCAAAGCAATTCATTTTTTGTCCTGAATACAAAGTGTTATGTTTTATTGGATTTTCCACAAACATATCCTCATATTTTCAAGCATAGTGGTGGCTGCATCATGTTATGAGTATGCTTGTAATTGTTAAGGACTAGGGGAGTTTAAGGATAAAAAAGTAACGGAAGAGAGCTAAGCACAGGTAGAACACTAGAGGAAAACTTGATTCAGTCTGCTTTCCATCAGACACTGGGAGATGAATTCACCTTTCACCTTTCAGTCCAGAAACAGGCAAGGGTCAAAACCGGGAGGACTAAAAAAGAGAATAGAAAAGGAAGGAGCAAGGGAAAAACATGCTGGTTGACTTGGACATACAAGATGAACTGGCACAGAGAGACAGGAAACACAGGGAAAACAAGGGGACACCTGGAGGGAATGGAGACAATCACAAGGACAGGTGAAACAGATCAGGGTGTGACACTAACAGTATTTTATCTGTAACTTCCATCATTCTACCACTATTTGTGGATTGTTTTTCTTGCTCTTACAGACTCAAGGTTGGTTTGCTCCATCAGAAGCTCCTGTCTGGTTTGGACCACAGATTATTTTTTATTCATTATACAAAATTATCAACAACTTACATCCCTGCATCAAACAATATACTAAATACATACATATATATAAATATATATTACATTTTTTAAATATGATAATTCCAGTGCAATTGTATTCACTCAGAAAAAATCTCATTATAATTATTCAGGAATATGTTATTATTTTTGTTATTCACTCTGGGTAAGTCTTTACAAAATTGTTAAATTCAATAAAAAATATTTGGTATAGAATTCTGGAATCATTGTTTAGGTATAAAGTATTTGGCAACAACAATAAAAAACATGTGTAGTGTTCAGAAAGGTAAATAAGTATTCTGCAAGGTTTTTCCAAAAATCTATCACAGATTTACATTCATAGAACACGTGAGTCAGATTTTCACAGAAAACACAGATATCATCAATATCAACAAATTTGGAAAAAGAATTACAAGGTTATATCTTATGTAGAATCTTAAAGCGCACTTCCTTAAATTTGTTGCATCAAGAAAGCTTTTTTCCAGAAAATGTCAGGAATAAGCATGTTCCAGAAATGTTTTCCTCTAGGCGTAAATTGATTCTGTGAATGGAAAATGTGTCTTATGTATTTGCTACAAGATTTCTCAAGTACGCCCACGCCTTCCAAACTGAGTTCTGGATAAGCTCTGTGATCATCACCAAAGCTAAGATGAGTTTTCATTCGTGTAGTTAGACCACTGGGAATGGCTTTGATCACAGAAATAAACTCTCTGAAAGGTATTGGAAACCCATTCAATGTTATAAATTGTTTATATGCAAGAATATTACCCCTGTTGTTGAAAAACATCAAGAACAAAGTCAATATGCCGGGAAACACATTTTCCAGGACACTAAAGCTTGTTGGTGAAACCTAGCCAATTTAGCGGGTAATCTTTCAGGAATGTAATTACTTTTCAGTAAAAATTGAAGACCTCCCAATTTATTAAACATTGTTTGGAATGAACTAACAAATTGATTCAAACATATTTTCAACCAATTGATCTTGAAAGTGTTATTTATGTGAACAAAATCCAACACTTCCAGACCTCCTTCAGATCTTTTATTTGAGAGGACTGACTTTTTTAGTTTGAGACTTATTTTTCCAGATTATTTACAAATAAAGATCATGAGGGGTATACAAAGTGAGACAGTCCCTCTGCCTTGGACAGAAGCACTCTCCCAAGTATAGAAATATCCCTTTGTAGCCAATTATTAAATATATTCTTGGGTTTCTTCAATTGACACAGGTGAATTGCGACCTGAGTGTAAATCATCCTCAATTTCAAGGACATAAATCTGAATATGGCAAATGTAGCTTTCACAACCATCTTCCATCTTCCTGAAATTGTGTTGTAAAACCTTCATAAAAGGAAATGACCAATGTTGATATTGTAATGGAATCCTTGCATAATACATCATTAATTTTGAGTGCCGTTAGATTTTCTTTTGTAGCTAAAACAAGTTATAGTTAGTTTCTTGCTACATTGATAGCCAATATTAGACTGTTAATAACCTAACCCCCAAAGTTGGTTGGACAAGCGAGAAAACAGTCCCTCTCACAGCGATGCCAACTTCGCTTGAGATCATTTCTTCTTCTTCTTCTTCTTCTTCTATGAGTTTTATGGCGGACTACAACCCAAAAAGGTGTATTGCCGCCACCAACATTACCAAAACTCCCACTTCTTCCTTCTTTTAATTCTCCATATCTCCCTTCTCAGGCTCTAGGACCCGAGAGGGTGGTATGGCTTATTCCAATATTCCATGTAACTCCTATGCTGAGAAATCTTTCAGCCCCAGGAACCGCTCCGCCGCATCCACTATGATTTCTATCTTCCTGGACCTTCTCTCCCCCTTGGCAGTGCCATTAATTACCATAGCTATAAAGGCCACAAAGTCCACCTTCTTAACCTTTCAAATGTCAGGATCCTGCTGGTGAAAGGCAATCCCTGCAGCCTGTAGTGTAGGCTTATCCACCACCATGGACTCTTCTGGTGCACCATTCAAACTCCCAATCCAACCCAGCTGCTGCATATGAAATGCTCTGTACAACCCTGACTTTGGCCACCTCATTCTCTTTCACCCTTGTGGTGCATTTGAAAGAAGTGGCTTCATGGTTCCCACCACAATTGCAACATGTCACATATTCATCACTTTTATAACACATAATATGATATTTTCCACAACTTGGACATCTTGGCTTCTCCCTTCTGCAAACACTTGATACATGACCAAAAGCTTTACAATGATCACACTGCATTGGTCTTGGGATAAATGCTCTGACTCTGTAGTTAATATACCCTAACTGTACTTGAGTATTTTTATAACCTATATTTAACTAGGCAAGTCAGTTAAAAACAAATTCTTATTTACAATGACAGTCTAACCCAGCCAAACCCTAACCCAGACGACGCTGGGCCAATTGTGCGGCGCCCTATGGGACTCCCAATCACGGCCGGTTGTGATACAGCCTGGACTCAAACCAGGGTCTGTAGTGACGCCTCTAGCACTGAGATGCAATGCCTTAGACCGCTGCGCCACTCGGGAGAGACTCCATATCAAAAAACAAAAGAACAGATAGATAATTCACTTTTTCACCATTCAACACACAATTCATCCGACATGCTTCAATCACTCCAGGAACATTTTTCATCTCTTCAAAATTGACTTCCCACGAGACGTCAGATATAACCCCCTTGAGGGGTAGCCTGACACACGCGACACGTCAAACTTATCAAATCGGTTAAGACACAATGCACGTTCCTTCTGATCCGCAGAAGCACAAAAAAATCCAAACAAGCCCACCTCTCGTGATCCTCACAGCCTTCACTTTACCCAGCACTCTCTCCGCCCGTTTGAAACTCAAATGGTTTCTTTAAGATTGGTACTCTGCTCAGCTGCTCCTCATTATGATACCGTACTAGATACGAAGGATCATTCTCATCACTGTACACTACTTTGCTTCGTTTTCTATTCCTTTGGATAATACTCCAATTCTCCTTGATTCTACAGCCATTGTATTCAGAATCCACTTATCCACTTCATCATCCGATTCCGCCATCTTTCCATCGGCTCTAGGGTTTATGATTGACAGTAATGTTGTGCTGTCCCGCTCGTGGTGTATGTAGCACTTCAAGTCACCTTTCCCCAGTAAACTGACTGCCAAGGCCTTTTGAGATAATTTCATGTTGGATCATTGATTTACACTTCCAAATTTGAAATAATTGACGTCACGTCACATGTGAGTCTTAGGCCGATTTCTCTCGTCTGAATTGAACAAGCAAGCCAATCGCTCTGGGATGGATTATTCTGCCTTGCAGATTAATTTTGTGCGTCACTTCCTTATTATATTTCGCAAAATTCGAGCGCGGTATGATTTCGTTTCATGTGGAAAAGAAAGGCTAGAACCAGCCCGTGTATATTTCGTAAAGTTCTGTTGTAGCTAAAATAATTATATCTGCTGTTAATTTCAAAATGAGTGAAGACCCTGACTCTCCTCCCGAAAGGGAAATGAAGGTAGGCAAACTATTGTATCTACGTAGCTAGCAAGTTTACTAGCTTGTAGCATTAGCTTGCTAGCTATCTTATTTGCGCAGCAGGTAGTTTGTCTGTCAACCAGCTAGTGTTTATGCTAGTTAGTTAGTTCGCTAGATAGCGATCTGGGGATAACCTTCCAACTGAAGTACGTTATTGTCTGTTTCTTACTGCCCAATTCCCATAATGTTACTAGCTAGTAGTTATCCTATATTTTAGTCAAAGATGGCTAGCTAAGCCAGACTCAACTAGCTAACAACAAAGTCATGAACATCAACCAACTAAACGATGTATGGATTAACAACAGTGTATAGCTAGCTAGCTGTATACATTTGAGTGTCTAACACTGACTTTCTTCAACAGTAACTAGCTATGTCAGCTAATTAGCTACCTACAAACTAGCTAGTTAGATACATCCATTTATGAATGCTATTGTGCTCTACCTAAATTAATCTTGTTTTTGCTATTAGTAGCATTTATTCTAGGAGGCATTCATTCAGCTGCTAGCTTTCCCAACGTAATTTATTTCCAAATCCACCTCGTCCTGTCAACAATATCTTGTTGTTAACATAGTCAAAATGGGCTTTACAGATCTTAACCCTTGTGTTGTCTTAAGGGTAAAAAATGACCTATGTTTAACAGATGAAGAAAAAAAAACCTAAATGATATTTTTTTAACTTTTCCTAGAGTGACCCCAACATTAGAAAAAGTGAAACATCGCCTTTGTTCATATTTCCATTAAAGCTGTACACCACCAGGGTAGGGCTGGGCGATATGGCCAAAATATTATATCACGGTATTTAAAAAATAAAATAAAATGGATGGTATGACGGTATTTTAAGTTTTTGAATAATACAAGTTCTACATTTGCTTTGAGTAGTGAGTGATCCTAGGGTGGCAACATATACATTCTAGGTGATTTCAATGAGTCTTGCTCCATTCTGATTGTTTTATACTGTTCAATTCAACTTCAACCAAAACCAATTTCAGCACTTCTTCATTTCTTCATTTCCTGCACTATATTGCAGTGGTGGAAAAAGTACCCAATTGTCATACTTGAGTAAAAGCAAAGAAAGAAAATTACTCAAGTGAAAGTCACCCATTAAAATAGTACTTGAGTAAAAGTTTAAAAGTATTTGGTTTTAAATATACTTATGTATCAAAAGTAAATGTAATTCATCAAATGTACTTAAGTATCAGAAGTAAAAGTTTAAATAATTTCAAATTCCTTATTAAGCAAACCAGATGGCACCATTGTCTCTCTTTTTTTTACCCCCCTTTTTTCTCCCCAATTTCGTGGTATCCAATTGGTAGTAGTTACAGTCTTGTCTCATCGCTGCAACTCCCGTACTGACTCGGGAGAGGCGAAGGTCAAGAGCCACAGGAGTCGCGAGTGCGCGATGAGACAAGGATATCCCTGCCGGCCAAACCCTCCCTAACCCGGGCGACGCTGGGCCAATTGTGCGTCGCCCCATGGGCCTCCCGGTTGCGGCCGGCTGTGACAGAGCCTGGGCTCGAACCTAGAATCTCTGGTGGCACAGCTAGCACTGCGATGCAGTGTCTTAGACCACTGCACCACCTGGGAGGCCGGCACCATTTGTTTATTTACGGATAGCCTGGGGCACACTTCAGCACTCAGACATAATTTACAAACGAAGCATTTGTGTTTAGTGAATCCTCCAGATCAGAGGCAGTAGATGACCAGGGATGTTCTCTTGACAAGTGCGTGAATTGGACCATTTTCCTGTCCTGCTAAGCATTCAAAATGTAACGAGTACTTTTAGGTGTCAGTAAAAATGTATGGAGTTAAAGGTACAGTATTTTCTTTGGAATGTAGTGAAGGTAAGTACAGATACTTTCAAGTACTACTTAATTTTTGTTGTTGTTGGTATTTTTACTTAAGCATTGTTTACTAATGGGGAATGCAGTCAGAGGCTATAAAGGTGCTTCTGATGACAGTCCCCCCAGTTGTCTCTTTGCTGAAGCAATGAGTGCACAATTCAGTGCCCAACAAGTCGTAGATCAGATTTTTTTCAGATGTCCAGGAAGAACAAGAGAACAATGATTTAGATGAGCAGGTGGTATCTGAAGAAGAAGATGGGGAAGAATACAACCCAGAGCACGATGCATCATCTTCCGATGAAGAAATCCCCCAAGCTGAAAGAGACGTTTTTGTCAATGAAAAGCAAAATAACATGGTCCTTGTCACCATATGACAACCAGGGCAGGATGGCAGCACAAAATGTCATAAGGATGACCCCAGGGCCCACAAGACATGCAGTTGCCCATGCCCAGGACATCGCCTCTACATGTTCATCACACAAGCCATCGAAAAAAATTTTCCTGGAGATTACAAATTTGGAGGGTTTCCGTAAATATGGAGACAACTGGAAAAGGATGGATGAGATTGACCTGCATGCCTACATAAGGCTGCTAGTCTTAGCGGGTGTGTATATGTCCCGAGGCAAGGCTACATGTAGTCTCTGGAATGCAGAGAGTGGAAGGGCAAAAAAAAAAAATGTGCCACTGAAAGTCTTTAACACTTTCTCATGAGTACTGCGATTTGATAACCGTGAGTCAAGACCTGAAAGACGTGTGAGAGACAAACTGGCGGCCAAAAGAGAGGTCTGGGAGAAGTGGGTGGAGCGTCTGCCAGACCTCTACAGCCCCGGGCCTGAAGTAACAGTGGATGAGCAACTGGTTCCATTCAGAGGTACATTTTTATTTTCATATCTGTAATGTAAGTGATTTTCACATTTAATTTTATTATGTATAGCTGTAATATCATTGATTTATGTGATTGTTTTCTGTGACACTGATACTAATTACTGATAGTAATCTCTTGTCAAAAGGTCACTGTCCTTTCCGGCAGTATATGCCCTGCAAGGAAGCAAAGTATCGCATCAAGATATGGGTGGCCTGTGACGCACAATCCATCTACGCTTGGAAGATGCAAGTCTACACAGAGAAGCCGACCAGTGGAGGCCTGGAGAAGAACCAGGGGATGCGGGTTGTGCTTGATGTGACCGATGGACTGAGGGGGCACAATGTCACGTGTGACAATTTCTTCAACTCTTATGAACTCAGCCAGCAGCTCCTGAAGAGGAAGATCACCATGGTTGGCACAGTTAGAAAGATCAGCCTGAGCTCTCCCCTACACTCCTCGCAACAAGGGGGAGAGAGGCCATCTCATCAAAGTTTGCCTTTACCCCACCACCACTCTAATTTCTTACCTCCCAAAGAGGAACAAGAATGTGGTCCTTCTGAGCACACTGCACAAAATGGCTGAGATCAGTGATCGTGAGGACAGGAAGCCAGCCATCATCCTGGACTACAACCACAACAAAGGAGGCATGGACAAGGTGATTGAACTTACAGCTGCAGCAGGATAACTGCCCGCTGGCCCCTGGTCATCTTCCATAACATCATTGATGTGTCCTCATACAATGCCTTCGTGATATGGAGCAAGATCAACCCTACCTGAATGCCTGATAAGCGTAACAAAAGGAGAGTGTTCCTGGAGCAGATGGGAAAGGCGCTTGTAACCCCACACATTCAAAGAAGGGAGCACCTCCTCCGCACAGCAGCCTCTGCAGCGCTTGTGAAAGCTCTTCAGGGAGCTGAATCTTGTCCTGATCCACCTGAGGCTGGGGCAGGCAAGAGGAGGAGATGCCAATTCTGCCCCCCAAAGAAGGACTGTAAAACAAATACTATGTGCTACACATGTGAGAAATACATCTGCAAAGTCCATGCACACACACTTGCATACTGTCCTACATGTGCTAATTAGTTGATTGATTTATTCACGTTTCTGTTTTGTATCTATCTTATTTATTGTTGTTTTTTATGCACTTTGTGGCTGGGGGCAATGGTTAAAAAATGGGAGAAGACTGGTATTTTGTAGTTGAATTCGTCATTGTACAGTATATAAGAATATATTACTATTTTGCCAAAAAAGTTCAAGACTGTTATTGTTTCCCTTCAATAAAATGCATTCAAAACTACTTTCTGCACATTTCTGCTACTTTCTTAGGCCATACTAGTGCTATCTCTTGCTTAAAAATGTAGGTTTACACCTATGCAGTACCTTTAGCAATAATAATAATAATCCTCTACTTTACTAAAGAAAACAATTATGACAGGTGTATTGTAATAAAATCGAGTGGTGTCCACTGATTTAAATGCAGACTTTCTGCATTGTGAAGTGGGAAAACCCAGATATTCACAAAGTTTGTGAATTGTTTCTTCATGCAAAATAGATTTGGGGTTTAACATTCAGTTAAAATGCTTTATTTGAGGGGTTTAGTGAAGGCGGGTCATTTTTTTACCCTTAGGACAAGGGGAGTATACAGAATGTTAAGATTACACAAGGGTTAAACGAGTAGCCTACATGAGACTAAATTCAGTGCCATCACAGTCATGAAGTATTCTATTTTATGCAGGAATTTCAGTTCCGGCAAATGAAGAAAACCCGTGTCTTTGATTCACCTGATGACCTGCCGAAGGATAGATCAAGTCTGCTCGCCATCTCCAACAAATTTGGACTGACATTTGTCGGACTAGACAGAAAGATCAAGGTGTACCTCACGGGGGACATCCTAGCTTCAGACAAAATTGATGGAAACTCCAATGAAATAGGTAAGATTTTCTGTACATTGGTCATTCTGTCTCATATAGTTTTCCTAAGCAATGACAGTTATGGCGTGCCTTGGCCAATGTAACTTGACTTTACCTTTTTCTTTCAATCTTACTCCTCTTTCTCAGTTGAGGGGATAGCAGCCTTAGCTGATGTTCATGTGGAGTTGCCTGTGCACAACCTGGGACTCAGCAGTGATGAGCTCACCCTGTCAGTCAGTGGCATGTCAGAAGCATCAGGCCTGTCACTGGCCTTCTACGACGTCCGCACCTTCATCAACAAGGTGATTAACTCTCATAACAACCCCCCCACTGCTAATGGAGTGGTACGGTTTTGTCATGGTGAAACAGAGTTCAGAGTCCATGCTTTGATATCAATTGAAAGCACACCAAGACTAGTCACCCCAACTTCTTCAGTTCCATATTTTTCCCACACACCTAATCCCCTCACTTCCATGGCTGCCCCCTCTCTCCAGGCCCGACCGCAGAAGTTGCCATTTGCGACTCTGCAACCGAGAGCCGGCCTGGGCATTATTGTGCAGGACCTCAAATGGAACCCGGTGCAGGTGTCCATGCTGGCCACCTGTCTGTCTGACGGCAGCATGATGGTGCTGGACGTCACAGACAGCGTCACAGTGCAGGCCCAGCTACCCGCCACAACGGGCATCACCTGTGGTAAGTGTGACATAGTGTGTAATCACTTTGAGGAATACATTTTTCATGTAATTGGAATTTTATACAATTTGTTTTCGCTTTCTGTCATCTTCTCCCTTAATACAGTATGCTGGAGTCCCAAAGGAAAGCAAGTAGCAGCAGGAAAAATGAATGCAACAGTCAGTCAGTATACTCCAGTAAGTCTGTACCAACAACTCTCAGTATAATACATTAACAAGACCTCCTAGCTCTAAGGTGTCCTATCTGGATAACTTATGCACTGGGTTTGACCAGGCCACAGATAGCAACAGAGATGTATTTATCTTGGGTGATTTTAATATAAATTGGAAGCATCACAATAATTTGAATAGAACAAAATTGATGAGATATGCCAAGAACTGTGGTTTGAAACAAATGGTTAATGATACTACTAGATCAGACACATACATTGATCTGATTGTCTGTAATATACCATTGCAATGCTTAAAAGCAAGATCAATGCCAGTGGGCTGGACAGACCATAATATTGTGACCATAACCATGAACACCAAGGTTCCAAAGGAACCGCCTAGGATTGTGGTTAAGAGAAATTTTAAAACATTTAATCATGAGCTATTTCTAAATGATTTGGCTGCTGTACCCTGGGAGCTGATTTATCCCGAGGATGATTTAAAACACGCTACAGAATGTTTTATTTATTTGCTCACTGAGGTAATGGACCATCATGCCCCTATAAGAAAGAGTACAGTTGGTGCTCGTCCATCTCCATGGATTGATGATGAACTGGGTGAGGCTTTTTCTCAAAGAAATATGGCAAAAGTCTTAGCAGCCAAGTCAAAATTAGAAATTGATGAACAGAATTTTAGAACATTACATAATTATGCAGTTATATTGAATCGAAAGAGAGAGAAAATATTTTACAACAATGCTTTTATTGATTGTAAAAATGATTCTAAAAAGGTATGGAACACAGTTAAGGGCTTACTTGGTACATCTCAACGTGCCCATCTAGTGTGGAGGTTGACGGGAGAATAATAACAAAACCAGTTGATATTGTGTCGTGATAATTTCCTCTATTAATAAATGAGGAGAGTTTACAAACCACACACAAGTCAGTTATATTTTAAAGTCCATCTTTAATTATATGAGCTTCACCATAGCCCTTTGACTCTCAGATCAATTCAGTGTCTATAAATTAATTCTCTGAGAGTCCTTACAAAAGAATACTTAGTATCTTTTATAGCCAAGATACACCCCTCTCAACTCACATGACGAACCACAGATCTCAGGGACTTCTCAAAGGGCCTTTTACTTGAGAGAGGAGTATCCCATAGCCAGATAGCATTAGCTATAAATTATCGTTCAGTTTGGTCTCTTAGACGAGGTTCTACTTCTCGTTCTTGGTACTTCATAGTACCAAAACATTACCTCATCCAATGGCATATATCAATTGTCAATTCTAGATACTCCCATCTCAAATACAACCCACCCCTGGACAAGCACCCTGAGGGGAGTGAGCCTCTAGGTCAAATACTATGAAAGATAAGTTCAACATCAGAGGGGTAATACAATGGTTCCAGACACTGCCATACTCCTCCCCCCAATGGGAAAAGGAGGGAGTGACTGGAGTACAGGCAAGGTGGAGCCCTTCACATGGTTTAGGAATAGTTACAGACACATTCAAATATGAAGACAATGTTCAAACCTGACTTCTCCCTTTCTGATATTCTGCATATTACCAGACATGTAAAAGACAAGCCTGACCTTTCCCCTTTCTGGGCCCCAAGTGACTTTTCCCTAGAGAAGAAAGGAAAATGCAACTGCCGACAGTATAGTCCAAAAAGAGACATTTCTAATGACAAGTCACATAAGCATATTATGAAAGTAAATAAAACATCTTATTTTTCTATGTTACCTAACTAATTCTGATTCAGCTACGACAATTGCCAATCATTTTGCTGATTTTTAACTCAGTAAATTAAGAAAATTTATTTACTGAGCAACAATGTAAACATACATTCTTCCAAACAAGCTATTGTCCAATGGATTGATGATCATATTATGAGCAACAAGATCTATTCTTTTAGTCTGCAAACAGTGTCAGTGGAGGAGGTGTTAAACCTATTGAAGTCATTACCTGATGTTAAATCTACAGGTTATGGTCTTATGGACAATTTTTTGTTTCGCTGTGCTGCTCCCCAGATTGCAGTTCCACTGAGATACATATTTAATTGGTCACTGGAAAAGGGGATGTTTGCAAATGTATGGAAGCATGCGAAACTGTGTCTGTGTAGACAAATATGGGAGTACATGGAAAAGAATGATCTGATTACAGCCAATCAGCATGCTTTTTGCAAAAACCATTCCACTACCACTGCATTGGTTGACATGACTGACCAGTGGCTCAATGCTATGGATAATGGCAAGTTTGTGGGTGTACTATTTTTAGATTTCAGTGCAGCATTTGATTTAGTGGATCATGAAATAATTTTGACAAAATTAATGCATTATGGTTTTAAGGAGGTAGCATTGAATTGGGTACAGTCATATCTAACTGACAGGAAACAGTCCACCTATATCAATGGTTCATTTTCTTCCCCTCATGTGTTAAACTGTGGAATACCGCAGGGCAGCTGCCTTGGGCCACTTCTCTATTTAATATATACCAATGACCTTCCCTATGCCTTAGCTGAAACTCAAGCTACTATATTTGCAGATGATACGACAATTTATGCAGCAAGACAATCGGTTCAACAGGTACAGCAAGCTTTACAAGGAGATTTGAGAATTTTAGGGAGTGGGTTTGCCAAAACAAACTTGTTTTAAACACCAAGACAACCAAAGTTATGTTGGTCTGTTCCACTAGGAAAAGGCCAAAACAGCATGGGATACAATTAAGTATGGGAGGAGTACAAATTGAAGAAGTGGCAGAAACCAAACTATTGGGAATGCAGCTAGACAACTGCTTATCATGGTCGTCTCAAATAACTAATCTATGTAAAAAAAGAAAAGCATTAAAACAGCATGCATAATCAGAAGGATAGCTAAATATTTACCAGGAAAAATTCTTCAGCAAATAACACAAGCATTAATTGAGAGTCAGGTGAACTACTGTTCTGTGGTCTGGGGAAATGTATTTCAAGTGAAGTTAGGAGGCTGCAGAATGCACAGAACGAAGCAGCAAGGATTGTTTTAAGGTGGAGATATGGTTCTTCTGTTGCAGTCATGCGCAATGTTCTTGGTTGGTCATCAATCGATAAGATAATTGAAAGGAACATGCTTATTTTATTTCATAATATACATAATTTAAAACGGCCAAGTTCTATTCACAACGGTATTCAGTTGGTAAGAGACAGACATTCCGTAAATACTAGGAATAGATTGTCCACTATCTATGCGTTGTCCAGACAGAAAAGAGAAATAGGCAAAAGAACATTTCGATTTAGAGCAATAAAGAAATGGAATAAATTAACTGAGCAAACCAGAAACCTTTCAATATATAAATGTAAACATTATTTTAAAACAATTTATATATAATACATAGAAATGTTGTGGGACTATAGTAGATGAAGAATCAATATTTTTTTTAGATTGAGTCATTATTGGGTCATTATGTTAGTATATTATGTATGTTTGTAATAGTGTGTTATATGTGGAAATGTGTTCGTATTATAAATTGTATTTTCATGTTTAAGGACTCTTGGAAGATTAGTCCAAATGGGGACTAAAAGAGATCCAAATAAAATCAACAACGTTAGACACACTTATTATTCCTGTGAAGTCTGGTGTGTTTGATGTATTTTGCCCACAGGAGGTTGGTGGCACCTTAATTGGGGAGGACAGGCTCAGGGCAATAACTGGAGCTGAATTAGTGGAATGGTATTAAATACATCAAACGCATGGTTTCCAGGTGTTTGATGCCATTCCATTTGCGCCGTTCCGGTGCTTTATAATGATTATGCCCTGGTCTAACTCTGCTCTCCTGAACAGGGGCTTCAGGAGAAGAAAGTGATCCCCTGCCCAAGCTTCTACAGCTCTGACAACCCTGTCAAAGGTAAACTAGACACAGATCAGGCTGGCCTGAAGCAATAATCCTGAAATTGAACATTTCAGTGCCTTTATTTTCCTGCCTGATAACCTTAATCTCAATTATATGTTTTCTTTGTGTTGTCCTTTCTCTGTCAGTGCTGGATGTGCAGTGGCTGAGTACGTTTGTGTTTGCTGTGGCATATGCAGCAGCCGACGGCTGTCCGGAAACACCTCCTGAACTGGTGGTGATCTCCCTCCCTGTGAGTAGTACCAATGGTCTGTCATGCATCTGAATGATGATGATGAGATCATTTTGCAGTGTAAATTGTTCATTGTTCTAATACTAATAGGGTCATTTCACTCAGTGACTGAAATGTTTTCTCTCCTAAATGATAGTTTATGGGTTTGCCTTTTTCATTATTACTGAAACCATTTTGACAATTAACATGTTGATATGTCAGACAAAGACAGAGAAGAGGGAGGAGAGGTACCTGAACTTCAACGACCCGGTGTACGGCACCTGCACAGAGAGACAGCACCACTACTTCCTCAGCCACATAGAGGACTGGTGAGACACTCCTCACTCTGTATTCTGCCCTGCCAGTCTGCAGATATTTTTTTTTTTTTCTTGTTTGTAGAAAGTGGCTTTTGTATGCAAACTCAGTTGGTATAAGCTCTGTTCCATTTCCCTCTGGCTCTCAACTTCAATGTTCGAGGAACAGCTGTGAGGTTGGTGAATCACTTATGCTCATTGTTATTTTTTCTTCTTTCAGGAATGTTGTTCTTGCCGCATCAGCAGCCTCCATTGAAGTCAGTGTCATCGCCAAGCAAGAAGATAAGGTAATATTTGTCAATCAGCATTGGCTTGATTCTCACTCTGGGCCTTAGAAACTAAAGCAGTTCAAGGTCGATGTAGATTTCAGATATCTTTGTGCAGAACTTAGTCTCATCCATTGGACAAGACCTCACCTCAGCATCTTCTGATAAATTATTATGGAGTAGTAAAGCCCTAATCAAAGCCCAACTGATATTGATCAATTGAGCCCCTGAGTGTCTATTTTGTCATGTAACCTCTGTGCAATGTGCTTTTGTGTTGTTCAGACCAACTGGGAGCTGTGGCTGCTGGAGGACGCCAGCAGGGGAGAGCTGCCTGTCTCTCAGAATAACGACGACACGCTGCCCCTGGGGCTGGCCATTGACTACACCAGCCAGCAGGAGATCCACATCAGTGAGTGGTTGCTGCTCTCTCCCCTTCCAGCTTTCCACATTCTTCTGACCCCATTCCAAACGGGTCACTTTCTCCTTGATGGATTTGTAATTCTCCCCTTGCTGAATGAATGGACTTTGCCATATTGTTACCATTTCATTCAGATCTAAGAGTGTGGAGTAGGCAGGAAGGGTCAAGCAAAGGAAGCTGGTGAACCATTTGGAATCAGCTGATATGTTTGTCAACAATGAAGGGCTGACCCCATTTCGTCGACTGGTCGATTGTTTGGTCGATAGGCTGATGGTCGACCAAGATTTCTTTACTCGAGCAGTAGCACAAAAAAAATGCAAGACACCTGTCTGAGTGGACTGATCCATTGTGGAAGCCGTGGGGATGGCCCAGTCCATCAGTCTAAGACATGTGCTACTGAAATTGTATATTGTTATAATATGTAAGAACAATGGTGCAACACAAATACAAATAATATTATTTTAAAACAGATGTGCTTTCTCCCGCGTTGGATAGTGGTCGCTGTCTGCGGTGCTGAAACACATCGGTGCTCTTGAATTGGCACCTTTTACTAGACCATGTTGCAATGTGCATAATAGCACATTTAACCAGCATATTGGTGTTGAGAACAATGCGGCGGAGGCAACAGAGTTAGGAGATGAGAACAGCCCTTGTCTTAATTGTTTAAGAAAAGTGAGGAGAGAGGAAACGGCAAATTAATTAGGTCTATAATCAATCGCCTAACCGTTAAATGTGCCTGGATTTATATCATCATCATCCATATACACCACCGTTCATATATCATCCATATACACTACTGTTCATATATCATCATCCATATACACTACCGTTCATATATCATCATCCATATACACTACTGTTCATATATCATCATCCATATACACTACCGTTCATATATCATCATCCATATACACTACCGTTCATATATCATCATCCATATACACTACCGTTCATATATCATCATCCATATACACGACCGTTCATATATCATCATCCATATACACTACCGTTCATATCATCATCCATATACACTACCGTTCATATCATCATCCATATACACTACCGTTCATATCATCATCCATATACACTACCGTTCATATATCATCATCCATATACACTACCGTTCATATATCATCATCCATATACAGTGGGGAGAACAAGTATTTGATACACTGCCGATTTTGCAGGTTTTCCTACTTACAAAGCATGTAGAGGTCTGTAATTATTATCATAGGTACACTTCAACTATGAGAGACGGAATCTAAAACAAAAATCCAGAAAATCACATTGTATGATTTTTAAGTAATTAATTTGCATTTTATTGCATGACATAAGTATTTGATACATCAGAAAAGCAGAACTTAATATTTGGTACAGAAACCATTGTTTGCAATTACAGAGATCATACGTTTCCTGTAGTTCTTGACTAGGTTTGCACACACTGCAGCAGGGATTTTGGCCCACTCCTCCCTACAGATCTTCTCCAGATCCTTCAGGTTTCGGGGCTGTCGCTGGGCAATACGGACTTTCAGCTCCCTCCAAAGATTTTCTATTGGGTTCAGGTCTGGAGACTGGCTAGGCCACTCCAGGACCTTGAGATGCTTCTTACGGAGCCACTCCTTAGTTGCCATGGCTGTGTGCTTCGTGTCGTTGTCATGCTGGAAGACCCAGCCACGACCCATCTTCAATGCTCTTACTGAGGGAAGGAGGTTGTTGGCCAAGATCTCGCGATACATGGCCCCATCCATCCTCCCCTCAATACGGTGCAGTCGTCCTGTCCCCTTTGCAGAAAAGCATCCCCAAAGAATGATGTTTCCACCTCCATGCTTCACGGTTGGGATGGTGTTCTTGGGGTTGTACTCATACTTCTTCTTCCTCCAAACACGGCGAGTGGAGTTAGACCAAAAAGCTCTATTTTTGTCTCATCAGACCACATGACCTTCTCCCATTCCTCCTCTGGATCATCCAGATGGTCATTGGCAAACTTCAGACAGGCCTGGACATGCACTGGCTTAAGCAGGGGGACCTTGCGTGCGCTGCAGGATTTTAATCCATGACGGCGTAGTGTGTTACTAATGGTTTTCTTTGAGACTGTGGTCCCAGCTCTCTTCAGGTCATTGACCAGGTCCTGCCGTGTAGTTCTGGGCTGATCCCTCACCTTCCTCATGATCATTGATGCCCCACGAGGTGAAATCTTGCATGGAGCCCCAGACCGAGGGTGATTGACCGTCATCTTGAACTTCTTCCATTTTCTAATAATTGCGCCAACAGTTGTTTCCTTCTCACCAAGCTGCTTGCCTATTGTCCTGTAGCCCATCCCAGCCTTGTGCAGGTCTACAATTTTATCCCTGATGTCCTTACACAGCTCTCTGGTCTTGGCCATTGTGGAGAGGTTGGAATCTGTTTGATTGTGTGTGGACAGGTGTCTTTTATACAGGTAACGAGTTCAAACAGGTGCAGTTAATACAGGTAATGAGTGGAGAACAGGAGGGCTTCTTAAAGAAAAACTAACAGGTCTGTGAGAGCCGGAATTCTTACTGGTTGGTAGGTGATCAAATACTTATGTCATGTAATAAAATGCTAATTAATTATTTAAAAATCATACAATGTGATTTTCTGGATTTTTGTTTTAGATTCCGTCTCTCACAGTTGAAGTGTACCTATGATAAAAATTACAGACCTCTACATGCTTTGTAAGTAGGAAAACCTGCAAAATCGGCAGTGTATCAAATACTTGTTCTCCCCACTGTACACTACCGTTCATATATCATCATCCATATACACTACCGTTCATATATCATCATCCATATACACTACCGTTCATATATCATCATCCATATACACTACCGTTCATGTATCGTCGTCATCCATATACACTACCGTTCATGTATCGTCGTCGTCCATATACACTACCGTTCATATATCCATCCATATACACTACCGTTCATATATCCATATACACTACCGTTCATATATCATCCATATACACTACCGTTCATATATCCATATACACTACCGTTCATATATCGTCATCCATATACACTACCGTTCATATATCGTCATCCATATACACTACCGTTCATATATCATCATCCATATACACTACCGTTCATGTATCGTCGTCATCCATATACACTACCGTTCATGTATCGTCGTCATCCATATACACTAACGTTCATGTATCGTCGTCATCCATATACACTACCGTTCATGTATCGTCGTCGTCCATATACACTACCGTTCATGTATCGTCGTCATCCATATACACTACCGTTCGTATATCATCATCCATATACACTACCGTTCGTATATCATCATCCATATACACTACCGTTCATGTATCGTCGTCATCCATATACACTAACGTTCATGTATCGTCGTCGTCCATATACACTACCGTTCATGTATCGTCGTCGTCCATATACACTACCGTTCATGTATCGTCGTCGTCCATATACACTACCGTTCGTATATCATCATCCATATACACTACCGTTCGTATATCATCATCCATATACACTACCGTTCATGTATCGTCGTCATCCATATACACTACCGTTCATATATCATCATCCATATACACTACCGTTCATGTATCATCATCCATATACACTACCGTTCATGTATCGTCGTCATCCATACACACTAACGTTCATGTATCGTCGTCATCCATATACACTACCGTTCATGTATCGTCGTCATCCATATACACTAACGTTCATGTATCGTCGTCATCCATATACACTACCGTTCATGTATCGTCGTCGTCCATATACACTACCGTTCATGTATCGTCGTCATCCATATACACTACCGTTCGTATATCATCATCCATATACACTACCGTTCGTATATCATCATCCATATACACTACCGTTCGTATATCATCATCCATATACACTACCGTTCATGTATCGTCGTCATCCATATACACTACCGTTCATATATCATCATCCATATACACTACCGTTCATGTATCATCATCCATATACACTACCGTTCATGTATCGTCGTCGTCCATATACACTACCGTTCATGTATCGTCGTCGTCCATATACACTACCGTTTATGTATCGTCGTCGTCCATATACACTACCGTTCATGTATCGTCGTCATCCATATACACTACCGTTCGTATATCATCATCCATATACACTACCGTTCGTATATCATCATCCATATACACTACCGTTCATGTATCGTCGTCGTCCATATACACTACCGTTCATGTATCGTCGTCGTCCATATACACTACCGTTCATGTATCGTCGTCGTCCATATACACTACCGTTCATGTATCGTCGTCGTCCATATACACTACCGTTCATGTATCATCATCCATATACACTACCGTTCATGTATCGTCGTCATCCATATACACTACCGTTCATGTATCGTCGTCGTCCATATACACTACCGTTCATGTATCGTCGTCATCCATATACACTACCGTTCATGTATCGTCGTCGTCCATATACACTACCGTTCATGTATCGTCGTCGTCCATATACACTACCGTTCATGTATCGTCGTCGTCCATATACACTACCGTTCATGTATCGTCGTCATCCATATACACTACCGTTCGTATATCATCATCCATATACACTACCGTTCGTATATCATCATCCATATACACTACCGTTCATGTATCATCATCCATATACACTACCGTTCATGTATCGTCGTCATCCATATACACTAACGTTCATGTATCATCATCCATATACACTACCGTTCATGTATCGTCGTCATCCATATACACTAACGTTCATGTATCGTCGTCATCCATATACACTACCGTTCATGTATCGTCGTCATCCATATACACTAACGTTCATGTATCGTCGTCATCCATATACACTACCGTTCATGTATCGTCGTCGTCCATATACACTACCGTTCATGTATCGTCGTCATCCATATACACTACCATTCGTATATCATCATCCATATACACTACCGTTCGTATATCATCATCCATATACACTACCGTTCATGTATCGTCGTCATCCATATACACTACCGTTCATATATCATCATCCATATACACTACCGTTCATGTATCATCATCCATATACACTACCGTTCATGTATCGTCGTCGTCCATATACACTACCGTTCATGTATCGTCGTCGTCCATATACACTACCGTTCATGTATCGTCGTCGTCCATATACACTACCGTTCATGTATCGTCGTCATCCATATACACTACCGTTCGTATATCATCATCCATATACACTACCGTTCGTATATCATCATCCATATACACTACCGTTCATGTATCGTCGTCGTCCATATACACTACCGTTCATGTATCGTCGTCGTCCATATACACTACCGTTCATGTATCGTCGTCGTCCATATACACTACCGTTCATGTATCGTCGTCGTCCATATACACTACCGTTCATGTATCATCATCCATATACACTACCGTTCATGTATCGTCGTCATCCATATACACTACCGTTCATGTATCGTCGTCGTCCATATACACTACCGTTCATGTATCGTCGTCATCCATATACACTACCGTTCATGTATCGTCGTCGTCCATATACACTACCGTTCATGTATCGTCGTCGTCCATATACACTACCGTTCGTATATCATCATCCATATACACTACCGTTCGTATATCATCATCCATATACACTACCGTTCATGTATCGTCGTCGTCCATATACACTACCGTTCATGTATCGTCGTCGTCCATATACACTACCGTTCATGTATCGTCGTCGTCCATATACACTACCGTTCATGTATCGTCGTCGTCCATATACACTACCGTTCGTATATCATCATCCATATACACTACCGTTCATGTATCGTCGTCATCCATATACACTACCGTTCATGTATCGTCGTCGTCCATATACACTACCGTTCATGTATCGTCGTCGTCCATATACACTACCGTTCATGTATCGTCGTCGTCCATATACACTACCGTTCATGTATCGTCGTCGTCCATATACACTACCGTTCATGTATCGTCGTCGTCCATATACACTACCGTTCGTATATCATCATCCATATACACTACCGTTCATGTATCGTCGTCATCCATATACACTACCGTTCATGTATCGTCGTCGTCCATATACACTACCGTTCATGTATCGTCGTCGTCCATATACACTACCGTTCATGTATCGTCGTCGTCCATATACACTACCGTTCATGTATCGTCGTCGTCCATGTACACTACCGTTCATGTATCGTCGTCGTCCATGTACACTACCGTTCATGTATCGTCGTCGTCCATATACACTACCGTTCATGTATCGTCGTCGTCCATATACACTACCGTTCATGTATCGTCGTCATCCATATACACTACCGTTCATGTATCGTCGTCGTCCATATACACTACCGTTCATGTATCGTCGTCATCCATATACACTACCGTTCGTATATCATCATCCATATACACTACCGTTCGTATATCATCATCCATATACACTACCGTTCATGTATCGTCGTCGTCCATATACACTACCGTTCGTATATCATCATCCATATACACTACCGTTCATGTATCGTCGTCATCCATATACACTACCGTTCATGTATCGTCGTCGTCCATATACACTACCGTTCATGTATCGTCGTCGTCCATATACACTACCGTTCATGTATCGTCATCGTCCATATACACTACCGTTCATGTATCGTCGTCGTCCATGTACACTACCGTTCATGTATCGTCGTCGTCCATGTACACTACCGTTCATGTATCGTCGTCGTCCATATACACTACCGTTCATGTATCGTCGTCGTCCATATACACTACCGTTCATGTATCGTCGTCATCCATATACACTACCGTTCATGTATCGTCGTCGTCCATATACACTACCGTTCATGTATCGTCGTCATCCATATACACTACCGTTCGTATATCATCATCCATATACACTACCGTTCGTATATCATCATCCATATACACTACCGTTCATGTATCGTCGTCATCCATATACACTACCGTTCATATATCATCATCCATATACACTACCGTTCATGTATCATCATCCATATACACTACCGTTCATGTATCGTCGTCATCCATATACACTAACGTTCATGTATCGTCGTCATCCATATACACTACCGTTCATGTATCGTCGTCATCCATATACACTAACGTTCATGTATCGTCGTCGTCCATATACACTACCGTTCATGTATCGTCGTCGTCCATATACACTACCGTTCATGTATCGTCGTCATCCATATACACTACCGTTCGTATATCATCATCCATATACACTACCGTTCGTATATCATCATCCATATACACTAACGTTCATGTATCGTCGTCATCCATATACACTAACGTTCATGTATCGTCGTCGTCCATATACACTACCGTTCATGTATCGTCGTCGTCCATATACACTACCGTTCATGTATCGTCGTCATCCATATACACTACCGTTCGTATATCATCATCCATATACACTACCGTTCGTATATCATCATCCATATACACTACCGTTCATGTATCGTCGTCATCCATATACACTACCGTTCATATATCATCATCCATATACACTACCGTTCATGTATCATCATCCATATACACTACCGTTCATGTATCGTCGTCATCCATATACACTAACGTTCATGTATCGTCGTCATCCATATACACTACCGTTCATGTATCGTCGTCATCCATATACACTAACGTTCATGTATCGTCGTCATCCATATACACTACCGTTCATGTATCGTCGTCGTCCATATACACTACCGTTCATGTATCGTCGTCATCCATATACACTACCGTTCGTATATCATCATCCATATACACTACCGTTCGTATATCATCATCCATATACACTACCGTTCGTATATCATCATCCATATACACTACCGTTCATGTATCGTCGTCATCCATATACACTACCGTTCATATATCATCATCCATATACACTACCGTTCATGTATCATCATCCATATACACTACCGTTCATGTATCGTCGTCGTCCATATACACTACCGTTCATGTATCGTCGTCGTCCATATACACTACCGTTCATGTATCGTCGTCGTCCATATACACTACCGTTCATGTATCGTCGTCGTCCATATACACTACCGTTCATGTATCGTCGTCGTCCATGTACACTACCGTTCATGTATCGTCGTCGTCCATGTACACTACCGTTCATGTATCGTCGTCGTCCATATACACTACCGTTCATGTATCGTCGTCGTCCATATACACTACCGTTCATGTATCGTCGTCATCCATATACACTACCGTTCATGTATCGTCGTCGTCCATATACACTACCGTTCATGTATCGTCGTCATCCATATACACTACCGTTCGTATATCATCATCCATATACACTACCGTTCGTATATCATCATCCATATACACTACCGTTCATGTATCGTCGTCATCCATATACACTACCGTTCATATATCATCATCCATATACACTACCGTTCATGTATCATCATCCATATACACTACCGTTCATGTATCGTCGTCATCCATATACACTAACGTTCATGTATCGTCGTCATCCATATACACTACCGTTCATGTATCGTCGTCATCCATATACACTAACGTTCATGTATCGTCGTCATCCATATACACTACCGTTCATGTATCGTCGTCGTCCATATACACTACCGTTCATGTATCGTCGTCATCCATATACACTACCGTTCGTATATCATCATCCATATACACTACCGTTCGTATATCATCATCCATATACACTACCGTTCATGTATCGTCGTCATCCATATACACTAACGTTCATGTATCGTCGTCGTCCATATACACTACCGTTCATGTATCGTCGTCGTCCATATACACTACCGTTCATGTATCGTCGTCATCCATATACACTACCGTTCGTATATCATCATCCATATACACTACCGTTCGTATATCATCATCCATATACACTACCGTTCATGTATCGTCGTCATCCATATACACTACCGTTCATATATCATCATCCATATACACTACCGTTCATGTATCATCATCCATATACACTACCGTTCATGTATCGTCGTCATCCATATACACTAACGTTCATGTATCGTCGTCATCCATATACACTACCGTTCATGTATCGTCGTCATCCATATACACTAACGTTCATGTATCGTCGTCATCCATATACACTACCGTTCATGTATCGTCGTCGTCCATATACACTACCGTTCATGTATCGTCGTCATCCATATACACTACCGTTCGTATATCATCATCCATATACACTACCGTTCGTATATCATCATCCATATACACTACCGTTCGTATATCATCATCCATATACACTACCGTTCATGTATCGTCGTCATCCATATACACTACCGTTCATATATCATCATCCATATACACTACCGTTCATGTATCATCATCCATATACACTACCGTTCATGTATCGTCGTCGTCCATATACACTACCGTTCATGTATCGTCGTCGTCCATATACACTACCGTTCATGTATCGTCGTCATCCATATACACTACCGTTC
The DNA here is from genome assembly GCF_045679555.1 of Salvelinus alpinus. Classification (NCBI taxonomy): domain Eukaryota; kingdom Metazoa; phylum Chordata; class Actinopteri; order Salmoniformes; family Salmonidae; genus Salvelinus; species Salvelinus alpinus. Next base: position 20,407,633 of record NC_092103.1, on the reverse strand, counting down.
GTATATCATCATCCATATACACTACCGTTCGTATATCATCATCCATATACACTACCGTTCATGTATCGTCGTCGTCCATATACACTACCGTTCATGTATCGTCGTCGTCCATATACACTACCGTTCATGTATCGTCGTCGTCCATATACACTACCGTTCATGTATCGTCGTCGTCCATATACACTACCGTTCATGTATCATCATCCATATACACTACCGTTCATGTATCGTCGTCATCCATATACACTACCGTTCATGTATCGTCGTCGTCCATATACACTACCGTTCATGTATCGTCGTCATCCATATACACTACCGTTCATGTATCGTCGTCGTCCATATACACTACCGTTCATGTATCGTCGTCATCCATATACACTACCGTTCGTATATCATCATCCATATACACTACCGTTCGTATATCATCATCCATATACACTACCGTTCATGTATCGTCGTCGTCCATATACACTACCGTTCATGTATCGTCGTCGTCCATATACACTACCGTTCATGTATCGTCGTCGTCCATATACACTACCGTTCATGTATCGTCATCCATATACACTACCGTTCGTATATCATCATCCATATACACTACCGTTCATGTATCGTCGTCATCCATATACACTACCGTTCATGTATCGTCGTCGTCCATATACACTACCGTTCATGTATCGTCGTCGTCCATATACACTACCGTTCATGTATCGTCGTCGTCCATATACACTACCGTTCATGTATCGTCGTCGTCCATGTACACTACCGTTCATGTATCGTCGTCGTCCATGTACACTACCGTTCATGTATCGTCGTCGTCCATATACACTACCGTTCATGTATCGTCGTCGTCCATATACACTACCGTTCATGTATCGTCGTCGTCCATATACACTACCGTTCATATATCATCATCCATATACACTACCGTTCGTATATCATCATCCATATACACTACCGTTCGTATCATCATCCATATACACTACCGTTCGTATCATCATCCATATACACTACCGTTCATATCATCATCCATATACACTACCGTTCATATCATCATCCATATACACTACCGTTCATATCATCATCCATATACACTACCGTTCGTATATCATCATCCATATACACTACCGTTCATATCATCATCCATATACACTACCGTTCATATCATCATCCATATACACTACCGTTCATGTATCTTCGTCGTCCATATACACTACCGTTCTAAAGTTTGGGGTCACTTAGAAATGTCCTTGTTTTTGAAAGAAAAGCAAAAAATTAGAGTGTCTAGTTTGAGAAACAGACGCCTCACAAGTCCTCAACTGGCAGCTTCATTAACTAGTACCCGCAAAACACCAGTCTCAACGTCAACAGTGAAGAGGCGACTCCAGGATGCTGGCCTTCTAGACAGACCAAGAGCTTTATTTTAGTCTGGGACAGCCCTACAACCATGGCAGGACAAGTTATAGTGGAGTACTCTTGTGATGGTTAGTCTCTATCAATTCCCCATTACATATATCACCAGTAGTAGCCTACATTTACCGTTATTTCCCATCATTTCTAATCTCCAATGTTTGTTTGGTTATGGTAATTTCTCTTCATGCATTCAATATATACGGAGTATACATAACATTAAGGACACCTGCTCTTTCCATGACAAACTGACCAGGTGAATCCTGGTGAAAGCTATGATCCCTTATTGATGTAACCTGTTCAATCCTCTTCAATCAGTGTAGATGAAGGGGAATAGACAGGCTAAGGAAGGATTTTTAAGCCTTAAGACAATTGAGACATGGATTGTGTATATGTGCCATTCAGATGGTGAGTGGGGAAGACAAAATATTTAAGTGCCTTTTGAACGGGGTATGATAGTAGGTGCCAGGCGTACCGGTTTGTGTCAAGAACTGTACCACAGCTGGGTTTTTCACGCTCAACAGTTACCCGTGTGTATCCACAATGCTCCACCACCCAAGGGACATCCAGCCAACTTGACACAACTGTGGGAAGCATTGGAGTCAATATGGGCCAGCATCCCTGTGGAACACTTTCGACACCTTGTATATTCCATACCTCGATGAATTGAGGCTGTTCTGAGGGCAAAAGGCGGGCTGCAACTCAATATTAGGAATGAATTCCTGATGTTTGGTATACTCAGTGTATTATTATTATTATTATTATTATTATTATTACTAATACTACTACAGTAGTTTACCGTTCTGATTGTAGTAGTGGACACGTTTGTAGAGCTCATAATGTACAGTGCATTCAGAAAATATTCAGACCACCTGACTTTTTTCAAATTTTTATGTGAAATGTGTACAGCCTTCTTCTAAAATGGATTCAATTGTTGTATTTCCCTCATCAATCTACACATAATACCCCGAAATGACGAAGCAAAAGCAGGTTTTTAGAAATGTTTGCAAATGTATTAAAAGTGAAAAACAGATCACATTTACATAAGTATTCAGACCCTTTACTCAGTACTTTGTTGAAGCACCTTTGGCAGTGATCACAGCCTCGAGTCTTCTTGGGTATGACGCTACAAGCTTGGTACACCTGTATTTGATGAGTTTCTCCCATTCTTCTCTGCAGATCCTCTCAAGCTCTGTCAGTTTGAATGGGGAGTGTCGCTGCACAGCTATTTTCAGGTCTCCAGAGATGTTTGATCAGGTTCAAGTCTGGGCTCTGGAATTCAGAGACTTGTCCCGAAGTTACTCCTGCGTTGTCTTGTCTGTGTGATTAGGGTCGTTGTCCTGTTGGAAGGGAACCTTCGTCCCAGTCTAAGGTCCTGAGCGGTCTGGAGAAGGTTTTCATCAAGGATCTCTCTGTACTTTGCTCCATTGATCTTTCCCTCGATCCTGACTAGTCTCCAAGTCCCTGCCATTGAAAAACATCCCCACAGCATGATGCTGTCACCACCATGCTTCACTGTAGGGATGGTGCCAGGTTTCTTCCAGATGTGATGCTTGGCATTCAGGTCAGAGTTCAAGAGAATCTTGTTTCTCGTGGTCAGAGTCCTTTAGGTGCCTTTTGGCAAACTCCAAGCAGGCTGTCATGTGCCTTTTACTGAGGAGTGGCTTCCGTCTGGCCACTCTACCATAAAGGCCTGATTGGTGCAATGCTGCAGGGATGGTTGTCCTTCTGGACAGTTCTCCCATCCCCACAGAGGAACTTTGGAGCTTTGTCAGTGACCATCAGGTTCTTGGTCACTTCCCTGACCAAGGCCCTTCTCCCCCGATTGTTCAGTTTGGCCAGGTGGCCAGCTCTAGGAAGAGTCTTTCATTTTAAGAATGATGGAGGCCACTGTGTTCTTGGGGACCTTCAATATTGGAGACATTTTTTGGTACCCTTCCCCAGATCTGTACCTCGACACAAACCTGTCTCGAAGCTCTACAGACAATTCCTTCAACCTCATGGCTTGGTTTTTGCTCTGACGTGCACTGTCAACTGGGGGACCTTATATAGACAGGTGTGTGCCTTTCCAAATCATGTCCAGTCAATTGAATTTACCACAGGTGGACTCCAATCAATTTGTAGAAACATCTCAAGGATGATCAATGGAAACAACTGTTCTCAATTTTGAGTCTCATAGCAAAGGGTCTGAATATTTATGTAAATATAGTATTTCTGTTTTTAAAAAAAATTAAATTTGTAAACATTTCTAAACCTGTTTACGCTTTGTCATTATGGGGTATTGTGTGTAGATTGATGAGAATTATTTTTTTTAACCAATTTTAGAATAAGGCTGTAAATGTAACAAAATGTGGAAAAAGTGCTTTCTGAATGCTTTCCGAATGCATTGTATAGTTGATTTTATTAAAGCACATAGGGTTTGTGTATATATGGAAAAATACAAATTTTAACATTTCTACCAATACACTGCAATGTTCCGCTCCTCAGTGTCAGTCAGTAGCATTTGGTATGCGACTCTGGTTGACACGTTCTTTTTGGCAGCTGTCAGATGAATAGTGATAAGCTACTGTCTCGGTATCTACTGGTATCTACAGTCAGTCAAACAGTCATGTAGCACCACTGATGTTGCTGTCTGGGCTCCCCACTTAAGACTCCAGCAAACCAAACTATCAATTTGAGTAGCATTTTTAAATGATTGTATTCCCTCGATGTCTCGAGAGACCTAGGCTGTATTGGATAGAAAGAGAGAGGGGGAGGCCCACGTTCATTACAATGACTCGGACGAATGAGAGAACATCAACAAACAACAGAACCAGACAAGCATGTCTGAGAATGCTGATGAGGTTTACCTTGAGCTTTCCAAACTGTTGTTCTCTCTCTAGAGAGCAGTCTCAGGCAAGCAGACTCATTATTTGTCTCATCACACTGGCTTTAGTGCTGGTTTTTCTCCAAGTGCTCGGGGCTTTGTTTCTTACTAAGAACTCAAGGTCTCTCACGTCTCACAGCAATATAGCAATTCATATGCTCTGTCCTTGTACTTGTCTCGGCTTTTGTTAATGTCCTGTGTACTTGTGTGTGGGCGTGCATCTTCCATGAGCTTTAGTGTGTGTCTGTCTGGCTGGGTGTTTGCCTTTTTGTTTCAGTTAGTGTGTGTATGCCTGTTTGTTTCTCTCTGGCTACCAATAGTTATACTTAGTTAGTTATACTGTACTTGATGTCTCTTTTCCCCGCTATATCACTACAGCAGATGAGAAGACTTTGCCCCCGGCGCCCACTCTGTTGCTGCTGTCTACAGACGGAGTGCTGTGCCCCTTTTCACTGCTCAACTTCAACCCTGGGGTCAAGCAGCTGGTCGCTGCCCCCACCAGCCTGGCCCTGGACGGAGAGAGACTGCCCCCTGCAGGTCTGGAGGACCTCTTCAGCTTTTTCATATTTACAAATCGTGTATTTTTTTTTCTATCTTACTGAATACATTTGTCTTATGAAACTTCCAATACCTATACTACTATCATACTGTAAAGTATTTATAATAGTGTGGTGATAGGATCCACTAAAAGCAGCTCTCCTCTCTGCATTGCAGGATCTGCAGCTCCCCCGCCCCCTTACCCAACCTCCTCTCTCCCATCAGCCCCGGCGGCGTTCCCTCCGCTCCGCCTCCCATTGGCCACCACACCAAACCCTCCTCCACCTACCTCCTCCCCTGCCTCTGTTTCACTGTTCACCGCAGCCCCAGCTCCAGCCTCCTCCGGCTTCTCGTTCTCCATGCCCCCCTCTTCCACTGCTCCCCCCGCCTTCTTTCTGGGGGGCTCTACGGCCTTCAGCGCGAGCCCAGCCTTGGGAACCTCTGGTAGCTTCTCCTTCTCCTCCAAGCCCCTGACAGAGACCCCAGCCGCAGCTTCGGCCTTCTCCGTCAGTGCCCCCAAACTTCCAGTGGTGGAAATGGCTCCAGTTCCGGCCCCCACTCCAAAGCCCACCCCCCAGCGCCTGGCCACCGCCTCCCCCATCATGGTGCTCCGAGGCACCCCCGAGCCAACCCCTCCCGCTGTGAAGATGAACCTCAATGACAGGTGAGAGGTTGATATAAGTACCTGAATAACTTTGACTGTTTACATTTCACTTAGATCAGGTATGGGCAACTGACGGCCCCCCTTTTGTAGGCCTGCAGACCAATTTCAACTCAATTAAAAACGACTCCGTTAGGGTCTCAACTTACTGTTGAGAGTTCGAGTAATAGAATACACAAGGTGCAGTTTTGAAATTTGTTTGTGCATCAGCAGTAACTTAATTAGCCCATGTCAGCAAAAAAAACAAAAAACATTTATTTATTTTTTATTTTATTGTTAAGTTAGTCTAGCGGCCCGCTATCTAAACTTGTAGTAAGCATGGATTAATTACCGACTGGGGTGGGGCCCATTGATCATCAGTTATCATATTAAAAACTGCAAACATTTGCCTCCACCCTATGGCAAAATGTGTAGAATTGCATGAAATGAGTTATCAAATTGCTAAATCTTCTCTCCGCCCCATCGCAAAAAATCTTTCAAATATACTTTTTTCCCTCTTTGATGTCATGAGGAGTGTCAGAAATGTTTTGCTCGTTAGGTGATGGGTGGGCTATATTTGGTATTTTATTAGGATCCACATTAGCTGTTGCAAAAGGAGCAGCTACTCTTCCTGTGGTCCACTAAAAACATGAAGCATGACATAATACAAAACATTAATACACAAGAACAGCTCAAGGACAGAACTACATTAAAAAAAGTGTAAAGGCACTTTACACAGCCTACATATCAATACATACACACAAACTATCTAGGTCAAATAGGGGAGAGGCGTTGTGAGGTGTTGCTTTATCTGTTTTTGAAACAAGGTTTGCTGTTTATTTGGGCAGTATAAGATGGAATGGAGTTCCATGCAATAATTGCTCTATAATATGTACGCTTTCTTGAATTTGTTCTGGATTTGGGGACTGTGAAAAGACCCCTGGTGGCATGTCTGGTGGGGTAAGTGTGTGTGTCAGAGCTGTTTGTAAGTAGACTATGCAAACAATTTGGGATTTGCATCACATTTAATGTTTCTTATTAAAATAAGTGATGCAGTCAGTCTCTCCTCAACTCTTAGCCAAGAGAGACTGGCATGCATAGTATTTATATCAGCCCTCTGATTACAATGAAGAGCAAGATGTGCCGCTCTGTTCTGGGCCAGCTGGAGCTTAACTACGCCTTTCCTTGCAGCATTTGACCACATGACTGGACAATAATCAAGAAAAAACAAAACTAGAGTCTGCAGAACTTGCTTTTTGGAGTATGGTGTCAAAAAAGCAGAGCATCTCTTTTTATTACGGACATACCTCTCCCCATTTTTACAACCATTGAATCTATATGTTTTGACCATGACAGTTTACAATTTAAGGTAATGGCAAGTAATTTAGTCTCAACTTGTTCAACAGCCAAACCGTTCATTACCAGATTCAGCTGAGGTCTAGAACTTAGGGAATGATTTGTACCAAATACAATGCTCTTAGTTTTAGAGATGTTCAAGACCAGTTCATTACTGGCCACCCATTCCAAAACAGACTGCAGGGTTTCAATTACTTCATTAGCTGTGATTTCTGATGTGTATATGGATGAACATCAGCGTACATGGACACACACATGTTGTTTTAATGCCAGTGGCAGGTCATTGGTAAAAATAGAAAATAGTAGGGCCTGGAGAGCTGCCCTGCAGTACACCACACTTTACATGTTTACATTAGAGAAGTTTCCATTAAAGTAAACCCTTTGAGTTATATTTTGTAGATAGCTCTGAATCCAGGATATGGCAGAGGTTGAAAAGCCATAAAACACAAGTTTTTTTTTCAACAACAGGTTATGGTCAACAATATCAAAGGCTGCACTGAAATCTAACAGTACAGCTCCCACAATCTTATTATCAATTTCTTTCAACAAAACATCTGCCATTTGTGTCAGTGCAGCACATGTTGAGTGCCCTTCTTTATAAGCATACTGAACATCTCTTCATTTGTTTACAGAGAAATAGCATTGTATTTGGTCAAACACCATTTTTTCCAAGAGTTTGCTAAGAGCTGGCAGCAAACTTATAGGTCTGCTGTTAGAACCAGTAAAGGCCCCTTTACCACTCTTGTGTAGCGGAATTACTTTGGCTTCCCTCCAGGCCTGAGGCCGAAGGCTTTCCTCTAGGCTCAGATTAAAGATATGACAGATAGGAGTGGATATAGAGTCAGCTACCATCCTCAGTAGCCTTCCATCTAAGTTGTCAACGCCAGGAGGTTTGTCATTATTGATCGATAACAATAATTTTCCCACCTCCCACACTAACTTTACATAATTCAAACTTGTAATGCTTGTTTTTTTTATGCGTGAATACGATGGCTCACTGTTAATTTGCCCACTTTGCCAATGAAATAATCATTAAATTAATTGCCAACATCAAATGTTTTTTTATATGGGCCTGATTTCATGAAAGATGGAGTTAAATTTGTCTTTCTGCCCATCATTTCATTTAAAGTACTGAAGTTTTTTTATTATTCTTTATATCATTGATCTTGGCTTCATAATACAGTTTCTTCTTCTTTTTGTTGAGTTTAGTCACATCTTTTCTCAATTTGCAGTAAGTCACCCAGTCAGATGTGCAGCCAGACTTATTATCCGCTCCTTTTGCCCCATCTCTTTCAACCATAGTTTTTCAATTCCTCATCAACCCATGAAGCTTTAACAGATCTATCAGTCAGTTTCTTAACAGGTGTATGTTTATCAATAATTGGAGGAAGCAAATTAAATTCATCAAGTGCAGCGTCTGGATGTGGGTACGCAGACCCACGAGCCACTACCGGCCCCTCATGATGAGTTCTGTGTTTTATGGTCCCTACCCCCATCAAAGTTGCCCATCCCTGACTTAGATATTTGTTGGCTGGCTTAGCTAGATATGCTTATGTTTCTGTCTCTCAGATTCCTGACAGTAGAGACCCCTGCTGCAGCTCCAGCCTCCCAGCCCTTCTCCTTCAACTCCACACCCAAAGCTGCCTTCTCTGAGCCCAGCAGCCATTCCGCTCCTCTGCCCATAGTCACCAAGTCTGCAGCCATGCCAGGTAAGGAGAATAATAAGCTTTGTTTATACAGCATAATTCATACAGCTGTACAGTGCCTTCAGAAAGTATTCATACCCCTTGACTTATTCCATATTTTGTTACAGCCTGAATTTAAAATTGATTAAAGTATAAACATGTTTTCACCCATATACACACAATACCCCATAATGACAAAGTGAAAACATGTTTTTAGAAATGTTAGCAAATTTATTGAAAATGTAATTTACATACGTATTCACACCCCTGAGTCAATAGTTTGTATGAGTATTACTGGTTGGTAGGTGATCAAATACTTATGTCATGCAATAAAATGCTAATTAATTACTTAAAAATCATACAATGTGATTTTCTGGATTTTTGTTTTAGATTCCGTCTCTCACAGTTGAAGTGTACCTATGATAAAAATTACAGACCTCTACATGCTTTGTAAGTAGGAAAACCTGCAAAATCTGCAGTGTTTCAAATACTTGTTCTCCCCACTGTATATCCACAGTAAAACGAGTCCTATATCGACATAACGAAAGGCCGCTCAGCAAGGAAGAAGCCACTGCTCCAAAATCGCCATAAAAAAGCCTGACTCTACAGTTTGCAACTGCACATGGGGACAAAGATCGTACTTTTGGGAGAAATGTCCTCTGTTCTGATGAAACAAAAATAGAACTGTTTGGCCATAATGACCATCGTTATGTTTGGAGGAAAAAGGGGGATGCTTGCAAGCCGAAGAACACCCTCTCAGCCATGAAGCACGGGGGGTGACAGCATCATGCTGTGGGGGTGCTTTGCTGCAGGAGGGACTGGTGCACTTCACAAAATAGATGGCATCATGAGGAAGAGAAATTATGTGGATATATTGAAGCAAAATGTCAAGACATCAGTCAGGAAGTTAAAGCTTGGTCGCAAATGGGTCTTCCAAATGGACAATGACCCCAAGCATACTTCCAAAGTTGTGGCAAAATGGCTTAAGGCTACTAAAGTCAAGGTATTGGAGTGGCCATCATAAAGCCCTGACCTCAATCCCATCAAATTTGTGGGCAGAACTGAAAAAGCGTGTGCGAGCAAGAATGCCTACAAACCTGACTCAGTTACACCAGCTCTGTCAGGAGGAATGGACCAACATTCACCCAACTTATTGTGGGAAGCTTGTGGAAGGCTACCCGAAACGTTTGACCCAAGTTAAACAATTTGAAGGCAATGCTACAAAATACCTATTGAGTGTATGTAAACTTCTGACCCACTGGGAATGTGATGAAAGAAATAAAAGCTGAAATAAATAATTCTCTCTACTATTATTCTGATATTTCACAATCTTAAAATAAAGTGGTGATCCTAACTGACCTAAAACAGGGAATATTTACATACATTAAATGTCAGGAATTGTGAAAACCTGAGTTTAAATGTATTTGGCTAAGGTGTATGTAAACTTCCGACTTCAACTGTACATTTGCACCCCAAAAATGTGACATGTTTTCACTTTGACATTATGGGGTATTGTGTGTGGTGGGTGAGATTAAATAAATCTATTTGAATCTATTTTGAGTTCAGGCTGTAACATAACAGCATGTGGTGAAAAGTCAAGGGGTATGAATCATTTCTGAAGGCACTGTACTTATTTTTTCAACATTAGCATCTTTATTGTTTTGGTTTGTGATATTGTTGATATCCATTCTGTCTTTCTGTTTCAGGCACAGTCCGCCCAGTCAAAACCAGTACACCCCCCACGGTTGTACAGAAATCTTCCCCAGCCACCCAGACAAGTGCACCCACTCCACAGGTACTAAAACATAATCTGTCTTTTCAAATAAATAAGATATTAGACCAACAATCAATTTCTTGTAGTTCAGGTCATAATAGTAGAGACAAATGCAGTGTCTAGAGTCAACTGTCTGTTTGCCGTCCTCTAGGTAGCGCTGAGTGTGAATGCCCTTGAAAGGCAGCTGCAGCAGAGGAAGGACTCAGACCCAGTCATGGCTGGAATACTGGAGGAGGTAACAGATTCATCCAGTAGTATTTCTCTCAAACTACTGCTACTTAATTACTATGAATCCTATTTATTATCATAACCACACACATTCAGTGGAGTTAACCCACAAAGGAATCGAACCCAGCACCATGCTCCAACCAATTTACACTATATGGGTCTTGCTATAAATAATGGGTCTAATGGGTGACGTTGGTATAAACATTTCAAAATGCTTTGAAATGACAACAAAACTTTTTTTTTTAGGCAGTTCCACTTGTGTACTTGGGGGAATATGTTTGCAAATTGGCCCATAATTCCACTTTTACAACATGGGCCTAGGACTATACATCCTTTAAGCAGGGTTCATACAGACTTTTAGCGATTCGTTTTTTTTTTTTTTTTCAAGCTCTTAATTAATATTTTCAAGGACCTCAATGTTATACAATTGTATAATTTATATAATTGTACGTATGGCCTAATATAGAACGCCCCCCCCCCCCCCAAAAAAAAAGGTATGCAAAGGGTAGGCCTTACCAATGCGTTGATATTCAAATTATTATTACATTACGAAATCTGTGAAAATAATGTCGACTTCACTAAATACACTGAAAGAAAATATGTAAACGCAACATGCAACAATTTCTAAGATTTTACTGAGTTACAGTTCATATAAGGAAATCAGTAAATAGGCCTAATTTATTTATTTCAATCTATGGACTGGGAATATACAGTGCATTTGGAAAGTATTCAGACCATTGACTTTTTCCACATTTGTTACATTACAGCCTTATTATAAAATGTATTTAATAGGTTTTTTTCTTTCATCAATCTACACACAATACCCTATAAAGAAAAACGTTTTTTTGAAATATTAGCACATTTATATGACATTTACATAAGTATTCAGACCCTTTTACTCAGTACTTTGTTGAAGCACCATTGGCAGCAATTACAGCACACCTGTATTTGGGGAGTTTCTCTCATTGTTTTCTGCAGATCCCCTCAAGCTCTGTCAGGTTGGATGGGGAGCGTCGCTGCACAGTTATATTCAGGTCTCTCCAGAGATGTTCAATCGTGTTCAAGTCCAGGCTCTAGCTGGGCCACTCAAGGACATTCAGAGACTTGTCCCGAAGCCACTACTGCGTTGTCTTGGCTGTTTAGGGTCGTTGTCCTGACCTCTTGTCTGAGGTCCTGAGCACTCTGGAGCAGGTTTTCATCAAGGTTCTCTCTGTACTATGCTCCATTTGTCTTTCCCTCGATCCTGACTAGTCTCCTAGCCCCTGCCACTGAAAAACTTTCCCAGAGCATGATGCTGTCACCAACATGCTTCACAGTATGGATGGTGCCAGGTTTCCGCCAGACGTGATGCCTGGCCAAAGAGTTCTATTTTGGTTTCATCAGACCAGAGAATCTTGTTTCTTATGGTCTGAGAGTCCTTTAGGTGCCTTTTGGCAAGCTCCAAGCAGGCTGTCATTTGCCTTTTACTGAGGAGTGGCTTCCGTTTGGCCACTCTACCATAAAGGCCTGAATGGTGGAGTGCTCAGAGATGGTTGTCCTTCTGGACAGATCTCCCATCTCCATAGAGGAACTCTGGAGCTCTGTCAGAGGTTCTTGGTCACCTCCCTGACCAAGACCCTTCTCCCCTGATTGCTCAGTTTGGCTGGGCGGCCAGCTCTAGGGAGAGTCTTGGTGGTTCCAAACTCCTTCCATATAAGAATGATGGAGGCCACTGTTCTTGGGGATCTTCAATGCTGCAGAAAGGTTTTGGTACCCTTGCCCAGATTTTTGCCTCGGTACAATTCTGTCTTGGAGCTCTACGTACAAGTCCTTTGACCTCATGGCTTGGTTTTTGCTCTGACGTGCACTGTCAACTGTGGGTCCTTATATAGACGTGTGTGTCTTTACAAATCATGTCCAGTCAATTGAATTTACCACAAGTGGACTCCAATAAAGTTGTGGAAACATCTCAAGGATGATCAATGGAAACAGGATGCACCTGAGATCAGTTTCACATCTCATAGCAAAGGGTCTGAATACTTATATAAGGTGTTTCTATTATTTTTCATAAATGTGCAAACATTTCTAAAAACCTGTTTTAGCTTTCTCATTATGGGCTATTGTATGTAGATTGAGGACATGTTTTATTTAATCCATTTTAGAATAAGGCTGTAATGCAACAAAATGTGGAAAAGGGGAAGGGGTCTGAATACTCTTAAGGAAATGCACTGTAGATATCCATCTGTTGGCCACAGAAACCGTAACCTATGGGTATGGATCAGAAAACCAGTCAATACCAGGTGTGACCACCATTTGCTTCATGCAGCACGACACCTCTTCTTCAAATATACTTTATTAGGCAGTTGATTGTGCCCTGTGTAATGTTGTCCAACTCCTCTTCAATGGCTGTACTAAGTTGCTTGATATTGGCAGGAACTAGAACACAATGTCATACACATCGATCCAGAGCATCCCAAACGAGCTCAATGGGTGACATGTCTGGTGAGTATGCAGGCCATGAAAGAACTGGAACATTTTCAGCATCCAGGAATTGTGTACAGATCTTTGCGACATGGGGCTGTGCATTATCATGCTGAAACATGAGGTGATTGTGGCAGATGAATGGCACGACAATGGGCTTCAGGATCTCGTCACAGTATCTTTGTGCATTCAAATTGCCATCGATAAAAAATAAAATGGCAGATTATCAACAGCTGTAAGAAGTTGTCCAGTGTAGGAAATCCTCACATGTACACGAGTTTATAGAAAGACCCATATGGATGAACCATGGTAGCTTCATGCTGGTTGTGTTCCTCTCAGATCGCCCACTTCCAGAAGGAGTTGGATGACCTGAAGGCACGCAGCCACAAGGCAGACTTCAGAGTGGGCACCACAGAGGAGATGAAGGAGCTGAGGAAGGAGTCTGAGGACCTCCACGTCTTCATCCTGGAGATCAAAGACACCACTGAGGTACAGTACGGATTTAATTTCATTTGATTAGATGTGATTATTTCAGAGATAAGGCCTGCATGAGTCAGAATATGAAGCTCTGTGTAGTTGCCATTGTACCCAGTTGTGTCAAATTCTAAGTAATCAGTTGCATTCACGTGGCCCATGAACTCACACCCCCTGGTGTTGCCAGGTCTATGACAACAAAATGAGCCATTTCAACTTAAGTACAACCACCTAGACCTCATAGGCTCTTACCATGTGTATGTGTGCTTGTTCTCCCCAGTCTCTCCATGGGGACATCAGCACTCTGAAGACCACCATGCTGGAGGGCTTTGCCGGGGCGGAGGACGCAAAGGCCCAGAGTGAGCTCAACAGACACCGTGGCTACCTGCAGCTGCTGTACAAGAAACCACTGGACCCACGCAGTGAAGACCAACTCAAGGTAAGCCTCTGGATAGATAAGGAATGGATGGTTAGATGTGTATATCGAACATCTATCATTCCTCAGGGTGGATGTGGTAGAAATGGCAAAAGCAGAACACTATTGAAAATAATTCACCGTGTAGAAGACTTTTTGTAGGACGGTCATTTATTTTGGGGTTTTCTCCCCATGACCAGGAGATTCGCAGGCTGTACCAGTATGTAAAGTTTGCTGTGGAGGATGTTAACGACGTGTTGGACCTGGAGTGGGAGAAACATCTGGAGAAGAAGAAGAAACAGAAGTGAGTGAGAATTCTCTTTCACTTCCTATGTCAATTGTCATTGTATGTTTCCTTTCTAACCAGTTTCCTCTGTGGTACTCCTCTGTCTCTCCCAGACACATGATTGTCCCAGAGAGGGAGGCTCTATTCACAGCCTTGGCCAACAACCTGGACATCATCAACCAGCAGAAGCAGAGACTGGACACACTGGTCAAAGACCTCCATGCCCTGCGGCTCTACAACAAGACTGCAGCCTGGAGCACTCCTGCCCCCAGCCAGCCCTGCCAGCCTGCTGCTACCACCCCCACTGAACAGGGGTATGTACAAGGGTGTATACCTGAAATACAGTGGGAAGATTTATTGTAGCATGAGGATCTGTTCAGAGGCAGTAAGTATTTTTATTTATTTTTTATGTCAAATTTTTCACTGGGGTATGTGTGTTGCAAAGTAGTGTTTTTTTTTTTAATGCATAGTGGTTTAAAAATCAATGGTCACTTATGAATTACCTCTGTGTTTACTAGTTTGGACAACGAGCTGGAGAGTTTGAGGGATGCACTCCTGAAAGCCAGTCTGGAGACCATTCCCAAGACCACCTCGAAATCGCCAGGCAAAATACTTACATTTTCCAACACGTGTCTCACTGTGTTAACTATTGTGCTTGAGTGATGTAAATGTAATTTGACTCCTTCAACTTCTGCAGCCAAAATGTCTCCGATGAAGCAGTCTCAGCTGCGTAACTTTCTCTCCAAGAGGCAGACACCACCAGTCCGCTCCACCGCTCCAGGTATTCCCAACACCAACACACAGAACACAGTGACCAGTACTGAGCAGTGAAGTATAAGTAACGTGTGGTGTTTACCCCTCCTGATTGTTCTCTATCTTTCCCCCAGCCAACCTGTCCCGCTCGGCCTTCCTCTCTCCCAAATACTACGCGGACCTGGACGATGTGAGCTCCACCTCCTCCCTGTCTCAGGCCCTGGACCCAGACTACTCCCATTATTTTGCGGAGGAAGAACCAGAGCCTGAGCCTGCCCCCCTCCCCATGCTCCCCCTCTCTATGCCCCGCCACCCCACGGTGGTACGCACCCCCTCCATAGCCCCGGGGTTTGGGGCCATCCAGTCCACTCCCTTCAGCAAGGTGCGCCAAGGCCTGGGCCTCAGCCCCATCATGAGCCCAGGTAGGAAACTATTGAGCTTATTTGACTTTTATTTAACCAGGTTTGTCGGAGAACAACAGGTAATACAACTTTGCTGTTGTGTAGTAGTATGTCATTTATATTGTATGTTTTACCCTCTAGTATCAACCTTCAGGACACAGAGAGGACAGCCAACCTTATGTCAAAGTGCTGTACTATGTGGTTTTAAGAGAGCTATTCTGTAGTACAGTAAGTCATCAAATTATTCTCTAGTTCCAACCAATAAGATCAACATGGGAGGTGCCGACAGCACGGCACTAGCCACTAAGACGGTGAAGCACGGAGCCCCGCCTACTGAGAAGGCCACGCCCGTTCCGCTTCCTGCCCAACAGGCTGCTGCGAAAGCCGCTTTCCTCAGACAAATGGCCAATCAGAAACCAGGTAGGCGGGTTGCAGTTAATGGGAAGTACATTGCATTTGTGACCGTTTTTCCGTCACTGTAACAACATACAACGTTGCCTTGAGACAGTATGAAATCGATTGACTTTTTTTTTTTTTTGCTCTGCAAAGGACATGGGGGGGATCTGTTTCTGTGTTGGGTGACCATGTTAGGCTATGTTACCATAACAGTATAACTTTCTAGTTTAAAAAAAGAACAAGCTAGGAAGAAACTTTTATTGTTAATCTCACTACATTTAAAACAGTTTGAAGACACTCAGATTAAGAGACCGGTAGAGCTTCTATTCTGCTCACTGTCGGTTCACTTTGAACAGTAAAACTCAATGCTATGTTCATACTCAGACACCAGGGGGAGACAAAGACCTCAGGATCAGAGGTGAACTGACAGCCTCTTGACTTTACTATGCAGAATAATGGTTGACAATAGTTTAAATAAATTAATGTAATAATTAAATGTATTGATTAAACAGTACTTTTAAAGTTTTCATCAATTGAGACTACTCGTCTGAATATAGTGTACATCAGTCTGTTGGTAGCCCAAAATAACATGACCGGTATGATTCGAATTGATTGAATGAAAAGGTGACAAAATATGTGCGTCTGGTTGTCCAAATGTCAGTTGTAATGACAAATTGTCATTGACGTTTCTTTGTGGTCAACCAGCAGTCAGTGGCTCTCTGACAGAGTCCACCCTGAAGACTGTTCCCCAGGTGGTCAACGTACAGGAGCTCAATGACAGAGGATCGCCACTGCCTGTCTCCACTGTGATCAGGTAATCCTTCATCATCATCAATATTACTATCCCTCTTCATCAGGGCGTCACCTTGGGCCTACGCTCAAGAATGCTTGGCACCTTTTCTGATTACAATTCCCAAAAAGTAGAAAGGACATTAAATTAAACAAACTATTATGTAGATAAGAAATGTGTAGACAGTGAATACATTTCATTAGGAACGAGCTGAGTGGGTCCTATCTAATATCTATAACCTACCGTCCACATAACTACTGTACACAGCAGCTTTCTTGTTTGTTTTTGTTTGTCTAATTTAAAAACTTCTGTGTGCTGCAGTGTTAGGGTCTGCTGACAGTGCTGTGACCCTCATTGAGCCCCTCAGGGTCTGCCACAATGACTGTCTCTTTTAAAAAATATATTTTAAAAAGTCACGGAAATACAAAGTCTCTGTAGTCTAATAAGCGTAAGGTGTACAGTATATACTGTATTTGAGTTTGAACCATGCAGGGTCTTCTGATAGGCAAAGCTTTAAAATGAGGTTCTGCTGAGTGCCACATTACTCTATGGAGGGAGAGAGGGGTTATCGCTATTTTAGCTTGGCGAGGCACATTTACAATGACTCGCTGATGCAGAAAGAGACAGCTACACACACAAATAAGCGCAATAGAAAGAACAGTGTGAGCGGGTGTGCTGTACAGACAGTGACAGAACTAGACTGGTGCGGCATGAAGGGTCCATGTGTGTGGGGGATGGGCACACACATGGGCAATGGACTATGTTATAAAGTGTGTGTGTGGGTGAGTTTACGTCCTGAGGGACGAGAGCCCACTTCAGCACTAGCCTATGCTATTTGTGTGGTTGTGTGTGTGGGGCTGCATACTGTACGTCAGTGTACAGTGTGAGTGGTTCCCAACGATGCAGAGAGAATTATTTTACAAATGATATAACACAAGGGAAAAAATACACAATGAGTAACGATAACTTGGTTATATACACGAGGTACCAGTACTGAGTGGATGTGCAGGGGTACGAGGTAATTGAAGTAGATATGTACCTACTGTAGGTAGGAATAAAGTGACTAGGCAACAGGATAGATAATAAACAGAAACAGCAGCGTATGTGATGAGTCAAGAGTTAGTGGAAAAACAGTCGATGCAGATAGTCCAGGTAGCTATTTAGTTAACTATTTAACTATGTAGCACTAAATAGTCACTGCCATTGGTGATAAAAGGGCTGTTGATGACAGCTGTGCATGTCATGTCAATTCCAGAGTGACTAAGGGGCGCCAGGATGGACAGATGTTGGCAGCAGGTACAGCCCTGTATTCCTGTTCCCATAAAGTGACAGAGGGAGAATGTCATCGTCCCCAATGTCACAGTCAGACTGGAGGGAGAGGGGCTCTTTAATTGGTACCGTCAGCAGTTTCTGTTTTTATAATAAATGTTCTTGGGGGGAAAGGAAAGTTCATTTTATGCTTAAGTGCAGATAAGAGATAAATGCACACGTTCTGCTCTTTGTAGATAATATCTGGTATTTGGGAATTAAATTGTTTGACTGCATCAAATGTCAGTTTATTCAGAGGACCTTCCTTGCTTAATAGAGTTTTGAATAGTTGTTATTCTTACATTTGAGTGTGAAATGCACTTTACCCATCATCCTTATCTAGGGAGATCCTCTTTCTCTCTTAGTCTCACCCTGGTACCTTATTTTTCCCCATGGCATCACATTAAATCACCCATAGCTAATAGTCACCCATAGCAACCGGTCTGATTACTTCTCAGACGAGTTATATGCAGGAACAGCCATTTACTAATCCCATATCCCCAGCCTGTCCTGTCTTCACTGCAGTAGTGTTGTCCTGCCCCAGCCATGGTGTGGAACTGGGGGGACAGTATAGATTATCAGAGGCGCTGCTGCCAGCCAGATGCCAACTGCCAACATCCGGGCGGAGAATGGGATTTGGTGTATGGGGGAAAACACAGCCGCAGCAGTATAGGGTTTTCTCTCACACAACTTCTCTCTCTCACTCCTCTGTCTTTTCTGTCCTCCGCTCTCCCATTCTTTCCCTGTCTCTCTCTTTCGTGTCACATCTGTCATCTAATGCCCTTTTACACACACACACACACACACACACACACACACACACAACATGACTTAAACAGAGCAGAACACCTCAAAGCATATAGCCAGCTGTAGCATCCTTCCTATTAAGATTTACTTCAATTAATTCATTTCATTTTATCCGTGGGTGGTCTTTACATTTCTAGGCTTCAGTGGCTGTGTGATAGAGTTATAGTGTGTTAGCAGCAGGAACATTGCACTGGAGTGGGTGGTCACTGGTGCCTGGCCTAGCCTGCCTGGCAGTGATAAAGCCGGCCAAGTTGTAAACCTAGACTGATACATGGCAGTGCTTCTAAATGTCTGTTGGTGCCAGGTTACAGTGCGTGTGTGTGTGTGCGAGTGTATGTGCGAGTGTGTGTGCGAGTGTGTTTGTGCTTGACCTCTAGTACCTAGGAAACAGCAGACAACAGCAGAGCTCTCTCCCATCTCTCTGAGTTAATGCATGGGTAAGGCCTGCAACTTTGATGGAGAGACACTGAATAATTGACAGTGTGTGTTGCTGACCCAAGGCGATAGGTCCACACTGCACAAGGGGAGTGGTCAACACACAGACACCGCTCACCAAACGGACATGTTTGTAACTATGGAAATGTTGTAGCAAAGAGAACTTGGCCCTGTTCCTAAACAACTCCTAGCCCCCGCCTTTGCAGATCTGAAAGAAAAAGATGGGTATAAGCAAAATGGGGTGTTCAAATTGAAAACCATTTTGCTTACACCTTTCCAATTCCTGCAGTGTGTGGAGCTCTGTTGTGTTTGAGTAGTTCTAAAATGTATAGCTTGCTTCACTGTTTGTTGACTACTACTACTGTTATGTAGGCTACTCCGGTTCCTGCACAGTACTGGCTGATGGGGAGAGCCTGCACTACCTCTTTCTCCCTGGGGGGGGCCCTGTTGTCAATGTGATTTCAGTGGCCATTCTTGGCCTGACTTGGGCATGCTTGAGTAAGTAGGGGCTCAAGATGACAGCATTGGTACCTCACAGTTCAAACTCATCAACTTTTGATTAAACCTGTCACAGGTTCAGCCGTTACTTTACACTACACATCCTCCTCTGTCTGCTAACTCACTGGCCTTAGCGGCTTACATCTGTAGTGGAAGATCTAGGATCTGTAGCACTTCCCATTAGCTTTTTGATCACCTCTTATCTGTCAGGTCTGTTCAGTGTGCCTGTTTCTTCTTTTGTTTAGTGCTTAGGCCATTTCTTCAACACACACATTCCTTTTGTGTGTGTGTGTGTGTCTGTGCGTGTGCGTATTGATCGATGCGGGCTGCCCAAGGCCCTGTGGTGATGCGGTGCTCATACTGATGCAGCACTGAGACGGCCGTGAGTAGAGTTGCTGATGAGCGGAGTAATCATCCCCAGCTCTGCCACCTGCTCTGTGCCCCCTCATCCAGAACTAGCCACACACACACACAACAAGAACCACCAGACAGACACCCACATTGAAAGAACCACTAAACACACACTTAACCCAAATATTATGCATCTATACACATACATACTCATCACCACTACCTACCTCATAGGAAACACACAGTCACTTTACCAGAGAGAAGATCCACTATGTCCCTAGTCAGGTTGATGTCCCTAGTACAGCAGTTCTCTGATGTGGAGTCATAGCTTATTGGAGGTGAGTCCATCACATGAGACGAGAGCAATCAGCCCTGGTTTGTGTATGTGGGCCTGAGCCGAGAGAAACAGACTCCAGCTAGACGGCTTTATCAGGTCACTGCCTCCATCGCATCTGATTCACTGCCGGCAGAGGCTAGCAATCTGAGTGCATCTCTCTCGCCATCCCCCACGGCACTCACTGCCCCAATCTCCCTCTCTTTTATCACCTCTCTCACAAACAGCTCCCTCTCTGTCCTCTATCTCCCTCCCTCTTCATCTTTAGTTCTCCCATGCCTCTCTCCCAATCGGTCACTGTCTGCCATGCTCTCTTTCCTTCTCTGCCCTCTTCCAATGTCTTTGCCTCCCTATCTCACCCTCTCGCTTGTTCTCTAACCCTCTGCTCCCTCCCCCTGTGTCTCTGAGAGGATGAAATTGATGGTCCTCTCTCTCCAAGGCCTCGCTCCTCTATTGTGATGCGGTTGAATATTTTGGCAGGATTCTCCCTGGGGCCATTTTCCAAATTAGCCTTGCTCACAATAACGAGTCCACCACAGCCAGACAGTCTGATAGGTGGCTTATTTTAGAGATGCGTTCCCCAGCCAGTCAGTCCCTCAGACACAACACTGGGCCTGTATTGTGTCCATCCACGCCAGTATGGTTTTGGTTCAGTTGTCTATAGTCTGTCCGTGGCAGTGGTTGATGTTGAAGAATAATTAGTAAAGCAGTGCAGGTCTATTGTTCTATGTCTTCTGTATTCTATTCACTACTGTAGATATCGTACATGGCCTTGGCTTTTGTCTGGGATGAGACTATCCTTGGGTTATGCAGCGTGTTTGCAGATGGGGCAGTAAATTATAGGCTGATGTAAAGCGCTGACGCACACACTCACACACCCCAATTAATCACTTGTTGCGTGAATGGCAATCACACCTCAGTTGTAAGTATGTGCATGTCTCCTCATCACTGACTTGCATTCGTTAACTTTCGGAAAGCAATTCCTGATGAAGTGGAGGAGATGAGAAATTAGGCTGTATTTAAAATGTGATGTATGCTTTGAATCCAAGTCGTTGCGCACAGTTATTTTTATTTCCTCTTTCTCCCTCCCTCAGCTCCTCAGTCCCAGCCCCGGTCGGTCAGGTTGTTCAGCAGGTTTTGGCGACGGTGGCCAACACCAACCAGGCCAAACGAGTGAGTATCAGCAGCCCGCATGGCATCCTCCCAGCTGTCAAATCCTGTGAACTACATCACACTCCATACCTTTAAGCCAGCTGTCTGGGTATTACTAGCCAGAGGCCTCATTTCTCCCTGCTCTAAGAAAGTCAAGTCAAGGTAAAACGTCACCAACTTGCAGTCGGAACCAACTGAATACATGTGCAAGAGATATTCAGCTACAACCGGAGGCAAATGGAAGTTCAATAGAAAGTTATTGTTTATTCATAAATACCAAGGAGTTTCATCTGTGTGCTATCAGTGGCAGAATATCTCTCCTACACCCCATTTCTAAGAACTCAGCAACTCTGTGTAGTTACTGGAGTTCCAGTGTAGTTGGCTGGGCTGCGTTGTTATGGGTTAGAGTGCACAGGGCTGTGAAATGCCCCAGGTTCCTCCCATGTCCCAGCGGTGGATTGATACAAGTGGCAACTGGGTGGGAACTGAATCATACAGGGGAACTCTCACACATATCACACCCCATTCCGAACAAGGTTCAAGTTTATGGGATGACCCAAGCACTCATGACGCATTGCCTACACACCGATACACTCACAGAAAAAACACAGAATATGTTAACACTAAAACACTGTTTTGTGATAAACAGTATCCGAAGTCTGAGTAGTGAGATTAACTAAATTACATTTTGCTTTTATTTATGTTAAACATGAAAGTAGATTTTGGGGTTCTCTAAAATAACATGGATTTTTCATTTTTGGGGGCTATTTTTTACCTTATTTTCACCCTCTTTGTTAGTAGTTATTTTTGAAGCCTTGGCAAAGAGAGACGTTTAAACTGTCCTTCTGTTGTTCTTCTTGTCAGAATTCTACTCAAGGCATACTGAAGGTGTCCGCTGAGAGTGTCTGCTCAGCTTCCCCCCAGGGTTTTGTGTTTGGTAAGTACACACTGTAAAGATGAGATGTTTTAGATGCTCATCACATCAAAACATGCTGGGAAACACCTTCCACCTAGAGTTGATGTATTTTTCCCAGGGTTTTTATATACTAGAAATCTACAAAATATCTGAGTGAACCATTCATACATTACATCCATTTGATTACATTCCGTACGTTACATATTTGATTAGCTCTTAGTATAAAAAGGTGTACTGAACCTAATTATCATGCTTAATTTAATGCCTCCTTCTCTCCCAGGCGGACCCCCTAAAGCTGACGCCCTAGTCTCCCTGCCCCCCTCCAGCTCAGCCCCGTCACTGGGGGAGCAGAGCAGCAAAGCCTTCTCCTTCATCGCAGCGTGAGTCTCTGGGGTCAGGGGTCAAAGAGGGACACTTCATATCAGACCTTGATTAGAAAACAGGGAAGTTGAATAAAAGAAATAGACCAATGGCTGACTGTGTTTTCTCATACTATATGATGCTTTTGTGCAGGTCTGCCGGGGGCTTCAGTTTCTCCTCTGCGTCCCAAGGAGCTCCACCAGGTACCTCTCTCGCTCATGCACAGCCATATATGCCACATCAGTTTTAGTAGACAGTAAAGTCAGTGTTATAGTTTGTTGAATGCCATATCAATGAAGTAATCTATTAAATCCATTAGTCGAAAGAGTTGTCTGGCATAGTTTGTAAATCTGCTGTTCATTTCTCTCTTCCCAGTAAAGGACGTGAGTAAATTCTCCTTCAGCAGCGCTGGCGGCGGCACAGGCAAGATGATGTTTGGCTCTTCTGCCGGGGAGGAACCCTTCTCCTTCACCCCCAAATCCACCTCCCCCGCACTGGTGGCCAACGGCTCCCCCACCCCTCTTCCCAGCATGTCAGGCGAGCCTGTGAGGCCCACCTCCATCACCCCCACCCTCAGAGTCGAGCCCCAGGCCCCCAAGGTGGTAGGAGGAGAGACCCTGGGGAGTTTCTCAGGTCTACGTGTGGGCCAGGGGGACGAAGAGAAGCCCTCAGCGGCCGCGTTTAGCTTTGGGCAGCCGGACAACGGAGGGGCGCTAGGGTTAGGCGCGGGGGCAGCCCAGTTTAGTTTTGGGTCGGCCCTCCAGCAAGGGAAGCTAGCCGAGGCTGCATTTGGTGAAGCGGATTCTACCCTGACAGACTTATCCAAGGCTGCATTTAAGCCTCCCGAACCTGCCGCCCTATCTGTCACTAAGCCTGTGTTCTCCACGTCAGCAGCCACCTCCTTCAACAGCCTCCTAGCAGCACCCCTCTCTTCCCCCTCAACCACCCTGGAGAAGGAGCACTCCAAAACCCCCACCCCCCCGGCAGACCCCACTCCGCCCCTAGAGCCTGCTTCCTCACAGCCCAGCCCCTCCATCAGCCCCCCTATCGCTGAGCCTGAGGTTACTACCTCCCCAGAGTCCTCAGTCACCCCTACCATCCCTGAAAAAGCCCCAACGCCCCCAGCTCCCCCCGCCACCTCTACCACCTCTTTCCCCCCTGCCTCCATCACCCCACCAGCCCAGGCAGCCCCAAGCACCACCCCAGATCCTGTCCATGAGTCCATGCCTGCCCCTGAGGCCTCACCACCCGCAATCATACCCACCCCGGAGGCCCCACCACTAGCCTACCCGGCCCCCAGCTCGGACAAACCTGGCTCCATCTTCACCCAGCCACCGGCCATCACCGCAGTTAGCACAACTATAGCGGTCACTAGTCTCATCCCGGTCATCAACACTGCAGCCCCCGCCTCCACTACCCCTACCAACTCCAACTCTGTATTTGGGCAGCCCGCTCCAGCCTCAGCGGCTGCCGGCGGCTTTGGTTCCACCGGCTTCGGGGCTCCCCCTGCTACAGGCGCAGCAGCTGGCTTCGGGAAACCCGTATTCGGACAGACAGTAGGCGGGTTTGGCCAGCCTGCTGCTAATGTAGCCGGTGGCTTCGGTTTTGGCCAGTCTGCATTTGGGGCCAACCCCGGATTTGGACAGCCTGCAGCGGCCTCCCCTGCTGCAGTTGCCAGTACCGCTGCTAGTGGAGGTGGTTTGTTTGGAGCCCTCAGTGTCAGCAATGCAAGCGGCTTTTCCTTTGGCACCCCCAGCGCCAGTACGGCCAGCAGTACGGGCACAGGCCTGTTTGGGCAGCCGAGCGCCACCCCAGCCTTCGGGCAGCAGAGTGCTGGGTTTGGACAAGGCTCTGTGTTTGGAAGCAACACCACCACTACATCTTCCACTGGTTTCAGCTTTGGACAGACTGCAGGTGAGTGTGTGTGAAAAGGCACTTATACTGGTTCCATCCTAGAATTCATCACCAATGTAGTGGATTTTCTAAGTGGCAGACAGAGTCTTATTGGAACATGGCCCGTCCCTTGGACATCACCATGACACTGTATGAGGTTGTTTTAAGCCAGTCTAGTATTTACACAGATGGCATCTCAAGCTGCCATTCTATCTCTTCTAGACTGGATTTACAATTTGTTTAGAGATCAGACAATACCTTGAATGCTTCAGGATTGGATTACCAGATTCTAGTTGATTTTGACAAATACTCTCAATTCCATATTTAGGACTACTAGACTACTATAATTTTAGCAATGGTTTGTTCACCTATACAAGCATAGCATAGGTAGGGAAATAAACAATGGGGCATCCTTGACAGTCAGAGCTGCTGCCAAAGTGTTTAAATTAATGTTTTCCTTCTGGGACTGAACAGCATCATTAGGAAAGGCGTTTATCACGGCCATTAGGATAATGCAGCTAGGAGAGGAGCCCTCTACTCTCTGATGCAGCCTCATCCAGTCCATCCATCTGGGCCTGTTAGGATCTGCTTGTACTGGCAGGCCATCCTGCTCCGTATGTCCATGGGTCATAGGTACAGACACACACATGATAACATATTTACTGTACACACACGTACACATGGATTTTGTGTTGTGGATATGTGGTAGTAGAGTAGTGGCACACACTTAATGTGTTGACAAATGTAATGGTGGTTTATTGTATATAACTGCCTCAATTTTGCTGGACCCCAGGAAGAGGGGATCCAATATAAATAAAAATAGGGACTCTGTAAACTACTATGTTGGAGGAAGTTGGCACTAAACACAGGTCTAGGTTCAGTTTTGTGTTTCACCTGGTACAGATGTGGTTAGGGTTGGGATGGTGGTTAGCTGATTCCCAATCTGTACATATAGGGGCAAGTTGGTTCTACCTTGACACTGTAACCCCCAGTATGATAAGGTTGATTAGGCTACATGCAAATTACACTACCACCAGTAATTTTCGATGTACACATTCCATGGCACATGGTTTATGAATTGATGCGCAAAACAACGCCAGATTCATAACTTCTAATTTTTTAATTTATATTACTATACAATATTCTTGCAACCAATATAATGTTATATATATGGGGGATACAATCTTCCCAGCTCTGCAGATTTTGCTGTGAGGAGGCAGAGTCATTAGATCATTTATTTTGGTACTGTCCATACGTAGCTCGTTTTTGGTCACATGTCCAGGAATGGCTGAAGAATTGCAACATTTGCCTAGAACTAACGCTGCAGATGGCAATACTGGGTGATCTGAAAAGCCATAGTCAATCAATAATAAAATCATTATTTTAGCAAAAATATATATTTTTAATTTACAATCTGTAGAAGCTATGAGAATAGAAAGTTCAGTACTTTTGTGAAGCATCACAGCACAGTTGAAAAATATATGGCAAATAGAAATCCAAAATGGATGGTGTTGAGAAATAGATGGGAGGGGTTGACTTGAGCTAAAGGGTGGGACTACGGTAATAACAAGATAACCAATGTAAAACATACGGGGTCTGTAAAATGTATATAGGTTCAGAAATGTTGTGAAATAGCACAGTTACAAATAGAAATCAAACTGGATGGACATCAGAAATAGAGGAAGGACTAAAAACAAACAAAATATATCTATTGTAAAATAGATTGTGTCTGTAAAATGTGTAATAAGATGTATAAACTGAAGGTAGAAGCCTAAGTGTTAGTGTTTATTAGTTTACTCCAATTGGGTGAAGGGTGGTAGGGTTTGCGGGGAATAATAAAGGTATATTCAAAAAAAAAGTATGTATATCTATATAGGTGTATGTACATGGATATATATATATATACAGTGGGGAGAACAAGTATTTGATACACTGCCGATTTTGCAGGTTTTCCTACTTACAAAGCATGTAGAGGTCTGTAATTTTTATCATAGGTACACTTCAACTGTGAGAGACGGAATTTAAAACAAAAATCCAGAAAATCACATTGTATGATTTTTAAGTAATTAATTCGCATTTTATTGCATGACATAAGTATTTGATACATCAGAAAAGCAGAACTTAATATTTGGTACAGAAACCTTTGTTTGCAATTACAGAGATCATACGTTTCCTGTAGTTCTTGACCAGGTTTGCACACACTGCAGCAGGGATTTTGGCCCACTCCTCCATACAGACCTTCTCCAGATCCTTCAGGTTTCGGGGCTGTCGCTGGGCAATACGGACTTTCAGCTCCCTCCAAAGATTTTCTATTGGGTTCAGATCTGGAGACTGGCTAGGCCACTCCAGGACCTTGAGATGCTTCTTACGGAGCCACTCCTTAGTTGCCCTGGCTGTGTGTTTCGGGTCGTTGTCATGCTGGAAGACCAAGCCACGACCTATCTTCAATGCTCTTACTGAGGGAAGGAGGTTGTTGGCCAAGATCTCGCGATGCATGGCCCCATCCATCCTCCCCTCAATACGGTGCAGTCATCCTGTCCCCTTTGCAGAAAAGCATCCCCAAAGAATGATGTTTCCACCTCCAAGCTTCACGGTTAGAATGGTGTTCTTGGGGTTGTACTAATCCTTCTTCTTCCTCCAAACACGGCGAGTGGAGTTTAGACCAAAAAGCTCTATTTTTGTCTCATCAGAACACATGACCTTCTCCAATTCCTCCTCTGGATCATCCAGATGGTCATTGGCAAACTTCAGACGGGCCTGGACATGCACTGGCTTGAGCAGGGGGACCTTGCGTGCGCTGCAGGATTTTAATCCATGACGGCGTAGTGTGTTACTAATGGTTTTCTTTGAGACTGTGGTCCCAGCTCTCTTCAGGTCATTGACCAGGTCCTGCCGTGTAGTTCTGGGCTGATCCCTCACCTTCCTCGTGATCATTGATGCCCCACGAGGTGAGATCTTGCATGGAGCCCCAGACCGAGGGTGATTGACCGTCATCTTGAACTTCTTCCATTTTCTAATAATTGCGCCGACAGTTGTTGCCTTCTCACCAAGCTGCTTGCCTATTGTCCTGTAGCCCATCCCAGCCTTGTGCAGGTCTACAATTTTAGCCCTGATGTCCTTACACAGCTCTCTGGTCTTGGCCATTGCGGAGAGGTTGGAGTCTGTTTGATTGAGTGTGTGGACAGGTGTCTTTTATACAGGTAACGAGTTCAAACAGGTGCAGTTAATACAGGTAATGAGTGGAGAACAGGAGGGCTTCTTAAAGAAAAACTAACAGGTCTGTGAGAGCCGGAATTCTTACTGGTTGGTAGGTGATCAAATACTTATGTCATGCAATAAAATGCGAATTAATTACTTAAAAATCATACAATGTGATTTTCTGGATTTTTGTTTTAAATTCCGTCTCTCACAGTTGAAGTGTACCTATGATAAAAATTACAGACCTCTACATGCTTTGTAAGTAGGAAAACCTGCAAAATCGGCAGTGTATCAAATACTTGTTCTCCCCACTGTATATATATATATATATATTTACCCCAAAAATATATATGGTGGATTGGAAATGATGCAGACAATTACATTGATGGAAGCAACAATCTTTCCGCATTATTAAGCTGATCCACCCCTTAAAATAAAAAAATACTCTATCACCAACCAAGTGCCATAATGATGATGAAATGAACCAAGCCCTTGTAATGTGTTTTGAAGAGATTATATACTGAACCTTTTTAATTAAGCAGAAGTGGGCTGTCAAAGTGTGGGTTTGACTGCTAGGGAAAGTAACCCAGGTCAGAGGTTAGTGTGTCCCAGACAGACCAGCAGCTGGCTGGCCTCTCTGGGTTACTGGAGTCAGTCAGATGGGGGGGGGGGGGAGTGATGGGATATGTGGGGTGGCTTTGGGTTGGAGACTGTTGGGTGGGTAAAAGGAGAGGGTGTGAACTGTGAATGTTGTCGGCGGTGTAGGCTAAGGAGTGGCAGTGGGTGAGTAAATTGGGGTGTTGGGCTGAGAGAGTTTCCCCATTCCCAGGGATTCTCTGAATTCTCCCCCGTGGCAACAGGCTGGGTTGGCTGCGAGGAGAGACAGCTGATCTCTATGTGGTACAACTCCGCAGTTACAGGACCAAGTTCACTGTGTCTGTCCAAGGGCTAAGTGTTCCCAACCAGATAGGTTAATTCTGTTTTACCTCATTGTATCTGTCTGGCCATAGGCCTACATCGCAAATAGTAGAGAGAGGCTTACATTCCATAATGTGATTACTTTTTCCTTTTATCTATACAAAGCTCTTAACATTTAATCCCCCATAATTGTTCCGGCTAACTGGACATAATCAGATCTACCTAGAGGAAGTTGTGCCTGACGCATGCATTGTGTTGATATTGTTTGGAGGAATCAGGGTCACACGGTCTGGAAGTCATGAGGTGAAGAGAAAATATGTTCCTATTTATCTGTAAAGGAGGAGGTTGTGTTGGGGGTTAATTGAACTAAGGTGTGTGTGCTCACTGGTGCACATGTGTGTGCTGTCAGTGCCTTTGTCAGTTTTTACTGTTTAAGCAAGGCAATCGATGCAGTGAGGAGAGCAGCCCTGGGTCAGACGGTCATTTGTCTGCACTGCAGAGCCTATTGAATGTTCAACATGAATTACATTACCCTGCATCAGAGCAGGCCTGGTCCTTGTCACACTTAACAGAGCTTGATTGAGTAAGACATAGCCAAAGACCAGACTGTGGAATCTACTACAGAGGAGTAGGCTTACCCACCTGAACTTGTCCAATAAGAATGCTCCATTTTTGAGGAAATCAGAGATACTTTGCAGTGTTTCCCAAGGGGTGATTTTTATGAATTCATTATGTAGAGAGACGCTGAGTGATATCTAAGGGAGTGTTAATAGCCAGGGTCATAGTCTGTCTGTTTCTAAATGTCTTTGTGTGGGCCTGAGGTGACAGCAGGCTGTGTTCGATCTACAATAGCCAACTAGCCACGCCAGTAAAGCAACATGTCACACTGTAAATGGCCCTAGAATTCCTATTGAGTCTGGATGTGCGTTCTTCATTCCCATGTATTATGTCTGTCCCCTTCATGGCTGGTGAGTTATTTCAGTCAGCATATTGTCAGTGTAGATACAGTATGTGAACTTGCCAACGGACTGTTAAGTTTTTATTTTGGAGCACGTTTTCAAACTGTGCCTATGAACGCTCATTCATAAACTATTAATGCCCCATTGACAATGAGTGTTACTTTTTAGAAAATGTGTATACAGAGTCGCATTTATTTTACGCATCTGCCTGTTTAAAAAAAAAAAAAAAAACACCACAGATGGACTAATTCAAGCCACACGCAATGTTGTGGGTGGGTGTCTTGAATTAGTTTTGTAATTTCAGAGATGGGTGAGTTCCATTGTCAAGTTCCCGGGCCCAGGCTAAAGGCAGTCACAGCATTCATTTGTAGGGCTGTCCCCATACGCTGAAAAGACAACATTTTCCGATGGATTATTATGGGGGAATTGACTCTGGGCGTGAGGGATTTTATGGACAGTCGTACAGCCAGCTTTCTAAAAGATGCCAATTTTAAACAGGGAATGAATAGAGGCCCAGGGATGTTGGGAGATATCCTGGGATCCGCTGGGTAGTGTGGCTGGCTTTCTCACACACAGCACACGCTTTGCCGCACACACAAAAGTTCCATCCATCTAGAGTTTGTCAGAAGGCTGATCACACTTCATACATTTCCAGTGTACCCAGGGGCATTGTCAGAAATATAAGTAGAGAGTAGGGTTGCAAAGGGTTAGAAACTTTCTGGTAAGTTTCTGGAATTTTTACTTAAATTCATCAAAAAGTTAGCTTATAACAGTGAACCTTTTTTGTGGGATACACATCAGGCAATTCTAGGTCTTGTGGCATATTTTGGTTAAACTATCCCGAATTCAATGGAATTGTAACCCTCTGCATGCACAGTGCATTCTTCCATCACATGTGCAGTGCACTCTTCCATCACATATACAGATTCTCAAGATCTTGCACACTAATGAGATGCTTTTGAGCCCACGCTACTACACTGTCTGAGCCAAGGACTACATGCTTTCTGGTAAGGTTTGATTACAATACCGGGTGGGGTGAATATATTTTAATGGCATACATGATTTTTTGTTAACTAGTAAATAGTCGCCTGCAACAAAGTGTGTTTAAATAATTTCTAACTTGTTAACAATTTCTGCTAGTTAGTTTTTGCTACCATGTGGGTTTTAGCTTGCTTGAGCCTGCTAACTGAGGAGTGTTAATTCACCTGTTTCCATACATGTTTCATTTTAAAATATTTATCTTACTAAGGAGTTGTTTAATTTAACTGCTTAACTATTTATCTGTACATGAAATTGTATTTGATTTTTTAAACTATTTTTTTTCTAGTCTTTACAGGAAAATGCCACAAGCACTATCTGATGTGTGGAGACATTTCACTGCAGCTAATATAGAAGGAAATGCTGTGTACATTTGCAAATACTGTGCCAAATCATATGTGAAGAATGCAACAAAGATGCAGAATCATCTGGCCAAGTGCATAAAGTTCCCTCAGCGCTCACAACAAGCAACCTCTGACAAAAGTCCCTCTACTTCTATTCAAGGTGAAAATGATTAATCAGACACCTTATCGATAGCAACAGATCATGGTCCTCCTGGAATCAGAAGTTTTTTTGACTCAATGGATGAACGTAGTCAGAGAAATGCTGATGAATGTCTTGCTCGAGCTGTGTATGCAACTGGTTCACCTCTGATGCTCACAGGCAATGTGTATTGGAAGAGATTTCTGAATGTTCTTCGCCCAGCATACACCCCTCCAACCAGACATGCTTTATCTACTCATTTGCTGGATGCAGAGCTCAACAGAGTTAAAGTGAAGGTCAAGAAAACCATAGAGAAAGCAGACTGTATTGCAATCATCTGTGATGGGTGGTTGAATGTTCGTGGGCAAGGAATAATTAACAACATAATCGCCACCCCTCAACCAATATTCTACAAGAGCACAGGCACAAAGGACAACAGACACACCGGTCTCTATATTGCAGATGAGGTGAAGGCAGTCATCAATGACCTTGGACCACAGAAAGTATTTGCACTGTTAAGACAATGCTGCGAACATGAAGGCTGCTTGGTCTTAAGTGGAGGATTCCTACCCTCACATCACACCCATTGGCTGTGCTGCTCATGCATTGAATCTGCTCCTCAAGGACATCATGGAACTGAGAACAATGGATACACTCTACAAGAGAGCCAAGGAAATGGTTAGGTATGTGAAGGTTCATCAAGTTATACCAGCAATCTGGTATAGTGAGAAGAATAAGAGCACCACATTGAAGCTGCCCAGCAATACCCGTTGGGGTTGTGTTGTCATGTATGACAGTCTCCTGGAGGGGAAGGAGTCTCTCCAAGAAATGGCCATATCACAGTCTGCCGATATGGACAGCCCCATCAAGAGGATCCTCCTGGATGATGTATTTTGGGAGAGAGTGGTAAGCAGCCTGAAACCTATAGCAGTAGCCATTGCACGGATTGAGGGAGACACTGCCATCCTGTCTGATGTTCAGATTCTGCTTGCAGATGTAAGAGAATAAATCCGTACTGCCCTGCCCACTTCACTGTTGCTCCAAGAAGAGGAAATTACAGTTCTGAAATACATCAAAAGTCTTGAAGACTTCTGCTTGAGGCCCAACGTGCATGTTGGACCCCAAGTATGCTGGCAAGAGCATCCTGTCTGGTGCAGAGATCAACAAGGCCTATAGTGTCATCACTACCATGTCTCGCTTCCGTGGCCTGGATGAGGGCAAGGTTCTTGGCAGTCTGGCGAAGTACATTTCCAAGCAAAGGCTTTGGGATGGAGATGCAATATGGCAGTTGTGCCAACATATCTCATCAGCCACCTGGTGGAAGGGACTTTGCATCGGAGGCTCTTTCCCCTGTTGCCTCCATCCTCCAAATCCCACCAACATCAGCCGCCTCAGAGCGCAACTGGTCCTTGTTTGGGAACACACACAACAAAGCACGCAATAGGCTGACCTGGCCATCCGGGCAAATTTGAGGCGTTTTGAGCCTAACAACGAGCCATCCTCAACAAGGTTGGAAAGTGACAGTGAAGATGAGGCTTCAGAGTCTGATGTTCAAAAGGTGGACATTGATGAGGTCCAGGGAGAACACATGAAAGCCTGAGAGGAAGACAACCAAAGCTTTAGTTTCTAGACTATAATTTTACAGATGTATGTTGAAAATGTTTTTGGGAGATGTGATGGATCATTGGGGATTATTCAATATTCCCTTTTGTTGTTCAGTGAAATCATCCAATGTGGAGAGTCGACTCATTTAATTAAAGTTCAATTCGTAACTAAATAGTTGTTTTTATTTCTATTGGAAGGATTTAATCATTTGCAATTGTCTGCTTATGATAAGGTAAAAGGTTTATATTTCTGTCTCCATATGACATGGTAGATATATCCAATGCAAATGGTAAATTTAAATGGTATTAATATTAATTTGCATATATTTCCGTTAATTCCTACGGAAAGTTTCCACCTCTGAATATTCCCCAAAATGTGCAACCCTAGTGGAGAGGGTGGGAATTTGTCTCTTTCTGCTCCATTGTCTACCCCCCTCAGTCATCAATAACCTGTGAGGAAAAGGGTTCTCTGTCGCCTTAGTCTAATGCTATTGGAACGAGACCAGCCATAAAATGACTGCACTAGCAGTGTACACACACCCACATTTCTTACTTCCTACCACTGTCATCATCGCTAACCTTAAGACTGCACATCCCAAGCGTAATTTGTGATGTTGTGCATGGATTTATTGGAGAAGTGCATAGCCTGCAAAATACACAGAGTACAAGACATTAGGAACACTTTCCATGACGGACTGATCAGGCGAAAGCTATGATCCCTCATTGATGTCACATGTTAAATCCACTTCAAATCAGTGTAGATGAGGAGAAGGAGACCGGTTAAAGAAGGATTTTTAAACCTTGAGACATGGATTGTGTATGTGTGCCATTGAGGGTGAA
Organism: Salvelinus alpinus; assembly: GCF_045679555.1. Lineage (NCBI taxonomy): Eukaryota > Metazoa > Chordata > Actinopteri > Salmoniformes > Salmonidae > Salvelinus > Salvelinus alpinus. The sequence continues at coordinate 20,374,068 of NC_092103.1, read as the reverse complement.
TGGGCAAGACAAAATATTTAAATCTTTGACCGGCGTATGGCACTAGGTGCCAGGCACACCAGTTTGAGTGTGTCAAGAACTGCAAAGCTTCTGGGTTTTTCACAATCAACAGTTTCCCGTGTTTATCAAGAATAGTCCAACACCCAAAGGACACAACTTGACACAACTGTGGGAAGCATTTGCGTCAACATGGGCCAGTATCTCTGTGGAACTATTTCAACACCTTGGAGATTCCATTCCCCGACTAATTGAGGCTGTTCTGAGGGCAAAAGAGGATGAAACACAATATTAGGAAGGTGTTCCTAATGTTTTGTTCACTCAGTGTATATCTAATTATTATTTTCTGTCTTCGCTCCCAGCTTTCGGAAGCTCCTCCACTACCTCAGTGTTTGGTCAACAGCCCAGTGGTGGGAGTGTCTTTGGACAGGTAACATTCACATTTTACTATGTGTGCAAAATATAAAACCTTCCTACCATTCGATATGTAACACTTCATTAGAAGACCCCCAAATATCCCTCTTCAAATGCGACCACACCACTCACATACACGGTATATGTATTATTGCATTTGGGTAAGAACTCAGCCGAGAGGCCCATGCACTAACTACTGCATAACCAATTATGATCATTATGACCTTGTTGTGACTGTGCCGCCCTCCCTTCTCCCCTGCAGCAACCATCCAGTGGTGGGGGTCTGTTTGGGTCTAGCTCTGCCACGGTAGCAGGCTCCCAGCAGGCAGGGGGAGGCTTCTTCAGTGGCCTGGGGGGAAAACCCAGTGAGGACGCCGCCAACAAGAACCCCTTCGGCACGACCGCCGCCACCGGGGGCTTCAGTCAGCCCAACCAGACAGGTGAGAAGACCCATAGGAGTGGAGAAGTTGTAGCAGAAAGGATGACTCATCTTATAATTAAACTTCCTGTGCAATTTTAGGACAGTTATCATTAGCAAGAGACCCTTTGATTGACCGGATGATAAAGTCGACTGATATACTCACTTTTATTGCCGCTTCGTTTCATACCAGCAAGCAATACAATGAGAATCACCAGAGTTTTGATAAGAGCACAAATATTATCAAGGTAAATATTTTCATGTGAAATGTAGGGAAGTAGCCAATATAATCAATTTTGTTTATGAACACAGTCTCGCATAGAGCAGTGATTTAACCTGTTGATGCCGGAGGCACTGACAGCGTATGTGTTGTCCTATCTGTGACACAACACGAGTCTGCACCATCCTCTATAGCTCCTGGTCATGTTACTGCTCAACAGACTGACTGGCATAGAAGCCTATTTGCTATGTAAAACTATCTGCATGTTTTCTTATTCTAATGTACACAAACAGCATCTAATCATCCATGTTTGTTCTGTAGATTAATGCAAATATGTTCATATTTTCCCGACCTTGTGGTGGTACGTGATTAATTTCCGTTAAACAGTGTCAATGAAAACATGAGTCTATTTTTCCTTCAACCTATATATCACAGTGGTACTATACATGTAGGCTAGATGAGTAGAAATATCCACCTTGATATGCATTTGAGCCGCCCCCATACTATTCTACTATGCCCTCTTTTGTTCCAAATTGAAATGGGGCAGAATTCTGATTATGGCTATCTGAATATGTATGACCCATTTCAAGGGGACTATTTGATAGGATAGTATATCCCTTGCATGCCCAAAGCTTTGATTCTTGTGAGAGCCAGAGAATGACATTTCTCATGTGTTGCCTTCTTGGACATTTTCCCTGAACATATATCCCAACCCACATTGTTTCAACCATGTCTTCACCCATGTTTATTTTCTCAGTGCGCTGCATGACATGCATTTAGACCATTTTAGCTTTTAGTCAAATTCCTAAATTCCATTAGTTCTTCGACACTCACCTTTGGGAAGAGCACTGCAAATTAGTATTTTCCTTGAGTAGCTCTTAACGTACAGTAGGCATTGTGCCATGCTGCGTAATACATCAAGTGTCCGTCCCAATGTCTTCCACACACACCTAGTACCATTCAGCTACTGTGGCAGTCACATATCCATTTCTTCCTTCTGCCTGTTAGTGATGAAAAGTGAAACCCTTTATCTGATATTGCTGATCAAGCTCCTTAATGCACAAAGATGTCTTCTCCTGCACCCAGTTATTGATTGGCATCATAGTCAGTCAGTCATGTAACTTGTCCATGTAATCACCCAACTCTTTGAGAATCCATTTTGATTTGAAAGGTGTTTCTTTTATTTTCTCTCACATTGGTTGCCTTCAAGTTACTATCTTGTAAATTGTTGGAGCGTGAAAGTGCTAAATTGCTGAAAGTGGATGAGATGTTTGGAAATGTTCCACCTGGTGCAGAATCTCCAATGAGATTGCAGTGTTCTGTGTCATTTACACCTTAAATGTAGTGAAGTACTTGCCATGAGCAGTATTACCATATGGTCAATGCATTGTGCAAAAACACTCAGCCTTGGAAAAGTATGAAAATGGCCCTTAGAAAATAGCCTCCTCTATGAACGCGAAAGGCCATTTCCAGTCTGTCACCAGCGGACTCTCACTACCACCTTGCTAAAAGCCCAGAGAGCATTTAACGATAGAATCCTTATACGTCTCTCCAGTGGTATAAAAAAGAGAGACTGGAATGTCGTTTCTCTTTGCTTATTTGAGCTGTTCTTGCCATAATATGGACTTGGTCTTTAACCAAATAGGGATATCTTCTGTATACTACCCCTACCTTGTCAGAACACAACTGATTGGCTCAAACGCATTAAGAAGGAAAGAAATTCAACAAATGAACTTTTAACAAGGCACACCTGTTAATTGAAATCCATTCCAGGTGACTACCTCATGACGCTTGTTGTGAGAATGCCAAGTGTGCAAAGCTGTCATCAAGGCAAAATCGGTCTAATTACCGACCCATTGATTTTGTTAGTTACTCTCACTCAGATATCAAATTAAGAACTGCAAACATTTCTTTACACCCTATGGAAAAATGTGTAGAATTGCATGAAGTTTGTTATAAAGCTGCTAATTATTCTCTGCCCAATGGCAAAGTCTTTAGAATTGCAGGAAATTAATGTTTCAAGACCCATTTAATCTTTCCTCTCTTTTTTTATACCACTGGAGAGATGTATAAAAGCCAGGTCAGATGAAGAGACTGACGTTCCCAGCCAATTAAAAGTGAAACACGCTGTAAAGATAAAAAGACTGAGGGAGACCTGGGTTAACTGTAAAGTGTGTTGCTGTCATGACACCCCCGGAAACGATATTCCACCACATCGTTCTGGAGATGAATATCTAATGAACGTGGAGGGAGAGAAGTTTAGATTTTCCTTGCATGATTGAATTTTGAAATTGTGATCAGTGAGTGAGGACTCGTGGCTGGAAATTCTGTAAAATGCCGTCCTCTTCAAGCTCAGTAGACTATAGAGCAAGGATTTGCAATAGGAGGCCTGCGGGCCTAAACCGGCTCACGAATGTTCATTTTTTTTGGCCCCACAGTTTTTTTTATTTGATTGTTATTTTAGTTTTTGTTTTTTAAAGTAAAATTCAGCTAAAATGTGTTTAATTTAGGAAGTCTGTTCCCAAGTATTCACACACAAAAAGACACTTGATCATGTCTGAATGTAATCAAGGTATGAAATGATTATTTTCAAATACAATCTATTTTGGGGCTTAGTAGAATGGCGCCAGAGAGGGTGGCTGACATTTTACGTGCTCCTAACCAGCTGTTATTTTGTTTTGTTTTTTGCATTGTTTATTTATTTATGTTTTACAGGGACAGTGCACATTAATCAACGTTTCAGTAAAAGTGCCGGTTTTAGCCAGCCGGCTAATTTTCAACCGCAGTCCCTGGGCAGGTTATTAAAAACTATTACAATATAGACAATCATTGAGCAGTGAGCACACGCCGAGCAACATAGGACAAGCAAGACATAGCATACAGACAGAGCAACATAGAACAAAAAGCTGCAAGACAAAATTCATAAAAGCAACAAAGTGTTTCCACACCTCACAAGCTACAGACAACAGACAACATGGAACGCGGCAATACACAGCTAGGGATTATGTTCACAAATCTGATTGACCTTTAGCCATGTCTTCATGCATTTTGTGAATGTGTGATATGTGGTGCAGTTATGTGTGCCTGATGGCAGTGTATTCCAGACATGGGAAGCTCTCACAGAGAAAGCGGATTTACTAAAGGTGCTTTACCTTAAGGGAACTATACAGTCACCTCTCATGGCAGACCTTGTGGATCTGCTGCCATATGTTTGGGTTTTCTGTTTAACAAAAATACTGAGTGGAGGGGGAGCCAGACCATTTAGGATCTTGAATAGAAGACATGCGTCGGTGTATTGCACAAGATTTTCCCAACTCAGGAGCTCATGCTTTCTGAGGATGTAACAGTGATGATGGCTATTGGGCTTCCTATCAAGCACTTTGAGAGCCTGTTTGTAGACAGACTGAATAGGTTTTAATGTTGTACAGCAAGCTTGGGCCCAACTAGTCAAGCAGTATGTTAAGTGGGGGAGTATTATAGATTTGAAGTACAGTTTTGCTACCTCTGTAGTCAAACAATTTCGTATAAATCAGAAATTAGCTAGGTTGAATTTGGTTATTTGAATTACCTTTTTCACATGCTTTTTAAAAGAGAGATTGGAATCAAGTATGATGCCAAGGTACTTAAAATCAGATACCACCTGGAGCTTCTCCCCTGACACATAGACATCTGGCTCAGTAGCATCTGTTGCCCTCTTTGTGAAGAACATGCAAACCGTTTTTTTCACATTGAGATGCAAACACGAGTCACTGAGCCACTTTATAACTTATTTGTTTACTTATTTTGTACATAATGTTGCTGCTACCAAAAATCACTTCTGGACATCAGAACAGCAATTACTCACCAAGAACTGCTAGAAGCTTTTTCCTTTTACGAGTCCGACGTGAGGGAACAGGCCCAAATCTCCGTCATTTGCGTGAAGAGAAGACTGAGAAAAATGGGGTGGAGGTCGAGCGAGTAAACCCTCCCTACCATCCGTTCTATTGGCCAACGTGAAATCATTGGAAAATAAAATCGATGACCTACGAGCAAGATTAAACTACCAACGGGACATTAAAAACTATCTTATGTTTGTTTCACCGAGTCGTAGCTGAACGACGACATAAATAACATACAGCTGGCGGTTTTTACATTGTATCGGCAGGATAGAACAGCAGTCTCTGCTAAGACAAGGGGTGCGGGTCTATGTATATTTGTAAACAACAGCTGGTGCACGATATCTAAGGAAGTCTCAAGGTTTTGCTCGCCTGAAGTAGAGTATCTCATGATAAGCTGTTATTCAGGGTTGCAAACTTGTCACCTTTAGCGAAATTTGCAGTTTTGAATCCAAAATAGGTGACCTACGTGATTCGTGTAGATCCGATGATCCGGTTTGGATCACACTACTGGCTCTAAGCGAACGAGTGATGCGCGTTTGGAGCAATACTGGCTGTATCCAAGGCTCAGCCAGTCGTTTACATATCAATATAATGCAGCGCAGCACGCGACTGAAGAAAGAAGAGACAACCAATTTACTAGTTACAGCATCAGTGTGCGCTCTAGAAAGTCAACTTGCCATTTACAGTAGCGCGTTCCCTGAACGATAATGAAGAGGTAACGTTAGGTGAGAAGCCTGACCACGGAGACGAGGGTGAGAAGGGGATGAAGTGTACTTCATGAGCTGTAACCGAAAAACTACTGGCATTTGGAAAGTTTGAGGTGAGGGAGAAAGTGTGGTGGAACAAGTATTAGCATTGTTCAGTATCTTGCTAGCTGGATCGAATTCTCCGTAAGCTAGCCAGAGAAATGTTGAGCATCATTAGCCAACTTATCTGATCAAATAATTGAGTTTATGGTGTGAAAATTAGCTTGCTAATAAAGTCAGACAGCAAACGCTAGCTAACTTTACAACATCAGATGAGCTAACATTAGTAACCTAACCAATTCGCTATAGTATTAACTGGTATACGAATCCTTGCTGTTCTTCAAGTTATAACCCGTTAGTTGCTTACTGGACCCTGGCAATCTGTGTGAAATAACTAGCTAACGAACTAACCACTATATGTTAACTAATGTTTCCCTCTACAGTATGTGGTTAATTTTTAGAATGAGAGAATTAGGTGAAAATAAGTCGTTGCTTGTTAACAAAGTGGGTTCAGGGATCAAGTGTAGCTGGAGCTGGGCCTGGCTTAAGCTGGATGCCACTATAGAGGTGAAAGGAACACCACACACTTTCCCTCTTTCTAACTGTTGCTGGCACATTGTAGAACACATGTCCACAGGCAGAAAGTGTACTATGTAATAATGTGCTGTGTAGCCCAAATATATTGTTTTTGTTGTGTTGAATTTGACAGGATTATACTTATTTTTACTCTGTGAATGTTATTTTTGCACACATGTAGCCTTGTGCACTTGATCGATGTCTACTAGAGTGGCCACTATAATATAGGAAAAACAGAATGCCTGATTTGTTTCATTCTATTTCTACTTTAAGATGTTTTTTTCCCAAGTGCAATATTTATGTGTGTGGTCACAAGCATTCTATTATAAAGGTTGTCATGTCTAACTGCAATATTAGTGTATTGTTTTTTTTCTCAAGACTTGAGTGTCATTTGCAGTAAAGTCTAGGCAACAAATAACATTAGATTGCTTTCTTTAAATTTTTTAGCCGTGAGTTTGGTTCACATGAAGCACTTTTTATTTTACACACAGAGACTGATCATGTAGATCATATTCTTTGTTGTTTAATTCACACATTGGCTACCCGGACTATCTGCATTGTCGCACCACCCGCCAACCCCTCTTTTACGCTACTGCTACTCTCTCTCTATCATATATGCATAGTCACATTTACCATACCTACATGTACATACTACCTCAATTAGCCCGACTAACCGGTGCCTGTATATAGCCTCGTTACTGTATATAGCCTCGCTACTGTTATTTGTCACTGTCTTTTTACTGTTTTTTATCTATTATCTATTGTTCACCTAATACCTATTTTTTTACTTACAAATTGCGCTGTTGGTTAGGACCTGTAAGTAAGCATTTCACTGTAAGGTCTACACCTGTTGTATTCAGCGCACGTGACAAACTTTGATTTGAATTAGTTAAAACCTGCATTTCCCCCTAGCAGGGGTTTTTGCACGTTTCAGTGCCCCTCAAAACAAGTGTCACCTTTTTGGGCCCTCGGCAGTTTGCATCCCTGACTATTGCACTCCACACTACCCTTTCCCACCTGGACAAAAGGAACACTTATGTGAGAATGCTATTCATTGACTACAGCTCAGCGTTCAACACCATAGAGCCTTCAAAGCTCATCACTAAGCTAAGGACCCTTGGACATAACACCTCCCTCTGCAACAGGATCCTGGACTTCCTGTCGGGCTGCCCCCAGGTAGTAAGGGTAGGTAACAACACATCTGCCACGCTGATCCTCAACACGAGGGCCCCTCAGAGGTGTGTGCTCAGTCCCCTGACTGCATGACTCCAACACCACCATTAAGTTTGCCGATGACATGACAGTGGTAGGCCTGATCACCGACAACAACAAGACAGCCTATAGGCCCAGTGACCTGGCCAAGACAGTCGTGAAGAGGGCACGACAAAACCTATTCTCCCTCAGGAGACTGAAAAGCTTTGGCATGGGTCCTCAGGTCCTCAAAAGGTTCTACAGCTGCACCATCGAGAGTGTCCTGACTGGTTGCATCATTGCCTAGTATGGCAACTGCTCGGCATCTGACCGCAAGGCGCTACGGAGGGTAGTGCCTACGGCCTAGTACATCACTGGGGCCAAGCTTCCTGCCATCCATGTCCTTTATACTAGGCGGTGTCAGAGGAAGAAAAATTGTCAGGCTCCAGCCACACTAGTCATAGACTGTGCTCTCTAATACCGCATGGCAAGCGGTACCGGAGCACCAAATCTAGATCCAAGAGGCTTCTACCCCCAAGCCATAAGACTCCTGAACATCTAATCAAATGGCTTCCCAGACTATTTGCATTACCCCCCCCCCCCCCCCCTTTTTACGCTGCTGCTACTCTTTGTTATTATCTATGCATAGTCACTTTAATAACTCTACCTACATGTACATATTACCTCGACTAACCTGTGCCCCCGCACATTGATTCTTTACCGGTGCCCCCTGTATATAGCCTTGCTGTTGTTATTTTACTGCTGGTTTTTAATTATTTGTTACTTTCTTATTTAAAAAATAATATTAAACTGCATTGTTGGTTAAGGGCTTGTAAAGTAAGCATTTCACTGTAATGTCTACCTGTTGTATTTGGTGTATTGCGACAAATAATTTGATTTGATTAGTTGTGGTCAATTTGCAGCATACAATAAAATTAGGGGCCCCCGACCATTCGTTCCGATAAAAATTGCTGTATTTAGGTGCCCTACCCATGCAATAGAGGATTGTTCAGGTTTGCTACATCTCTCTTGTCCTCGCTCTCATCCTCTTGGAGGGGACCAATAGCCAATTCGAGAACTTGTTTCGGGTTTCCCATACCATTACTTAGGTGAGAAGCTTAGCTCAGTGGCGCCCTGTCTGGAAATCTTTTGGGATCCTTTTACGACGATTTTAAAGGCCCAGTTGCGTCAAAATTCAGTTTGTTCTTTGTTATATATCATATTGTACAACAGAGGATGAAGCGAACTGTTACAGTGTGAAAACATTTGATAATTTGAAAATACAATCTACACAGGACCTTCTAATCAGCAGGTTTGCATGTGCGGTAGTTTCGACTTTCCATGGTAACATCGCCATGCGGTAAATTAGTTAGACCATTAACAAAGAGTTCCAGACCTCTCTGAGTTCCTGCATTTGTTATAGAATATTAGATCAACAATTGCAGAGTTCCTATACCTGAAGTTCATTTAGGAAGTATTCAGACTTTTCACACACTTTTTAATGTTTCAGCCTTATTCTAAAATTGATTCAATAGTTTTTTCCCTCATCAATCTACACACACTACCCCATGACGAAGCAAAAACTGTTTTTTAGACATTTCTGCAAGTACATTTTTTTATTTTTATTAATGAAATATCACATTTACATAAATATTCAGACCCTTTACTCAGTACTTTGCTGTAGCACTTTTGGCAGCGGTTACAGCCTAGAGTCTTCTTGGGTATGACACTACAAGCTTGGCACACTTGTATTTGTGGAGTTTCTCCCATTCTTCTCTGCAGATCCTCTCAAGCTCTGTCAGGTTGGATGAGCACAGCTATTTTCAGAGGTTCAAGTCCGGGCTCTGGCTGGACCCCTCAAGGACATTCAAAGACTTGTCCCGAAGCCATTCATGTGTTGTCTTGGCTGTGTACTTAGGGTTGTTATCCTGTTGGAAGGTGAACCTTCGCCCCAGTCTGAGGTACTGAGTGTTCTGGAGTATGTCTTACTCAAGTGTATCTCTGTACTTTGCTCCGTTCATCTTTCCCTCCATCTTTTTTCCCTTCTTCACTAGTCTCCCAGTCCCTGCCACTGAATAAAATCCTCACAGCATGATGCTGCCACCACCATGCTTCACTGTAGGGATGGTGCCAGGTTTTTTTGACGTGATGCTTTGCATTCAGGCCAGAGTTCAAACTTGGTTTCATCAGATCAGAGAATATTGTTTCTCATGGTTTGAGTCCTTTAGGTCCCTTTTGGCAAACTCCAAGAGGGCTGTCATGTACCTTTTTACTGAGGAATGGCTTCTGTCTGGCCACTCTACCATAAAGGCCTGATTGGTGGAGTAATGCAGAGATGGTTGTCCTTCTGGAAGTTTCTCCCATCTCCACAGAGGAACTCTGGAGCTCTGTCAGAGTGACCATCGGGCTCTTGGTCCCTTCCCTGACCAAGGCCCTTCTCCCCCGATTGCTCAGTTTGGTCGGGCCACTGTGTTCTGCAGAAATCTTTTGGTACCCTTTCCCAGATCTGTGCCTCGACACAATCCTGTCTTGGAGCTCTACGGACAATTCCTTTGACCTCATGGCTTGGTTTTTGCTCTGACATGCACGGTCAACTGTGAGATATTTCCAAATCATGTCCAATCAATTGAATTTACCACAGGTGGACTCCAATGAAGTTGTAGAAACATCTCAAGGATGATCAACGGAAACATGATGCACCTGAGCTCAATTTCGAGTCTCATAGCAAAGGGTCTGAATACTTACATAAGGTATTTCTGTATTTTATTTGTAATATATTTTCTAAATTTTTTAAACTGTTTTCGCTTTGTCATTATGGGGTTTTGTGTCTGGATTACTGAGGAAAACAAATATTTAATACATTTTCGAATATGGCTGTAACGTAACAAAATGTAGACAAAGTCAAGGGGTCTGAATACTTTCCGAATGCACTGTAAATATGAACAGGACCGGCACAAAACATTTGCACGGCACCAATTTCAGTCTACATCCTATACTGCTATAAATCCACTGCTGTAACTCCACTTTTAACCTCTGTCTGTCCTACAGGAGGACCCACCCTGTTTGGGAACAGCGGGGCCAAAACCTTTGGCTTTGGCTCTCCAGCATCAACATTCGGAGGGGGGGAGCAGACGGCCAGTGGGACCTTTAGCACGGGAGGCGGGAGCGTGGCCGCTCAGGGGTTCGGCTCCTTCTCCACCCCTGCCAAACAGACAGGTAGGCTACACCCTCAACCCAAAATAAGTAACAATAGTCACACAGCTCTGTCAACTACAGACTTTTTGTCCATGGTTATTTTCAAAAGTGTTGTCCAATGATGTCACAAATAACCCATCTGTTGTTAAACTTTGGGTCTCAATAGCCTGTCTTACTCTTCAAAGTGATATATTTTGTATGTCGATTATAACTTTTTCAAGCAAGCATCTTTCGATTGCGAAATTATTGCAAGGTGTTATTACAGGGTAATATCACACCTGCCGGCCTAACGTACACAATACAAGGTGGTACAATAGGGTAGTTGTACTTTATTCTGCAATACCTACCCTCTTTGAACACATTCCCCATCACTAGCCCCTCTGGTCTTTTTGACTGTGATAGTAACGGCCCTTTACATTCTTGGCTCCTTCTCTGATGTCGTCCTGTCTTCCTCTGTCTGTTGGTGCGGTGGGTGGCTCAGTGTCATGTGAGGGTCAGAGAGTGGGGCAGGTGCTGATGGATGAACACTCCACACACGCATCACTTCCTCCCCAGCAATGCGGTGGGGGTGGCTCCACTCCCTGCAACCTCAGCTGCCCCCAGCTCTAGCTCCCCAAGGAGAGACTCACTCTGTCCTCCTTTATCATCTGAGCTACAGTGAGAGTCACCTTATCTCTTTCTGCCAGTACAGCACTAGTGGAACACGGTCAGGCTACATTCCGCAATGCTGCGTCTTTCATAGCTAGTCTTGGTGTCTATTTGGCCAGAGCAGTTATAGCATACATTTTGTCAACACAGTTCTAATATTTCCTCAAGCTAGCTAAAATTATAGCATGTCTTAGCAAATAGAAAGTCATAGCGTTCCCCAAAAGTTATTACGACTGCAGTTTTGTCTTGGCATTTTACTCAGCTAGCTATCTGGCACTGCCAAAGGACATCACCTCTCCTAGCTTTATCATAGGCATCTACCCCTAAACTCTTGGGCCCATATTCACAAAGCCTCTCAGAGTAGGAGTGCTGTTCTAGGATCAGGTCCCCCCTCTAATTCATAACTGATCCTAGATCAGCACTCCTACTCTGAGAGGCTTTGTGAATACGGACCTGGGGGTTTTCGGTGCCGCTCCAAGGAATGTAATCCTATTACATTAGCTCAATCAATTATTCACTGGGCCGTGCTCGTCTCGTAGCCAGGCTGTAATTTCAGTGCTCCCCTCTCTTTAACTCCTCCTCCTCTCTCAGCCCCAGAGAGAGTGTGGTTGGCAATCAATTCCCGTCAAGCCCTCCTAGCCCTTATGCTATGTGTGTGTGAGAGCAATTGTCCCTGAACAGATATGGAGTGTTGTAGAGCAGATGATAATACAACACAACATTATTAATCATGTTGGGGTGATTTTAGTTTTAAGGCATCACCAGGTGTGACTTACACATGGCTCAAAATGTAGGAATAAGGTAATAAACGGTGCCTCTATTTTTGAAGCCTTTGCTATTATGTATGGTTAGTGTCCCCTGAGACATTCTTCCGTCCCCCGTCTCAACCAATACAACAATATTGCTCATACACATGTCAAGTGTATTCATGTAACCATCCCTCTCACACGTATTTTTTCAAATGCAAAGTCTACCACCTGACCCTTCCTCACACACCCCTCTCTCTGTACCCCTACAGGTGGTTTTGGGAGTGCCCCTGTGTTCGGTAGCCCCCCTGCTTTTGGGGGCTCCCCGGCTTTTGGGGGGGCAGCAGCGTTTGGCTCGGCACCCTCTTTTAGCAGTCCCATGGGCTCCTCAGCCAGCAAGGTGTTTGGAGAGGGAACGGCAGCCGCCAACGTGGGAGGATTCGGGTAAGAGAGACACCCCTGTTAGACATGTATTGGATATGAAGAGTGAAGACTTTTTCTACTTGTTCTGAAATTACAGTGTAGAATAGCTGAATATTCTTGATAATACTGACCATAGAGGCTTCAGAATGTCTTTAAATGTTTTTATGCATTTATTGCTGTGTATGTGATATTGTCTGGGTTGGTTGTCATGTATATTAAAAAGGTTGACTAATAAAAGAAAAGCATTATGGGCAAGGGTTTCAGCCACCTGAGGGGCTAGTTATGCAACACCTCACGTTCCAGCTGACAGCACGATGACACATCCCAGACAGTGTTTTCATATTCACACATGGAGCTTGTCACCAACATTCCATGGTAAATAAGCAATAACATGCTAACCCCCGACCTCATTTCTCAACTTGCGCATAACACCCTAAGCCCTGCTCAGCTACACTAGCCAGGTTTCCATCCAGTTGGTGACAGATTTTCATGTGAATATTAAAACATTAGCATAAAGAATATATGTGTATTTTCCTACCAGTGGTGTTTCCACCAAACGGACTTATTGTGGATAAAAGTCAGTGCGTGATGATGTAGTGCACACAAGGTACTTTTTTGCTTAAGTTATGTACAGTGCCTTCAGAAAGTATATACCCCACTTGACTTTTTCAAAATTGTTTTACAAGGTGGTATTAAAATGGTTTGAATTGTCTTTTTTGTCAACAATCTACACAAAATATTAATCTCAAAGTGGGGGGGGGGGGAATAAAACACTTTCTTGAGTATGTAAGTATTCAACCCCCAGAGTCGAAAATACATGTTAGAATCACCTTTGGCAGCGATTACAGCTGTGAGTCTTTCTGGGTATGTCTCTAAGGTCTTTGCACAACTGGATTGTACAATATTTGCACATTATTCTTTAAAAAATTCTTTAATCTCTGTTAAATGAGTTCTTGATCATTGCTAGATAGACATTTTCAAGTCTTGCCATAGATATTCAAGCAGATTTAAGTCAAAACTGTAACTAGGCCACTCATTAACATTCAATGTCGTCTTGGTAAGCAACTCCAGTCTATATTTGGCCTTGTGTTTTAGGTTATTGTCCTGCTGAAAGATTAATTAATCTCCCAGTGTCTGTTGGTTTTCCTATAGGGTTTTGCTTGTGCTTAGCTCTATTTCATTTCTTTTTATCCCAAAAAACATCCTAATCCTTGCCGATGACAAGCATACCCATAACATGATGCAGCCACCACCATGATTGAAAATATGAAGAGTGGTACTCCGTGATGTGTTGGATTTACCCAAACATAACGCATTGTATTCAGAATATGAAGTAAACATTTTTTTTGTTTTTTTCAGTTTTACTTTAGTGACTTATTGCAAACAGGATGCATGTTTTCGAATATTTTTTACTCTGTACAGGCTTCCTTTTCACTGTCATTTATGTTAGTATTGTGGAGTTTCTACAATGTTGATCCATTGATACACCATCCAAAGTGTAATAACTTCACTATGCTCAAAGGGGTATTCCATGTTTGCTTCTTTTTTTTTTTTTTTTTTTACTCTGTACAGGCTTCCTTTTCACTGTCATTTATGTTAGTATTGTGGAGTTTCTACAATGTTGATCCATTGATACACCATCCAAAGTGTAATAACTTCACTATGCTCAAAGGGGTATTCCATGTTTGCTTCTTTTTTTTTTTTTTTTATCTACCAATAGGTGCCCTTTGCGAGGCATTGGAAAACCTCCCTGGTCTTTGTGGTTGAATCTGTCTTGGGAATTCACTGCTTGACTGAGGGACCTTACAGATAATTGCAATGTGTGAGATACAGAGATGAGGTTGTCATTCTAAAGTCATGTTAAGAAATAAGGCACAAAAGGCAGTGATGTAGCATGAATATAGTCACAGGTATATGGCGTTGTTCGACGCGATAAGAAACCCATTTACTTATTGCTTTTATAAAACTGTTACCAACGTATTAAAATATTATTTTGATAAGTAAATTCATACAATTTCATTCTTTGACCAGAAGCTGTATAGTAGTTTTGGACGAAATCTGGTTGTTAGTTCTTTTGGTCATGTTGCTACGGACACGACCCAGTGTCACGATCATCGTAATAACATACGGACCAAAGTGCAGCGTAATATGGGTTCCACGTGTTTAATGAATGAAACGCACAAAAACAATAAAGAACGACCAAAACGTGAAGAAACTGAAGTTCTCACAGGCAACTACACATAAACAAGATCCCACAAAACATAGTGGGGAAATGGCTGCCTAAATATGATCCCCAATCAGAGACAACGATTAACAGCTGCCTCTGATTGGGAACCATACCAGGCCAACATAGAAATAAACAACCTAGATTACCCACCCTAGTCACACCCCGACCTAACCAAAATAGAGAATAAAAAGGCTCTACGGTCAGGGCGTGACACCCAGTTAATTACTTTTGCATAGTTGCTATGCAAAAAGGCCTTGTCATCCGTTCTAAGCAAAATGATTGCTATGCAGTCTGGATAACGTTCTTTTCGCTTGCTTGCTTGCTAGCTAGCTAGCTAGCTAGCCAACTTCAGCTAACTCAGTCACATCAAACATTAAACTTGGAATGACAGTACACTAGCTGCATTTTGGTTTCATTTAGCTTTTTTTACATTGACATTTACTTGGATATGTCCATGATAATGATGTTGATGCGTGATTTCGACTTGGCTCAGAAAAAGTTCTCATCTGGGCACTGTTCACGCTACACGGGGTGTACAAAACATTAGGAACACCTTCCTAATATTGAGTTGCACCCCCTTTTGCTCTCAGAACATCCTCAATTTGTCAGGGCATGGACTCTACAAGGTGCCGAAAGCGTTCCACAGGGATGCTGGCCCGTGTTGACTCCAATGCTTCCTTCCCACAGTTGTCTGCATGTCCTTTGGGTGGTGGATCATTCATGATACACACGGGAAACTGTTGAGCGTGAAGTTCCCAGCAGTGTTGTAGTTCTTGACACTCATACGGGTACTCCTGGCACCTATTACCGTACTCCATTCAAATGCACAAATCTTTTGTCTTGCCCATTCACCCTCTGAAAGGCACATTTACACAATCCATATCCCAATTGTGTCATGGCTTAAAAATCCTTCTTTAACTTGTCTCCTCCCCTTCATCTACACTGATTGAAGTGAATTTAACAAGTGACATCAATAAGGGATCATAGCTTTCACCTGGATTCACTTGGTCAGTCTATGCCATGGAAAGAGCAGGTGTTCCGAATGTTTTATACGGTACTACATGTATGTACGGTACTACAGAGATCAAAATTAGAAAGTGAAACATTGTTTCCAGGTCGGACAGACAGACAGCAAGGCTTATATTAACCCCCGCTGTACCAAACTAAATGCTAGGCTTGAAGCGAGGGGAAATTATGTGCGAGTTGAGATGATTTAGACGGCAACATTAACATGATATTCTCATGGCGGCGCAGTGATAATGTTTTAGATGGTACTGTTAGCAGGCAGCAGCACAGCTTGGAATGCTGCTCATCCAATCAGCATCCAGGATCCAAACAACCAGTTTTAGAAACATTGTCTTGCACACAGTGAGTCCATGCAATGTATTATGTGACTTGTTAAGCAAAGTCTTACCATAACAATGGGGTTGAATACTTATTGACTCAAGACATTTCAGATTTTTATTTATAATTAATTAGTAAAAATGTCTCAATATAATTACATTTTGACATGGGGTATTGTTTGTAGGCCATTGACACAATCTCAATTTAGCAATTTTTTAAATTCAGGCTGTAACACAATAGCATTTGGAAAAAGTCAAAGGGTATGAATACTTTCTGAAGGCACTGTACTGAGTAAAAATCTAAAGTTCAATGTGTTTACATTTCATTTTCAACCGATAGTTTTGTCACAGCTGTTGCGTTAAATAGCAAATGTGCCTCCTCTGGTCTTGGTATGTGCGCTTTACCCAACAGCTCGCAGATGCAGTGCGGGTAGTCTACATGGTGACATTATTATGGATAATTTAATTGCATTCAAGCATCGATCATCATGTCACCAGAATAAGACCCTGAGTCTGCCTATTGGAGAGGAGCATGAAGCTCATCAATTTGCACTTTCACCACTCTGTAACGTTCATCAACTTATTTTGTCTGTAGTGTAATAAACTGCATGGTTTCCAGATTTGTAGTGGGAGGACCACACACCATGTCATCGGGTGACTCCAAGTTTACTTCAATATGATGGTTATTATATCAATATTTTCGCATTAAGGCATTTCCACTACCATTTCTCGCATAATACATTTTTCCGACACAAAAAGTTCCCACCATGTCGAATTAACAAATTATCTGTCAGCATTTATAAAATTGTACTGAAATGTCCTGTTTTTCTATACGGTA
This sequence comes from Salvelinus alpinus, assembly GCF_045679555.1. Taxonomy (NCBI): domain Eukaryota; kingdom Metazoa; phylum Chordata; class Actinopteri; order Salmoniformes; family Salmonidae; genus Salvelinus; species Salvelinus alpinus. The sequence continues at coordinate 20,357,208 of NC_092103.1, read as the reverse complement.
TGACTTGAGAATATGGTTACTGGCACACATTGTGTGCTTCGTCTGCCTTCAATGAGTTTGAAATTTAATTTAGAAAAGTCCACAATAGTTTAGGGCAAGCATTGCTGGTATGTTTTAAACACAATTCATCAGGGGATGGGATTCAGTCAGCTCTAACCACCCAGACCCCCTGCTGAGTCAACCTCTATTCCGAGTTTAACTGCAACCCTCATTGTAAGATTATGGGAGAAAATGGGATTATTCCTCCATCCCCTACCGCTCAGCTCCCTATTCCCCCCCCCACCCCACGTGCAGGCCTGCTGGGGCGCTGTGCACCTCTGCCAAGACCCAAACCACGGAGCCATGCAGAGATAGATTATTCCACCCAGATAATCCCACTCTGGGGTCATACTGACAGATGATTTTAAAATGGGCTGGTTCCTTCCTTCTCTCTTCTATCTATCCTCTCCCTCTTTCCCCCCTGGGGGTCGTGTATTGGGCACAAGTTGTCAGGAGGTGATTACTGCCTAAATCCCCACCACTCAATCCTCTACCACCCCCTACTCTCACTCACACGCACACACACACACTTTACACCCTCTACTTTATTTTTTATTTATTTCACCTTTATTTAAACAGGTAGGCAAGTTGAGAACTTAGGTCCTGTTGGTTTCAGGAAGACGAGTTAGCCTTGCCCTGAAGTCATTTCTCAGTTTTTCTTATTTTTCTCCTGTTCTGTCTTGTCAGGGTTTAATCCCATGGGACTGTCAAATGGCAGCAGGCTTAGTGTTTTCAGTCATTCCTTTCCTCAGTTCAGTCAGTTTTTTTCAGTCTTGTTCTTTTCATAATGTCAGGACTCGTGAGGTAATATTTTTACCGCTCTTTATTTCGCCTGTCATCACCCGTCGTCCTGTTCACAAAGATAAATATTGAAGTTGTTTACGAATGCTGGTCCTAGTTTAGTTGTTTTCCAAACCTCTGCAGAGATTTATTAAAAGATAGTTCAAAGATAAAACGCCTCAGGACTCCCTACAGCCAGTAAATGTCACCCTCCCTATCTTTAGAAGTGGTTCCTCAATTTAGCAGTGGAGCCATACAGAGTGGGCTTGGGCGATATCCAGATTTTCATACCGTTTCTGTACCCTAACGGGGTGTACGGTATTACCGGAAGTACACACAAGGGGTGCTATTTACAAAAATATATTTTTTGTGGGGACGCACAAAACAATTTAGGCGAAAGGGATCTTGATCCAGGAGGGTATTAAAAGTCCCTGCTGTAACCAAGAAGCTTGATTTTGACATCTAGGCAGTAGGCAAGTTAGCAAACCTAATGCTTAGCTGGAACCCTGAGCTGGATATCATTTATTTGACTGACACCTCTTAGATTTATAATCAATCTATAGTAATAAGCAGTGGCGTTGCACAAAGCCCCCGCGATGTATTGGAAATCATACCGGGGGTGTTTGTAAATAACCCTGTATACGGTATAAACAGTATATCTCCCAAGCCTAGTACTTAAAGATGGGTCTGGTCCTGGATTGACCCAAGAGCGGGTAAAGAAGGCCGACAGGCCGGCCGGCAAGTGATTGGCTCCTGTATTAAGGTCAGAGGTCAGCCTATATTTCGGTCCAGGGGTCTGCTTCTCAGATTAGAACCAGCAGAGCAGCTGAGCTGGTGGTGGCCTGGACTATTCTCTACCCCTCTCTCGTCATTACTCTGTCTCACTCTCTTCTTTAATGTCACAATCTTTTTGCCCTTGTTTCTGTTATCTTCCCCTCTTTCTTTCTGTCTCCTCTCTGAACGGCCACACACACATGCTATATTCTACGTCCATTCCCCTTCCTCCGTCCCTCGTCTCTGGTGATGTTTGATGACTCTCGAAAACTAATCCTGAAGGTACAGCTGTGTGACTGGTGCTGCTCTTGTATCTCACTCAGGGCAACTGAAGCCTCCATGTCAGAACGAAATATATAATAATATAAGATATGCCATTTATCAGATGCTTTTATCCAAAGCGACTTAGTCATGCGTGCATACATTCTGCATATGGGTGGTCCCGGGAATCAAACCAGCTATCCTGCCGTTGCAAGAGCCATGCTCTACCAACTGAGCCACAGAAGACATCTAGCTTTCATTTAGACTGTTCTACTACACATTTAAACTGAATAAAATATTAAAACACACTCCGCTCCCTGACAGTGTCCCAGCCTCCACATACAGATCCCAGATCAGTAAGGGAAGCGCCGTGGGAGCGGCAGCGACTTATTCCATTGTAATTCAAATAAAGTATTATTGCAATATGCTTTGATGTAATGGGCTCTGATATTTTTCCAGGCAAGGATGTTTCTCTGCATATTTTAGAAACCTGTCCTCTGGGTTAGAATGGTAATGTGAGCAGAGTAGAGGGACTGGGGCAGTGTGCTACAGTGACTATACTAGACAGTGTGTAACCTGGAGGAGAGGAGCGCAGGTCATAGTAATTCGACCTCCCTCTGTATGGCGTCAGGGGGTTCAGGACTGATGTAGTATATAGGGTGGATGTAAACTGACCAGCATATTTCCCAGTTTGTCTGTCAATAATGTAATAAATCAATTGTACCAATGGTTATTCTAAGCAACACATCTTCCTGAATTTTTATTAGGTTATTGTTTGATGTATTAAATCTGAATCTATTTTTAGTCGTTTGTTTCTCTCTCCCCTCACAGCTTTGCCTCCACTCAACAAAGCACACCGTCGTTTGGTGCCCTGGCCAACCAGAGTGCGCCATCCTTTGGTAACCTGGCCCAGCAGCAGCAGGGGTCAGGGTTCGGAGCTCCTCAGCCCAGCGGCTTCTCTGCGTTCGGACAGCAGGGAGGAGGAGGTTTGTACTACTATCTCACCCATTCAGTTCTTTCAGATCAGTGCAGAGGATGCCACCCTAGAGGATGCACCCCAAGTCTTCATTGACATGTTCACTTCCCTCCCTCTTCTAGTGACTAAAACTGTACAAAGCATATGAAATTACTCCAACACCCGGCTTAGTCTTATCTGCCCCTGCAGTCTCCTCCCCACTCTCCCAGCCACGCTAACAAGGAACAAATAAACAAGAGCTCAAGTCTTCGTTTGAAGTCCTGCCAATGAGTCTCTTCCCATATTCCCCTGAAGCAGAGCCACTGGTTAGCTCAACTCATTAGTGGCTGGATAAATAGCAGTCAGTTAGCCTAGTGGCTAATGCTATCTGCACAGCTATGTACTGCTATGCAGTACAACAGGGCCACAAGATGCAGTGCTAGGCTAATGCTAGGATAGCCGTGGGGATGGTGGAATCCCACCAGTGGCTTCCTATTAACCCAAATACCTGCTATGGCCGCATGCTGCCACGCAAGCTACTTTCTGTCAGAATAATGTTTGTATATGGCCCAGTTTTCTCAACACGGGAAGAGGAGGGTGGGAAGACCACTTTTACCATCTTACTCGATCGTTAGGTCATGAACAAGTCATATTATTGTGGTTTGTGTTGTGTCTTATGTGGTTGACTGGCTCTGTACCAGAGGTAATACAGTGGTAATAGTAGTAGTTTTCTCTCTGATTGTCTACATTTTACAGAGGTGTTTTAAATTGTTTCCACTGATACATCTTCATGTACATGGTTAATTGTGTTTGTTGGTTTTCTTGCAGGCTTTGGGTCTGCTGGTGGCTTTGGGTCCAATCAGTAAGTATCACTCATCGTTGGGGGTACGTGTTTCGGTAGTGTGCGCTCATTTGTTGTGTTCACATAAGAGTGTGTCTGTGTCTATCTTTGCTTGAGTGTATACATTTGTCTAAGTGTTTGAACCCTCCCTACACACACACTCGCATGTGTGTCTCTGGCAGTAGTATGTGGAGGAAAAGTGTGTGACCACAGCACACTTCTGAGAATGTGAAGGGCAGCGTGAAGTCACAGCTGGCTTTCCTACTATATCATCCCTCCTTCCCCACCATCCCCCCTCCACTCTTTTCTCCCCCTCTAGTCTCCCTCACTCCTTTCTCTTCTCCCTCCTGTACCTTATTCAACCTTTGCCCTTCTCCTCTCTCAAACCACTGATCTCTGTACCCTTACCCCAGACACTCACCCCCACTACCCCCTAATTGCTCTCCTTTTCCCCTACCTCATCTACCACTCTCTCTACACTCTACCTCCTCCCTCTCTCCCGCTACCCTCTTTTATTTTTCTCCTTTTCCTCCTCTTCCTCCCCTTCCTCCTCTCCCTGTGCTGCTGTGTCACATAGCCGCTGTGTATCCCCCAAGGTGCATTTTAGTGGAATGCGATCTGAAGTGCTCAGGAGAGTGTGACGACGCAGCCCGGGCTTTGTTAGATAAGCCCCTCTTTCTCCCTCTGTTCTGCTTCACCTTCTCCCCCTCCTGCTCTTCTTCCTGTTCTCGTCTTCTTCTATTCCTTTCTCTCCCCTCCTTATTCCTCACCATTTTGCTCCCTCCATCTCCCCCCCATCTTCCTCTTCTTCCTTCTCCACTCTCCTCACTCACTCTCCTCTTTGTCCCTTTCATCCTCTTCCTCTCATCATACCCATTTATTATTATTTATTTTTTTTTATAATATGTTTATTATTTTCCAATAAAAATAAAGTAAAAAAGACAGCAATACAAACAATGACATTCATTGTACTGTTGAATGGGATGGCCAGTTTAGAGGACAAAACAAAAGTTAACTCACACATACACAAAATAAAACAAAATCCTATTAGGTGGTACATGTATAAGAAGACAGCATATAGTCATTACAAGCAGTGTAGTTCAGCCAAAAATAAATATTGAGTGGAGTACAGCACAGAGTAGCAGCAGATCGTCAGCCCAGTTATGAAGCGGGGCTAGACCATTTATCCAGTATCGGCTGCCATATTTTGTAAAACAATGGACTTCTATTGGAGGTGTTGTATCGAATCTTTTCCATATGTATTACATTCCCTAAATCCCGTAACCACATTTCAAAGGTAGGTACAGTCTCCAATTTCCAAAATTGCAATATGAGCCTTTTGGCTAATAGAGTACACAGAGAGACAGCTTTCCCTTCCTGGTTATTCCCATCAACTGTACCAAACAGAGCGATCAATGGGTCTGGGGCTAGAACTCTATCAAAGGCCTTAGATAAGTAATCAAAAATGAGAGCCCAGTAAGCATGTAATTTAGGGCATGTCCAGAATAAGTGGGTCAACGTCCCCTCATCCTGCTTGCACCTCTCACACAGTGGTGAGGTGTCCGGGAATATTTTATGCAGTTTTACTTTTTGAGTAGTGTAACCTGTGTATCACCTTAAACTGTACAAGGTTGTGTCTGGCATTCACTGAACTGTGGTTTATATTCCTGAGAGCTTCTATCCAGTCCTCATTTGAGATTTCTGAACCAAGTTCTTGTTCCCAAGCCCTTTTAATGGTGTCTGTGGATACCTCTATGTGGGCCTGTAGCACATCATACAGTCTAGAGACCGACCCTTTTGAATGGGGTTTGACAAGTATCAAGCTATCTAATGTAGGACTATTGGGCTTAATGCCATACTGTGGGATATGTGTCCTTAAGAAATTCCTGATTTGGAGGTATCTGAAAAAATGTGTTGTTGGCATGTTGAACTTTGCCTGTAATTGTTGAAATGAAGCTAACTGACCATCTATGTATAAATTACCAATTGTTGTGAGCCCCTTCTCCCTCCACTGTGAAAACACCACATCATCCAATGCAGGGTGGAAAGCATGATTCAGGCTAATCGGGCTGTCTATGTAAACAGTGGGTATGTTAAGAAAATCCCTAATCTGTTTCCAGATCCTAAGCGTATGACAAATGACTGGATTGGAGTCATAAGTGGGTTTTTTCACATATGATGGGCTATTAACAAGTGCAGGGAGTGAGGAACGTTGACAGGAGGCCTGCTCGATCAAAAGCCATGAAGGCATATCCTTCTGTCTCATCGCAGGTAAACTTTCCCTCCAGAAAGACACAATGTTCAGATTAGCAGCCCAATAATACAGTTTGAAGTGAGGAAGGCCAAAGCCCCCCTCTATCTTGTACTTGCATAAATGCTTCTTTGAAATTCTGGCTGCCTTGTTATCCCATAAAAATGGAGTTACTATTGAATCCAGTTTCTTAAAATAGCTTTGTGGTATGAAATTGGGTAGACATTGGAAGAGGTAAAGAAACCTGGGTAGGACAACCATTTTAATAGCGTTTATACGACCAACCAAGGAAATAGGCAGAGTTTTCCAGAAATCTATATTTTGTTTAAGCTGATATATTTTCATGTCCCAATTCACTTTCAATAGCTGGTCAAGGTCTCTTGTCACTACAATGCCAAGGCTTGTGAACTTGTCCCTCACTGTTCTAAACGGGGTAGATTGCAGAAATTGCATATCCACAGGCCGTGATATTGGCATCAACTCACTTTTTTGCCAGTTTATCTTGTAGCCAGAGAAGGAGCCGAATGTGTTTATCAAGTTAAGTAATGGTGGAATAGAAGTTTTAGGCTTAGACAAAAACAAAAGAACATCGTCTGCATATAGGGAAATTTTGTGCTGTGTGTCTTTTATTTTAACAGAAGCTATATCGGCACATGCCCGAATGCGAGTAGCAAGGGGTTCCATGGCTATAGCGAAGAGAGCAGGCGAAATAGGGCACCCCTGTCGGCACCCCTTGAACAGGCGGAATGACTGCGACATTTCCTGATTGGTCACAACGGACGCCATTGGGTGTGCATAAATAATTCTTATCCAATTAATAAATTCCTTTCCAAATCCGAAATGCTCCAGAACCGACATCATATACTTCCACTCAATCTGATCAAACGCCTTCTCTGCATCAAGAGCTATTACCACTGCCTCAACTTTATGATCATGATACATTACGTTGAAAAGGCGTCTCAAATTGTAGTATATATGTCGGCCCGGGATAAAACCTGTCTGGTCAGGGTGTATGATGTCGGAAATATATTTTTTCAATCGGTTTGCCAATATCTTTGTCAACACCTTGTTTTCTATGGGGAGTAACGACACGGGGCGATACGACGACATCTCCATGGAATCTCTATCTTTTTTCAAGATCAGGGCTATTGTAGCCTCATACAGTGTTTGCGGGAGTTTGGTATTTTCTTTGGATTGTTGAAACATTCGCAGCATAAGTGGAGATAGACTAGCGCAGTACTTCTTATAGAATTCTATTACATATCCATCGGGCCCAGGGGCCTTGCTGTTTGGAAATTGTGCTATCGCTGTGTTAATTTCATCTAAGGTTATCCCTGCATCGAGTGCGGCAGCTGCCCCCCTGTCTAGTTTAGGAAGTTCACATTCAGCGAGAAAGCGTTCCATAGTTTGTGGATCAGTAGCATCGCATTTTGATTGGTATAGCTCTGAGTAAAACTGCGCAAAGCATTTATTAATGTCCTGCGGATCTGTTACTATTTTACCCTTCTTGTCTTTTATTTTGTGAATAGCTCTAGATGCTTGTACCTGCCTTAGCTGTCTTGCTAATAATTTATGTGGTTTGTCCCCCAGTTCAAAATAACTTTGTTGCGTTCTAGCAAGTAAAGAGCCCACCCGTTTCGAAAGGATGGTATTGTATTCATACTTTAACTTTGTGATCTTCTCAAGGACTGTATACGAGGAATTTGTCCTAAAAACGTTCTCCTGTTCCCCTAACTCTCTTTCAATTTCTCTCAGCCTAGTATTGGCACGTTTCTTCCTCTCTGATGTATAAGAAATAATGTAACCTCTAATCACCGCCTTTAGAGATTCCCAAAGGGTGGAGTCGTCAACATCCCCCGTGTCGTTAGTACTGAGGAAAAAGGCAATCTGCTCCTTCAAATACTGACAAAAAGCCTCATCTTTCAACAGGTATGCGTCTAAGCGCCACGATCGCCGACCTGTCGACATATTGTCGAGTTTCAGCACCATGGACAGAGGAGAGTGGTCCGTAATTAGAATGGGGTGATAGGTAACCGACTCAGCTGCTGAAATTAGTTTGGAGTCCAACAAAAAATAGTCAATTCTGGAATATGATTTATGAACTGATGAAAAGAAAGAATAATCCCTGTCTGTTGGGTGCGTCAGTCTCCAAATATCGACAATGTTAAGGTTTGTCATCAATGTATTTAGACAGACACTGGCATTTGATTGTTGAAGTGACCTTGATAGCTGTTTATCTAAAAGAGGATCTAACGTACAGTTAAAGTCACCTCCAACAATAACACTTGTATCCGAGATATTTGGTATGGCCTTAAATACCCTTTGAAAAAATAATGGATCATCGAAGTTGGGTCCATATAAATTGACCAAGGTTATTGGTTTTGAATTCAGTGTACCAGCCACAATAATATACCGACCATTAGGATCTGAAATCGAGGTTGAGTAAACAAAAGGAATGTTTTTCCTTATCAGGATTGCTACCCCTCTCGCTTTTGCATCAAAGTTAGACTGGTATATCTGACCGATCCAGCCGACTCGTAGCTTGGCCTGCGCGGAGCGTTTAATATGAGTTTCTTGAAGAAGCACTATGTCAGCACCCAGTGATTTAAGATGAGAAAAAACCTTAGCTCGTTTCACGACATGCCCTAATCCATTACAGTTCCAGCTGACTATCTTTATTCCACCTGGTCTACTCTGTGCTCGGTCACTATGTGGCATTTCTTATTTTAAAGCAAATTGCTGCTGTCAAACAAAACCCTGAAGAAAAACGTCCCGCCGTGCGGGAGCTTGTCATGCCACCTGTACTAATAAACGTGAACATAAAACACAGACCCCATCCCCCCTCCCGTCCCTCCACCCGTCCCTTTACTGAGTGACTTCCCCAAACGAAGCGCTCCTTGACTAACACACAAACCTTAGGGTGTCTAGACATAAAGCTTGAACTAACTCGTCGTCTATAGATGCTCCGCATATAAACTAATATTAAATAACACTTAACTTAACTCTCACGTTAGGGGGTGAGTGGCGTTAAAACATGACATGCCAAACAATGCTATATTAGCCACAACATCTCACCTATCATATAAGTCCCAATTTCTGATCTTCTGATCGAAAAGACATAGGCCGGAAATTCAATTCACACACATTCCTGGCCTGTATTTGGCCATTTAGCCTGCTGGCACAGCCGTTCTGTATCCTCAGCCGGGGAGCTTGCTTGTCAAGAACAGATCGGCCTCTTTTGCGTTGTCAAACGTACGTGTTGATCCCTCGACTGTCACCTTAAACCGGGCTGGGAAGAGGAATCCATATCGGATGTTGGCCGCCCTGCATTTGTTGCGTACCTCATCATACTCTTTCCGTTGGTTCCTCACCTCCAAGGTAAGATCTGGGTAGAAAGACACCCTGGCTCCGTTGTAGTTAAGGGGGAACTTTTGACTAGCCAGCTTGAGGATGAGATCCCTGGTGTGGGGATAGTGCAGCCTTACAATGAATGGCCTTGGTGGCCCGCCCTTTGCCGGCTTCGTTGCCTGTGCTCTGTGTGCGCGGTCGATCAGGATGGCCGTTTTGAAGTGTTCACTCCCCAGCAATGCCGGTATCAGCTCCGAGACAAATTCAGTGGGTTTCCCTTTCTCAGTGTCCTCCTGGATCCCACATATTCGGATGTTCTGGCGTCTTGAATGCGACTCGAGCATTTCCAGTCGGGCCTTCAGGGTTTTGTTGTCATTTTTGAACGTTGCGCACTGTTTCTCTATGTCCTGTAGCCTGGCCTCGTGATCGATTGTCGTCTGCTCAACCTCGTGCACCCTTCCCTTAGTTGCCTTCACAGTTTCGGCCAAAGTCCCAATACTCTTTGAGATATCAGCCAACCTTGTGTCCACCTTCTTGCTTAGTGCGTTTATGGCAGCCAGTATGTCACTTTGAGTAGGTTCTGTGGGGAACTCTTGGAAGCTAGCCTCTTCAGCTAGCTCCTCGTGGGTCGGCGACGTTGAAATTGGTTCGTTGTCTATCTCATTCCAATTATCTTGTTTAGCGCCCCCTTTTTTGTTGCCTTTTCCTTTTTTCATATTTGTTTGAAGTTATAGGTTGTGAGAGGTTAAGATAAATATTAATTTGTTTCAAAATTGAGCGGAGCTCTAGCAATGCACGTCTACTCCATAGCACGCTCTCTAGCGCCCCCCATTTATTATTATTGATGAAAGCAAAATGCTGTGCCAACATGCTCTGAGAAGGGATATCTGTGTATGTTTTATACTGAACAAAAAAATAAACGCAACATGCAACAATTTCAATGATTACAGTACATATAAGGAAATCAGTCAATTAAAATGAATTCATTAGGCCCTAATCTATGGATTTCACATGACTGGGCAGGGGCGCAGCCAATCAGAATGAGTTTTACCCTCACAAAAGAGCTTTATTACAGACAGAAATACTCCTTAGTTTCATCAGCTGTCCGGGTGGCTGGTCTCAGATGATCCCGCAGTTGAAGAAGCCGGATGTGGAGGTTCTGGGCTGGTGTGGTTATACATGGTTTGCGGTTGTGAGACCAGTTGGACGTACTGCCTAATTCTCTAAAATGATGTTGGAGGCGGCTTATGGTAGAGAAATTAACATTTCATTATCTGGCAACAGCTCTGGTGGACATTCCTGTAATCTCCATGCTAATTGCACGCTCCCTTGAGACATCTATGGTGACAACTGCACATTTTAGTGGCCTTTTATTGTCCCCAGCACAAGGTACACCCCTGTAATGATCATGATGTTTAATCAGCTTCTTGATATGCCACACCTGTCAGGTGGATGGGTTATCTTGGAAAAAGAGAAATGCTCACTATAAGGGATGTAAACAAATTTGTGCACAAAATAAGCTTTTTGTGCATATGGAAAATGTCTGGGATCTTTTAGTTCAGCTCATGGGACCAACACTTTATATGTTGCGTTTATATTTCGTTCAGTATAGTTTAATTTGTTCAAAATAGAATGTATGTTTAAAGAAACAAGGTTTATATTAATACACTTCAACACAAGTAAACATGACCTTTCGAGTCACTTGACTTTGGTGCATATTATTTAGTAAGTTCTTAAATATCATTCTGAATAGATTTTTATGAGCGGCAAAGCATTTTCATGTAGACAGAACATATAGTACATAACAACTACAGCTATATGTACTTCTTAAATTAAGTACATTTCATTCTCTCCTCCGTCCCATAGAAACTGATACCACTCTTCATGTATCTGCTTAACAGTGTTGACTTTATCTGGACAGATCTCATGTCTGAAGTCCATCTCATCATTCCTGCTTTCTTCTTTCCTCTCTTCCCTCTCTTTCTCTCTTCTCCTAGTCCCATACCATATTTTTCTTCTCTCCACTTCCCTCAGTTCTAAACTCCCTCTCTTCTCAGTTCTACACCCCTCTCTAAACCCCCTCTATTCTTTTCTGTTCCATCCATATATTTACGGCTACATCTTCCCTCTACTGTAGTATGTGTGGACATGTGTTCCGTCCAGGACTCCCTCCTTATATTTTGTGTGTATACAGCAAGGTTATTATAATAAATTAAAACTGAAACAAAAATAAAAGCAAAAGTTGTAAAAACAATTTAGTGATGAACTATCCTGAGACTTATCTTTGACTGCAACGTTTTTTTAAATTGTAATCCAATGTTTTTTGTTGTTGTTCAATCTGGCAGTTAAATGCTGCCAGTAGATGGCAATGTTTCAAATAGGCCTAGCTTGTGTATCGGTAGCTAACGGAAGAAATCCGAGGGTGAGTGCGGAGCGTGAGCGTGAACATAAACCATAGGCTTGTACATTGGCGGCAGCAAAAGGTAAAGGCCCTGTATAGGATTGTTTGGAGTATATTGCTGGAAAGGACAAAAGCAACTGTATTGTTGTGAGATGGCAGCCTGTGTGGAACAGAGATCAAAGGGAAAACCCCAACGAACCTCAAAGTTCATCTGAACAGCACCAACATAGAATTTCAGGCTAAAGACTAGGTTAGAAAGCCAACAGCTGTTAGTAGCTGCACGTCAGGACAACCAACTCAACCAACTTGAGCAGTTTGCGTGAAAAGAGCAGAAACATGGCAACCTCATTCAAATGAGTTAAAAATAAAAAGAGAAGAAGCACTGGTTAATTTATTAATCCAGTCTGGCAAGTCCACGAGACTGCGATGAGCCACCTTTCAGAAAATTCAACCAAACACTTGATCCCAAATGTAAAACTCAAGGCGCTGCTAGAGTAAACTGGTTGATTGCTTTGCAAATGGATACAGCAACACAGAAAGTTAAGAAGATTCTGAAAGAGGCATGAAAAATAACCCTGTGTGTTTACGAATGGAGCAAGAAAGGACTGACTGCTTTGTTTATGGGTGGCGCACAATTGGCCCAGCGTGGTCCGGGTTAGGGGAGGGTTTGACCGGTAGGGATGTTCTTGTCCGGTCGTGCACTAGCGACTCTTGTGGTGGGCCGGGTGCAAAGCACGCTGACACGGTCGCCAGGTGTACAGTGTTTCCTCTGACACATTGGTGCCGCTGGCTTCCGGGTTAAGCGGTCATTGTGTCAAGAAGCAGTGCGGCTGGGTTGTGTTTCGGTGTCAGAAGAACATAAATGGCTCCTAGCCTGCCACGCATAGGCTAGTTTCTGTCCCTAAAATTAAAATAATATAAAAACGAAATAGAAATAATTGTATAAAACTCAAATTAAATAAAAACTAGTAAATCAAGTCTGATATCTACCTGAAACTAACTGAATTTCAAATACACATCTAAAAACTAATAGGAACAAAAAATATTATATATCGGGTGGGTCTAATGCTGGTTGGTTAAAAGTGCATTCCAGTCGGTGTCTATTCTACAATTTACCACCGGCTAAATCTATGGCGTTAAAATGCCTATTTACTCTGTTCCATCTGACTGCGCAATCCACTGTCTCATCAGCCCAGCCAGGCACGTTATAAACTTGATCTCCACTATAAAAAGCATCTAGACATTATCTCACATTTCTTTTAGACTAACATTTCGGTTTCAACAGCGGAGATTTGTGTAAACCTTGCTGTTTGTGTCTCCGGCATTTGCAACATTGTTTCAATATTCAAATACGATCTCCAGCTGTCCCATAGTAATGAACGTGTAGGGGTCGGAGGTCGGGACAAGACAGGCAGGCAGCGTTTCTGTCACTCGAAATCATGAATCAGCTGGCATTTATTTTTGCAGTCTTTACAGCTTCAAGATTTGAAGTGATTGTGTTAGCTGTGTTGTTGGCTAGCTCCTCTGAACAATTTGTGTCGGGACTAACGTTTTTAATGAAAATATGTCAATCATTATTTGAATATGTTGGTAACCGTTGTATAAAAGTGATAATGCCCTCGAACCTGGTGTTTAGAGCCTAACAACACTCGTGCTAATAAATCCACCAAACACCGGCTTTGAGGGCATTATCACTTAAATAGAAAATCTCAAAACTATAATAACCTTGGTATAGAATACTTACATACATCCCTCACAGTACTGTCAGAAAGCACTAGTACCCCTCATATTGATCAGGCAGGGGCTAAGGGGAAAGTCCAAACCATCAAAGGTAGCTAGCTTCCAAACCAGACTCCCATTTTCAGCAACCTCTTTTTATATACCGTATATGTTTTTTGGGGGGGTTTGTCTTCATTTTCCTCCTCCAGATCTTCTCAAATGTTTGGAGCCAGTTCGGGTTGGAGAAGCTAGTTTTTGTAGACCCCCCCCCCCCCCCCCCCCCCATTGGCAAGTGCACACATGCTGTGTGTGGCCAGTCAACACTGCTCTCTGCAATCAAGCTCTCTGAGTAGATGTCTCTTAAATGGAGAAGGGTGGAGGGAGAGGGTGGGGTGGAAGCGGGGTGGTTGAGATGACAGTCCAAAACTAGTTGTATGGAACTGACCTTACAGACCATCGCTATAAGCTTACGTGAAGTACATCAGTGGCCAACTAAAATGTGTAATGTGTAGTTGGATTAATTAATTGGCATTTTGTGTATCAACTTTTTAAAATCAGGACAGTAATTATTTAAGTTTTATCAACCACTAGGCAACATCTCTAAGGGCATAATTCAATAATAAACGTGTCATGAACTTTCTTGGAATAACACCTGTATTCATATGACATAGAATACTGTTTGTATATATCTGTTATCCACTGTGGACTGTAACTCTAGTGTAGATTTATGTTCATCCATCTGAACTTTGTTTTGCTCTATAAAATAGTAATGTAGCCTTGTTGTTTGCACTTACTTTGAAACAGGGAAAAGTTCTAAGCTTTCATTTGAAGTTTTAAGATATCACATTTTCCAACCTTTAGCAATTATGATAAGAATCATGTCCTCTGTTTCTCAAAACTCAAGTATTTTCTAGGTAAAGAAAGTTTAAAAAAAATACTGTAATCAGGAACTGACTCTAGGCAAGACTTGGACAGGTCGTTGATAAAAGTATCCTCTCTTGATTGCATACAATGAACTGAAATATTAGGAAAACATGTATGCTGCTTTTTATAATCCATACTGCTGGAACCCCCTATTCCTATAAATGTGTATATTTTATACATGGAAAATGGGAAATAAACTTGGCAATTCTAAAATCTGTATCTAATGTAGTCTCTTTCTTTTTTTGGCATCCTACTGATGATGAGCACTAATTGATCGCCTGTGTTGTTTTAATGATGACAGCCTCTGGCTATTTTCCTCTTGCCTTTGTGTCTGGCTGTGTGCTTATTAAACAGATTTCATTTACCATTAGCCTACTGTTTAAAAGGCCCAACAATTAGACCTCTGGACTAAATGTTGATGTATTTAATGAGTCAACCTTTGATTAAGAGTATTTGAGTCATTAGTCCAGAGAAAAGAGGTGCTGAAGGGTTTTGTCTATGGCATTAGCAGGCCGGTTAATGTAATAAATGTAATCATTTTAACGCAGCATGGAGAACGGTAAGGAAGCTCTGGGCTATGTTTAGACAGTGATGGGGGCTTTGCTAGCTGCTAATTAGCATACCATCCTTGACGTGGAGCAGCCTGCGTATGGTTTTGTAGCCCTCTCCTTCATCAAGGAATTCACTGGCCCTTATTAATTAATAGACAGGAATGAGGGTATTTGCAGAAATGAGGGTATATTGAATAGAGGGGTGCTGGTCTTGTGTAGTGGCATCTGGTCTTTGGCATGTAGCTGTCATCAGATTGCCATCAATGGTCACCGCCATGGAGAATGTCACTGTCGCCCTGTCCCTTCTGGTGTGCCTGGCGATGGATGGAAATGTTGCAGGCCCGCTGGCCCTGCCAATCAGACACTGAAGTGGTTGGGGAATGTTGGGTTCACAACATGTGACCAAGAGTCCTAGCTTCCCACTGTAACAGTGGAATTCTCCTCGCCAGCCCGCTATGATATGATTGGTCACACACACTGTGTTCAGGGCAGCTAATATTAGAGATGGATAACAGTGGTATTAGAGGTGGGCAAGACTAGAGAGAGGGAGTTACATTTGTATTGGGCTTCTGGATGTTTTTCTACCGCTTGTCCTTCATACTGATGTATGTTTTCCCGGTCCAGGGAGGCACAGTGCGTGTGTGAAATGTAAATCATAGGTATACATATGTGGAATATCTGATACGTTTTGATGACTCACTTGGCAATGCATTATAGATTTTGCGACGCAGGCTGTCATGGAGCTAAAACTCTGCACTGTTGTGATTTGTAGCTGAAGAGGTTAAGCTGAAGAGGTTTTCAGCACAGTACCCTCTCTCCTTCCCGCAATTTACTTATTTGAACACGTCAAGGACCGTCTACTTGGTGTTGTAGCTGTGCAGCACTGATTCATACTCCCGTGTCATGTTGTGCTCAACAATGACAACTCCCAGAGTGCAGCACTGTCTTCTCTCTCTTTTCTCGCCGTCAGTGCATCGCTCTGACAGAGGGAGCAGGCCAGTCACACAGACACTCGTGGGGATGGCAGCTGTTTGAGGAATCCAGATAAAAAGAACCATTCTGTTTCTCTCTACCTCTCTTTTTACGGAGGGATGATTGGCATTGTTCTCGCTGCTTTATCGGTCCGGCCTTTTCAACTCACTGGCTCGTCTACAAGCCGTCTGAGACTGTAATGCAGTCAACCTGCTGAGTGTTAGATGCTGAAGTGATGTGTGGGTGGTCAACCTATGTTAATTTACCCAAAGACCTTCTATATAGTATTTAGAGCTATAAGCCCTGAAAGGACTTACTTGCTTTACAACCCGTTCATCCCTGGAGAATTGGATTTGATTGTCTTCAAAACAAACAAAAAACTATTTTTGGGGGGGTGACAGAGGTATGGGTGCCAGGTGGAGGTAGAGTGGTGGGGTGACAGGGATAAAAACGACCCACCACCCAGATTAGACCGGGAGAGAGGTAAACAGACATTTTAGAGGCTGATTTGGAGAGTGTAATCACCATAGTCTCGCTGTGGCTGGCAGCTTATTTATTGTGCAATGAGATGCAAGCAAACAGGAGCACATCAGAGGCTTCATATGTAAGATCATTGAGAGGTTTGCAAATTTGCACTATAAACTTCTGTCATTGTTTTCCTATTGCCTAATATACATTGGCATTAGAGGTGTAGTTAGATGATGGGTGTGTTTACCATACAGTAGAGTAATTCTGACCATGGAGGCTGTTTGACCTGGTTAACCTCCAATCTCCCAGCTGCCCAGTGCTATCTATCCCAACAACATCTCAAGTGCATGTAGCCAATGTTCCTGGTCAAAGTTCCCTTCACGTGGTCAGAGGTTTTGAAGTACTACTCTGTGTGTGTGTGTGTGTGTGTGTGTATGCATCTGTGTGCGTATATTGTTTAGTGTGTGTGATAGATAGATAGTTGTCCCTACTTCGTCTGTATGGCCTTGTCTGATTGGACGGTAAGTGTCTCTGTGCCCTCTAGGGTTTTTACAGTAATTACATGCGAACATTTCATATTTGATCGGCGTCTGTGCGAGAGTGTGCCAGTGAAATCAGCCAATGCTGTCCGACACGAACATCACAGCAGCCAGCCAGTTATCTGACAGATACATAATCCACTCCCTGAGGACAGAGAAATAATTTTCCATATCTCAGTCTGTACTGTTTGTTTCTCTATGGATGTATCGATTTTACCCCAGTCGAGAGAGGAGTGTGGCGGACATCGTAAATGAAATGATTCAACATTAGTGTCCACTGAAGGCTACAGTAATCTTGTTTTAGAGGCTTTCAGCCTTAGCTCTGTTAGCGGGGACTAGTTATTTATGCACAGAGTGGAAACTCTCGCTACTATGAAAACATCTTCTTTCTCCCCTCTGATAATACAGTACTGTGTGTGTATGTTTATATATGCCCTGGTTTTAGACGGCTTACTGTGAATTCAGCCTGTGATTGAATCCCATGTGATCATAAAGTATTAGCTTAGTGATGAGTGAATTTCCTCTTATTTCAGCCAATGATTTAACTCCCCCTTTTCGTTTGGTGTTACAGTTAATGGTGTCCCCCACATTCATTGTTTGGACATTAACCTATCAAGTAGGACATTGTGTTTAAACATGAATACCCTAAAAAGTTGTTTCTTTCAGATGATCCAGTGGGGTCCCCTAATCCAGGAGGAAACAAAATGGTGTGTTTTCAAGTTGAGAACAAACCTGCTACAGTTGATAATGGATGCCAGTGCGGCCATGCCATGTCTAACACTGATGTTTCTGTGCTTTCACAGACCAAGATGGCCTGGACAACAATAAAGAATATGTTTTTTATTTGCCTACAAAAATGTTTGATATGAAAGTTTTGTCCACAGTGTCTGTTTTAAAAATGTGTTGTTTAATCACAGTAAAAGAGCTTAATAAAACTCTAATTTGATCTTTGTAGCCATCATGTTTTACTGTACCTTCATCATATTGCAAGGGATGATGCTGAAATACATTGGACCCTTGCCAATTCCAGATAAGGTAGCACATTATTGACCTTTCCATGACACCAGAGTAGGAGTTTATCCATCAATAGCAGAGTTGTGATTATATTTCATTCACACTCAAATATGAGGACAGAAACAATAAAAATAAAAATAATTATCAGCACAAATGGCCACTAGAACAGACATGACTGCTTACCAAAATATGCAAGTTACACTAAGTAAAAGACAGGCTCTCCACGTATTGTATTAATGGGGACCAGGTTAAGTTTAACTTTTGTCGGCACCCAAGCACAGTGTACCTAACCTTCTCCAGAGGCAGAGATGACATCACCGCCTTAACCCACTGCATGAAGGAGGGTGGCTTTGCAGACTTCCAGTGAATGAGGACAAGGCGGCGCAAAATGCTGTCGCATTCGCCTGATGCATTGTAGCATTCGGGTCTAGGGGGAAGTACCCCAAAAATGGCAGTGAATGGGTTGGGGCTAACAGTTGTATTACACATATGTGAGAGTGCCTCAAAAATGGGGTCCCAGAAGCCACTCAAAGATTGGCATGACCAAACGTGTCCCTCAGTCGCTGGACTCTGGTGGCATCTCAAACACTTGGGGTCCACATTTGGATATTTATTTTTGCCAATCTTGCCCTGAGCGCTCTTGAGCAGGTTTTCGTCAAGGATCTCTCTGTACTTTGCTCTGTTCATCTTTCCCTCAATCCTGACTATTCTCCCAGCCCCTGCCGCTGAAAAACATCCCTACAGCATGATGCTGCCACCACCGTGCTTCACCGTAGGGATGGTGCCAGGTTTCCACCAGAAGTGACGCTTATTCAGGCCGAAAAGTTCAATCTTAGATTTATCAGACCAGAGAATCTTGTTTATTATGGTCTGAGAGTCAATTAGGTGCCATTTGGCAAACTCCAAGCGGGCTGTCGTGCCTTTTACAAAGGAGTGGCTTCTATCTGGCCACTCTACCATAAAGACCTGATTGGTGGAGTGCTGCAGAGGAATCTCCACAGAGGAACTCTGGAGCTCTGTCAGAGTGACCATCGGGTTCTTGGTCACCTACCTGATCAAGGCCCTTAGCTCTAGAAAGAGTCTTGGTGGTTCCAAACTTTTTCCATTTAAGAATGATGGAGGCCAATGTGTTCATGGGACCTTCAATGCTGCAGACATTTTTTGGTATCCTTCCCCAAATCTGTGCCTCGACACAATCCTGTCTCGGAGCTCTGAGGACAATTCCTTCAACCTTGGTTTATGCTCTAACATACACTATCAACTGTGGGACCTTATATAGACTAGTGTGTGCCTTTCCAAATCATGTCCCATCAATTGAATTTACCACAGGTGGACTCCAATCAAATTGTAGAAACATCTCAAGGATGATCAATGGAAACAGGATGTACCTGAGCTCAATTTCGAGTCTCAGAGCAAAGGGTCTGAACACTTATGTAACTAAGTTATTTCTGTTTTTTTATTTCTACAAACCAGTCAGTAGAGATGCAGTGAGATGGAGCTATAAGCCCCATAGGGCCAGAGAGGCTGAACCATAGAGATCCATGGCTCAGTGTCTTGCTACACACAGCATTGTTCCAGGGATCAGGGTACTAGCACACTGCTATTGCTAGCGTAATATTAGCACAGGCTGGTATTAATAGTTTGTGGCTGGTGCCAAAGCTACAGTACAGGGAAGTCGCAATGTGATTACTTAGTATTACAGAGAAGGACAGGTGTGCAGCCTGGTGTAATAGAGAGTATATGGTGAGTGTGTGTGTTTGTATGTGCGTGTGTGTATGAGGCTGTGACATCAAGGACACACACATGCTACACACAGTTTACAGTATATAAAGCGCTGACCCTTATAAATATAGCTGTGAATGTGAAAGCGAGGAATGCTGGCAGGGCCAGATAGAGTTATACGGCAGCCATACTCAACTGGCGGACCGCGGTCCGGATCTGGCCCCAGAACAAGGTCAGTACAGACTTTTAACTTACCGCTTTTGAGAGACGTAATAGTAAAATGCACAAGGTTCAATTTCTAAATTTGGTAGTGCATCGGCAGTTTTCCGCATGATATGTCATTCACTGACAGACCTTAGAGAGCTATTTTTAGAAATGGCCAGTTGATCAACTACTGGCCATATTAGCTAAAGGGTTAATTAGACGTACCAGCTTTCTAAATATTGTTTGTAGTTTTCAAGGCCAGATTACATGCCCAGAGCCCTCGACCCCGAGGGGGCCCCCATTTGATTTTGTTGAGTTACTCAGGTATCATAATACACACAAGACATGGAAAAATGTATAGAATTGCAGGAAATTTGCTTTAAAACATCAAACTGTTCTCTCCCGCTCCATGGCAAAATGGTTAGAATTGCAGGGATTGAGCTTTAAAATGGCAGTATTTTCTCTCTGCCAACAAGCGGGTTGGGAACCGTTTCAACAGTTTGGGGTTGCATGGGGTGCGAGTTGGGGGTTTGTTACTACGCAGGTAAATTATAATAATCATCCGGACCTCTGCGATCTAGGAAATATGTGTGACTGGACCTTCTCA
This sequence comes from Salvelinus alpinus, assembly GCF_045679555.1. Classification (NCBI taxonomy): domain Eukaryota; kingdom Metazoa; phylum Chordata; class Actinopteri; order Salmoniformes; family Salmonidae; genus Salvelinus; species Salvelinus alpinus. The sequence continues at coordinate 20,336,838 of NC_092103.1, read as the reverse complement.
AATAGTAGTTGAGTACCTCTGGTATACGGGGTTGAGGAGGGCATTTTACTGAACTATCCAGACAGGGCAATCTGCAGTTGGGGACAAATCTAGATCCCCTCAAAGAAAAGACACATTCAGTACTAAGATGCACTACAAATTCAAACAAAATATATGCTATGACATTCTTAAGGGGATGAATTTATATGTAAATATAGTAAAATCTTAACATATATAGTGCATTTGGAAAGTATTCAGACCCCTTGACTTTTTCCACATTTTGTTACTTTACAGCCTTATTCTAAAGTTGATTGAATAAATGTTTTTCTACATTAATCTCCACACAATACCGCATAATAGAAACTAAAAGTAAAAACAAATACCTTATTTACATAAGTATTCAGGCCCTTTGCTATGAGACTCGAAATTGAGCTCAGATGCATCCTGTTTCCATTGATCATTCTTGAGATGTTTCTTCAACTTGATTGGAGTCCACCTGTGGTAAATTAAATTGAATGGACATGATTAGGAAAGGCACATACCTGTCTATATAAGGTCCCACAGTTGACAGTGCATGTCAGAGCAAAAACCAAGCCATGAGGTCGAAGAAATTGTCCTTAGAGCTCCGAGACAGGATTGTGTCGAGGTACAGATCTGGGGCATTGAAGGTCCCCAAGAACACAGTGGCCTACATCATTCTTAAATAGGTGGGTGACTCTTCCTAGAGTGGCCGCCCAGCCAAACTGAGCAATCGGGGGGAGAGCCTTGGTCAGGGAGATGACCAAGAACCTGATGGTCACTCTGACAGAGCTGCAGAGTTTCTCTATGGAGATTGGAGAACCTTCCAGAAGGACAACCATCTCGGCAGCACTCCACCAATCAGGCCTTTATGGTAGAGTGGCCAAAATCTAACGCACAGCCTTGCAATCTCCATAGACAAACATTGGTAGTAGAAGGGCTCAGTGACTTTGAACGTGGCACCGTCATTGGGCTCTCAAGTGACGCAGTGGTCTAAGGTACTGCATCTCAGTGCTAGAGGCGTCATTACAGACCCTTCCAGGCTGTGTCACAGATTCCAGGCTGTGTCACAACCGGCCGTGATTGGGAGTCCCATAGGGTGGCGCACAATTGGCCCAGCGTCGTCCGGGTTAGGCTTGGCCAGGGTAGGCCGTCATTGTCAATAAGATTTTGTTCTTAACTGACTTGCCTAGTTAAATAAAGGTAAAAAAAAAAATTAGGCCACAGCTACCCCGGTCAACTGTAAGTGCTGTTATTGTGAAGGGGAAACGTCTAGGAGCAACAACGGCTCAGCCGCGAAGTGGTTGGCCACACAATCTCACAGAACGGGACCGCTGAAGAGTATAGCGCGTAAAAATCATCTGTCCTCACTACCGAGTTCCAAACTGACTCTGGAAGCATCGTCAGCACAATAACTGTTCGTTGGGAGCTTCATGAAATGGGTTTCCATGGCCAAGCAGCCGCACACAAGCCTAAGATCACCATGCGCAATGCCAAGCGTCGGCTGGAGTGGTGTAAAGCTCACCGCCATTGGACTCTGGAGCAGTGGAAATGCATTTTCTGGAGTGATGAATCACGCTTCACCATCTGGCAGTCCGACAGACAAATCTGGGTTTGACGGATGCCAGGAGAACGCTACGTGCCCGACTGCATAGTGCCAACTGTAAAGTTTGTTGGAGGAGGAATAATGGTCTGGGGCTGTTTTCATGGTTCGGGCTAGGCCCCTTAGTTCCAGTGAAGGGAAATATTAACACTACACCATACAAAGACATTCTTGACTATTCTGTGCTTCCAATTTTATGGTAACAGTTTGGGGAAGGCCCTTTCCTGTTTCAGCATGACAATGCCCCTGTGCACAAAGCGAGGTCTGCACAAATGTTTTTCTTCCGAGATCGGCGTGGAAGAATTTGACTGGCCTGCACAGAGGCCTGACCTCACCCCATCGAACACCTTTGGGATGAATTGGAACACCAACTGCGAGTCAGGCCTAATCGCCCAACATCAGTGTCCGACCTCACTAATGTTCTTGTGGCTGAATGGAAGCAAGTCCCCGCAGCAATGTTCCAACATCTAGTGGAAAGCCTTCCCAGAAGAGTGGAGGCTTTTGTAACAGCAAAGGGGGGGACCAACTCAATATTAATGCCCATGGTTTTGGAATGAGATGTTCGACAAGAAGGTGTCCACATACTTTTCTGGAGGGGCAGGAGGAGGACAGGTAGCTGACTAGTGGTGGTTATTCAGCAGACTGATGGTCTGGGGTAGACGCTATTGGCCAGTCTGTTAGTTTTAGCCATGATACTGCTATACTGCGCCTGAGTGATGGAAGCAGCGAGAACAGGCAGTGGCTTGGGTGGCTGAGGTCCCTGATGATCTTCTTAGCCTTCCTGCGACAACTGGTGTTGTAGGTGTCCTGTAAGACAGGCAGTGTGCACCCAATGTACCACCCCCTGTAGAGCCTTGCGGTCCGCGGCAGTGAAGTTGCTGTACCAGGCTGTGATGCAGCACGACAGTATGCTCTCGATGGTGCTCCTGTAGAACACTGTGCGCTCTCGAGGACAGGCCGAGGTTGAAGAGTCCCTGTCATATCTCCCTGTTGTATCTCCCCTGTTTGTCTATCTGGCTATCTATTCCTCTCTGTCAGTCTCTACTCGTCTGTCATGTGACGTGCATCCTCACCCCACTCCCAGTGGAATGGCCTAAGCCAGTATCAGCCGTCTGATTGGTGACCCACGGAGCGGACCGTTCCATCCCAACGCTCCTCTGTCTCCATGGGTGACACACGGTGGGCTTTGATTGACACACATAGAAGTCCATGTTCCGTGACACTTCTCATTCCCCACACCACGCTGGCAGCACTGTGACAGACAGAAAGCTGAGGGCCCAGTGTTACAAGTCCAAGGGGAGTTAGACTTTCAGACAACACACAGAGGTGGGGGGGAACAGCTATTTATCTTGCCTTGTGTCTGTCTGCCTTCCACTTTACTGTGATACTGTAACCTTTGAGAATCAATATTGTCTACCCATTTATATACTTGTTTTTGTTTTGTTAAATGGTGGGAACAAGTTGTTTGTACATTTATTTTGTGTTGCTTTATGTTCATTATTAGACAAAGATTGTCTATTCCCTTAGTGGAGGAGTTGATATTCTGCTCACAGCAGCGGACAATACCACACACACCCCTGTTCCCACCCCTGGTCCCACCCCTGGTCCCAACCCTGCATCAAAAGCACCAGCCAGTCAGTCAGTCACATAGACTCGGCATCAGTCAAAGAACATCCATCATTACTACTTCAGTTATTTATTTCATCACCCAGAGATGAAAGGATTGAATTCTCACAACCTGGGCTGTCAATCAATTACTACTGATGGCTCAAAGAAGGTAGTTGATGAAGAGAGAAAAGAGCTGCCATTGGATGAAATGACTGATCATCCCTCCCAGATTGAACCCATTGATGTTCACACACTATACCATACATGCCTTTATATCACTCATGCTGTATAGTTATATTGAAGGAGGGTAGAAAATATGCACATGTCAATAAAACATGTACAACATATAAGTAAGTTATGAAGCTGGTGAAAGGAGCTATTCCATACAAATGTAATTCATAATTCATGAACACATGGCTTCAGCAAAACGATATAACATTGAATATTCAGAAGTCATACTTTTGGGAAAACTTGCTGACAGTGCAGTGGCTGTGATTCTATTTGCCTGCCCTTTCATATAATTCGTCGAGATGTCGCAGAGGAACAGCCCTGGGATCCAATCTAAATGTCACCTCTCCCTCTAATACCATAAGCCCCAAGGCTGGTCTGCTTGATGTCATATTTCAATCATTCTGGACTGCTGATTGCTCCTTGAAGGAGGCCTGCCAGAGATACTCTCTCACACATGCACACACACACGAGGAAAGTCGAAATCAATCAAGTAAGCTGTTTTATGTTGCTTGCTGATCTCATTCTAGGTAATTCTAACTGAAGAATTGGTCTTGAAGTCTCTTCACAAAATCAGCACTGTCAATAACAATATGGGTGTCTTTGAGATTTCTCTTCCTCAGACTGAGTTCCCAAATTACCCAGGACAATTATTTTGAGTAATGGAATTATACAATGAAAAGGGGCTCATTTGAAGAACTTACATTTCAAAAGTCATATTTGACTTACCATAGAGACATTCCTTCAAATATTTACAATTGAGAAGCTTGATTTTTTCCCCAGTCTAAAACAGTCTGCCCCACGACCTCCTACATGTGGCATGTAGCCTAGGGGTTAGACCGTTGGACCAGTAACTGAAAGGTTATTAGTTCGAATCCCAGAGCTGACAAGGTTCAAAATTGTCAGTTGAGTAAGGCACTTAACTCGAATTGCTCCAGGGTCGCAATTGATAATGGCGGACCCTGGCCGTGACCCCACTCTCTGAGGGTGTCTCAGGGGGAGTTGGGATATGCAAAAAAATATATATATATCCAAAAACAGGACAAATATTAGCACCCACCAAATTATTATCTCTTTTGACCACTTTAGAGACTCTCTTTTATGTGTTGTAGGAGAGGTCAATTACCTTCCTACAGTTGAAGTCGGAAGTTTACATACACTTAGGTTGGAGTCATTAAAACGTGTTTTTCAAACACTCCACAAATTTCTTGTTAACAAACTATAGTTTTGGCAATGACACAAGTAATTTTTCCCCAAAAAGTATTATTTCACTTAGAATTCACTGTATCACAAAAAACACTAAGTTGACTGTGCCTTAAAACAGCTTGGAGAATTCCAGAGAATTATGTCATGGCTTTAGAAGCTTCTGATAGGCTAATTGACATAATTTGAGTCAATTGGCGGTGTACCTGTGGATGTATTTCAAGGCCTACCTTCAAACTCAGTGCCTCTTTGCTTGACATCATGGGAAAATCAAAAGAAATCAGCCAAGACCTCAGAAGAAATTTGTAGACCTCCACAAGTCTGGTTCATCCTTGGGAGTAATTTCCAAACGCCTGAAGGTACCACGTTCATCTGTACAAACAATAGTACGCAAGTATAAACACCATGGGACCACGCAGCCGTCATACTGCTCAGGAAGGAGACGCGTTCTGTCTCCTAGAGATGAACGTACTTTGGTGCAAAAAGTACAAATCAATCCCAGAACAACAGCAAAGGACCTTGTGAAGATGCTGGAGGAAACAGGTACAAAAGTATCTATATCCACAGTAAAACGAGTCCTATATCGACATAGCCTGAAAGGCCGCTCAGCAAGGAAGAAGCCATTGCTCCAAAACTGCACATAGGGACAAAGATCGTACTTTTTGGAGAAATGTCCTCTGGTCTGATGAAACAAAATAGAACTGTTTGGCCATAATGACCATCATTATGTTTGGTGGAAAAAGGGGGACGCTTGCAAGCTGAAGAACACCATCCCAACCATGAAGCACGGGGGTGGCAGCATCATATTGTGGGGGTGCTTTGCTGCAGGAGGGACTGGTGCACTTCACAAAATAGATGGCATCATGAGGAGGAAAATTATGTGGATATATTGAAGCAGCATCTCAAGACATCAGTCAGGAAGTTAAAGCTTGGTCGCAAATGGGTCTTCCAAATGGACAATGACCCCAAGCATACTTCCAAAGTTGTGCCAAAATGGCTTAAGGACAACAAAGTCAAGGTATTGGAGTGGCCATCACAAAGCCCTGACCTCAATCCTATAGAAAATGTGTGGGCAGAACTGAAAAAGCATGTTCAAGCAAGGAGGCCTACAAACCTGACTCAGTTACACCAGCTCTGTCAGGAGGAATGGGCCAATTCACCCAACTTATTGTGGGAAGCTTGTGGAAAGCTACCCGATACGTTTGACCGAAGTTAAACAATTTAAAGGCAATGCTACCAAATGCTAATTGAGTGTATGTAAACTTCTGACCCACTGGGAATGTGATGAAAGAAATAAAAGCTGAAATAAGTAATTCTCTCTACTATTATTCTGACATTTCACATTCTTAAAATAAAGTGGTGATCCTAACTGACCTAAAACATGGAATTTTTACTAGGATTAAATGTTAGGAATTGTGAAAAACTGAGTTTAAATGTATTTGGCTAAGGTGTATGTAAACTTCCGACTTCAACTGTATATGGGAAAATTGTAGCTACTCATACAGAGAATTCCAATAGTAAGAGATTTGATTGGAACTCTGTGAATCATTTTTGGGGCTGCAATCTGAGGTGCAGTTTACTCTAATGAATTTATCCTCTGCAGCAGAGGTAACTCTGGGCCTTCCTTTCCTGTGGCGATCCTCATGAGAGCCAGTTTCATCAAAGAGCTTGATGGTATTTGCGACTGCACTTGAAGAAACTTTAAAAGTTCTTGAAATATTCCGGATTGACTGACATTTATGTCTCTTTGCTTATTTGAGCTGTTCTTGCCACAATATGGACTTGGTCTTTTACCAAATAGCCCTATCTTCTGTATACCACCACTACCTTGTCACAACACAACTGATTGGCTCAAACTCATTTAGAAGGAAAGAAATTAACTTTTAACAAGGCACACTTGTTAATTGAAATGCATTCCAGGTGACTACCTCATGAAGCAGGTTGAGAGAATGCTCAGAGTGTGCAAAGCTGTCATCAAGGCAAAGGATGGCTACTTTGAAGAATCTCAAATATAAAATATATTTTGATTTGTAACTTTTTTGGTTTTGACATGATTCCATATGTGTTATTTCATAGTGTTGATATCTTCACTATTATTCTACAATGTAGGAACATTGAAAAAATATAGAAAAAACCTTGAATGAGTAGGTGTGTCCAAACTTTTGACTGGTACTGTAACTCCTAAACTTAACCCTAACCCTAACCCCTGGTCTAGCTAACGTTAGACAGCTAGCTAATATTAGCCACCTAGTCACCTAGCTAGAATTCGTAACATGTCATATATTTAGCAAATTTGTTACATATAGTACATTTAGCAAATTAATATAATAATATAATATGAATTGTAATTCATAACATATTATACAAAATGGATTATGGAGATCCACAAATTAATACGTACCATACGAAACATAACATAGAATATCATAGCAAATGTAGTGCCTCGGATTTACTTTCTTTCTTTCTTTCTTTCTTTCTTTCTCTCTTTGACCATCTCTCTCTCTTTGACCATCTCTCTTTCTCTTCGACCATCTCTCTCTCTAATCCTCCCCTATACTTTCACTCTCTTTCCACCCCTCTCTGGTTTGTACACGACTTACATAATCAAAACTGATACGATCAATATAAGTAATGTTCAGCAATGTGTGTGCTGTGCACAGCAAGGTGTCCAACTCCTGTCCCTAGGGGGTGCATGCAGGGTTCTTTCCCTTGACACTATAGGTAAATGAATGAAAGCCATGGATTGACTGAAGTCATGGAGGTGTCTACTCACCTGGTTTTGCTCTGCATCAGCAGTTCAGCAGTAAGAGGAGGCAGAAACCAGCAGACACGTGACATGGTCCTTGTGACTTTGAATAGACTGATTCACCCACTTATTCAGGGTGGCGCAACGTTACACAGATAGAAATGTATTGCGTAGAACAGAAATGACTCCACCTTGTAGAATAGGGAATTGTGTCAGCTCTATACATTGCATTTCTATCTGCAACATTTGAAACATTGTACTCCAGTGTTGTGAGTAAAGCTAACGTATACAGTAACACTAGATTGAGGTTGAATTAGTCAAATACTTACAGTGGTAGAATTTCCCATTATGACTCTGGCTTTCTGATCAAACACCTTGGAAGTCCATCTTAGCAGGGCCAGAGCAGAGGGAAAGGATGAACGCCTATGGTCTTCAATAGGGATTTCAATTAATGCACGTAAGCTCCAAAACAAGTCAGCCTTAGTGTAAAAAAAGGTGATAGGAAATGCACCACATCCTTTTTTTCAGTATGACTTTATTTGACGATAAACTGCTTATAAACTGCCTGTAAATATGATTTGTTAACCACATAAATACATGTATATTGATTGTTGTTCGTGATTTGTATATGATTGCAATAAATGGTTTATTTACTGTATTTACTTTTGTTCATAGATGATGTATTCCAAAGTTTACTAATGGTTATTATTAACTATTGATTATGGTTAATAAGCAGTTTGTAAGCAGACCTTCAAATAAAGTGTCACCAACTCTTTTTCCTCATAAAGAAGGGAGAAAGTCTCAGTGTTAAAAGTGTGATTATTCAGACATGGTATCACAGTTGAAAAAAGCTAAGGTGTTGGTGGTGTTTGTGAAGCATCTTGACAAGGTGCTTCTGTAGAAAGAATCCCCATATGTTACAGGATGCATATTTCATTTACATTACATTTAAGTCATTTAGCAGACGCTCTTATCCAGAGCGACTTACCCATCACACTGCTGAGGTGAAAGCCAGGTCTATCCACACGTTAGAAGAAAAGTGACAGGGAACAGATAACATTCGCACATTCTTATTTATTCATGAAAAATACTTTTTCCATTTTCTTTTTTTTTTAACATTGTGCATTTTCACAGTTTAAAATATTTGCCAGTACTGTTCTATGTTCAAGTATCAAGTATCAGTGTCAATGACAAATACAAAAAAAAAATACTGTATTTTTGTTTGTGCTGCAAAATATATTAGATGATTTTTCAGAAGACATATCAAAAACACCCAACATTTGAAATACATTGTAGCCAGTTGTGTATAGTCTGCTACAGTTAGCCATAAGGCTACTCTACTGAAAACCTAGTCAGAGTTGCAGGGAGCGAATGGCAAGATAGACGGACAACTCTTTTGTTTATATGGGGTAAACTAGTAAAGGATAGGAAACAACGATGGGTGATCCTGAGAGTGAGCTTGGGCTTGTTATTTGTAACTAAAAGAGAAACCTATTCTGCTGGTCTATGACGCGTTGGTGGCCTGTAGTTTACATTACTCTTTTACATAAAGATCTATAGAAAAGGTGGGCGCCCTCAGAACTAAGAGCTGTGGGTTTAGGAATGGAAGGCTACTCAGTGGCACAACCCCAGAAGGAGACATGAAGTCCATGAATTTCACTTGTTCAATGATGGAATCGTAATCTCATGAATGTTTACGTAAATGTCAATTTGTCCATTTCTAAAAACAGAACTCAGTTAGAAATGTGTTTTGAGGAAGTAGTTGTACATGATAGACTCATCAGTAGCACATAACAACACTGTCAGAGTGAAGACACAAAGGCAATCGCCTTCCCGTTACCTCCCTCTCTCTAGTGTGTGTTTGTGTTGCTGGGGGCCACGTGCTCTGCTGATAAATGCTGTTAACACTCGGTCCCAGTGTGATGCTGTGATGATCAGATAGCATGCAAAGAGAGACCGCCCCTGCTGTCTTATGACAAGGATGTGCCCTGTGTGAGTGAACAGACGGAGCCATAGTTCAACAACAGCTACAGCTGCGCCAGATCAATGAGAGTATTTAGGTCATGCCGTGACTAAGGACAGCTAGCCAGCTACTGATGTGTCAAGGTGTTTTATACATGGTGACAAGCAAACCCTGCTGGGCTTTCCAATAAACCACTCAGCAGTGTGCAGATTGTGACATCACCCCACCTCCTTGTCACTCTATCACCCATACCCCTGACTACCACCATTACCCCTTCCACCTCAATCCCAACCCCCCACCCCTTCTAACACTGACCTTTGTCCTCTAGCCCCAAGAGGCCCTCATATATTACTATAGCCAGCCTTGGCACAGCACAATGCATCTGAAGGGTGCTCAGTATTTCACAGACAATCTATTAATGACAGCACTTCTCCCCACCAGACCCCTCCTCCTTCCTGGCCCAGATGATTGAGTCCAGAGCAGGCTATCAGTCTCTCTGGTTTCTGAGCCCTGGTTTTTCTTCATTCTATTCAGCTGCTACTGACCGGCTGCTCTGTCTTTTCTCACCAGGTAAAGATGTCAGATAAACTTCAAATTACGGTTGATATTTGGTTGAGATGTCAATAGATTTGAGTTTAATTTGAAATAAACCAAACCACAAAAACCTGTCGACACTATTTGGTTATATCAAGACAGAATCTGTGTATGTCAATGACTTTTGGCAAATTCAATCAGGTAGCCAGGTTGATGCAGTGTGATAACGTTGATAAGGTAGGTTGAAATAACGAGCAAACAATGTTGCCCAGTTGTTGGTGGCATTTGATGGAAATGTTATTCCTCTACCAAGGAAGCTTTGCATCAATAAAATACCACAACATCATAACTAGCATAAACTTAATGAAAAAACAATACCTTCAGTGACAGAAGCAGAAATGCAGTTTTCTTAACCACTTCAAACATCAGTCCCTGTTCCTTTTTTTAGCTCACACTGCTGATGCTGTTGTTCTTGTTGTCGTTGATATTATAAGGAGATAAAAAGCCTGATGCCAAATTCTATCCCCCAGCTATCCCTCTAAACCCCCACCCCCTCCCTCCCTCCTCCATGAGAGATTTCAGCTCTGGGTAAAGCTGCCCTGCCCATAGATTAACGAGTGACTGGGCATCGTCACGTTTATGGAGGTATTTAGCTAGCCGGGGCTCTGTGAGAGGAGAAAAAAAAGCACCACATTTCTGCAGCGGGCAACAACTGGTAGTGGCAACCCCAGAAGTGGGTAATCTATATGCCAGGCTGAGCCTCACATGCCTACTGCTGCAAAGAGGACAGAGGACAGGGTGGAGGGTGGGTGGAGGGATGGATGGATGGAGGAAATAGAGACCAATCAAGGGAAGCAGAGAGGGAAAGATGGATCAGAGAGGAGAAAGTAGGGACAGGGTGAGAGAGGATGAATGGGGATGAACATCAGAAGAGAGAGAGAGTGCGAGGAGAGCAAGGGGGACTACAGAAAGAGAGAGCAGAGATGGAGGGCGGTGCGCTGCAACCACCTCTGCACCATGTGGATTCACACACAGGCACCCTAAAGCCGAGATGATTTATCTCCCATAGCATCGCATGGAGGACCGATTTTTTATTGCCCCTGTTATGAAAGTCATTTCCCCTGGCTGCTGCTTGCTGTAATAACAGTATTGATTAGGTGCTAGCAGGGTTGTCCCCTCCGACATCTGTAGAGAGGAGAGAAGAAAGGCAGAGGGAGGGAGGAGTACAGCAACAGGGCTCTGAGATGGAGGGAGTGGTAATAAAGCAAATGAAAGATAACATGATGAAATACTGTTTTCTTTCTGTAAAGGGATGTTGTTGACAACTCTAAAAGTCAGCTGAATATCAGTCTCAATGGAATTGAATGTTGTCAGAAAACCTTTTCCACAGCCATGCATGATAAGATGACGACCTAACTGACTATTTGAAAGGGTTTGTTTGAATGTCTTTTCTCTTTCGTTCTGTGGTAGAAAAAGGGTTCCAGCAGTTTTAGGACCCAATTTGGTTCCTGATAACCCATTGTCCACAACCCACTGTTCCATTCCTAAACCCACACACACCAGCACCAACAGTCTGGATGGAAGAAGAGAGAGGACAGGTGAAGGAATACTGCATTGCACTTGGTTTAAGGCTAAACATTTGCAGTGGAAAGCGATTTAAACTTAAGGCAGCATGGATTGAATGACTCTCATGTTTAAAAAAGTACTAAAACTACATATGTCACCCCGATACGGTTCGTATTCACATATCACTCATGTGGAGCACAAAATAGCGCTTATTCACAAAAAATGCTCTCTCCCAGCCCATAAATAAAAACTCAACTGGTATACGCAAACTTTGTGCATGTATACATGTATGTACCATGTACATAAATATGAACATAAATACTATATTTTTTTCAACCCACACACACTCCCCATCCCTCCCAACCCCAAACCCCAATCCCAAAAAGCAAAGTTTCTTATTTTAGATTTTTTTTGCAATGACTTTATCTAGCACAGTGAAACCCGACCCCGTTTGAAGGTAGAATGGTTGCAGTTTGTTCACTCCAGTTTTTAAAGTCAGCTCCAGCTCCCACTTATAGGGGACGTCCTCTTTCTCCAAACTGCTCTTGTCCTTGTTTCACTCTCTCTCTCTCCCTCTCTCCCTCTTTTGCTCAGTTCTTACAAAAAAAAGAGGAGAGGAGAGAAACAGAGAGGCAAATAGAGGCAAGGAGCTTGAGGCAAGGAGAAAAGGAGAAAAAATAAAAGTAGGTAAAGAGAGAGAAAATGAAAAGTGAGAGTAGGTAGAGGAGTGGGAGAAGAGGAGGAGTGTTTAACCCCCCAAGTTCATTCAATATTTGGGCGGGATGACCACGATGGGGTCCCCGGTCTTTGGCCGCCACATGAGCACTTGAGCGTCATTGGCGTTGGGCTTGACCATGGCATTGGGGGGGATGGGCTCGTTCTTGCCCAGGACGTGGGGCTGCTCCTGGGCCACAGGCTCACGCAGCGTGGCCCTCTGGCCCAGAGGCTTGTCCGGGTCCACCTCCACGTGGAGCTGCATCCTCCAGCGGATGGTCTGCAGCACCAGGGTCTCGGACTGATTGATGGCCACCAGCCAGGTGGTGAAGCTCTGGTCGCGGCGGATGCTGCTGAGCTGCGGCAGGTTGCTATCGCTCACAGGCACACCCCATGTAACGCTGGGGTAGAAGTTGTCATTCATGCTGACCGTGAACTTGGTGGCCTTCTTGGTGGGACCCACGATGGTGCACGTCTCCGTGGTGTTGCCATACCACGGGTAGTTGACGCCGTCCGAGTCGCTGATGGCCTGGATCTTGCCATCCCGTAGGTCAGGGAGTTCCCAGCTCGACCTGGACGTGGAAAAGCAGGCAGTGAGATTTAACCCGGAAGGGAAAACAGAGTGAAGCTTAAAGGGATAGTTCACGCCAAAATCAAAGATGATGCCAATCACTCCCATTCATATGGGAATAAGTATCCTAATATATAGCTAAATCTACACAACAGGTGATGTGAACTGTCAACCCAACACAATTTTAGACCACTTTTATGGTGTGAAAACAGGAAGAAATTGTTGATTTGGGTGAACAAATCCTTTAACGTGGAAGTGGAAACAAAAGGGTGAGACTTGTTTTACAAGTGAGAATCTCTCTGCATGTTGCTAGTGCTTTCCTGCCTAGAATCGTTTGAGAGAGATATCAATCGTAATAGGCTCCTACCCACTGTTAAATAAAGGCTGGAGCATAAGAAGAGTGGAGGAGACTATCTATGTCCATGAGAGGCTCAAACAGACTCACTGTGTGGGTTTGCTCTACAAACATCAGCTCAGTAGCTATTGCGATTCAGGTCAGGGCAGCACAATCACAGCACACCACAGGTTCCCATTGTTAAGAGCCTCCCGTCTGTCTAACCTGTGTAGTAAGTCACTATAGGTGCATCTCAATAGTCTTACGTGGCTTTCTTTTCTCATTTCCTTTACCACCTCTGCACTGACCACTGATCTGTCAACACAGGATAGGTGAAAGCAATATATCCAAAGCCTATCAGGATTGCTTTACCTCATCCACTATTATTTCAGATCTGAGTGAATTAAGCGAAGGAAACTATGAAAGGAGGCCACTTTGGAGTATTGAGACGTAGTGGGTGACAATGTGGGTGACAGAAAAACACTCCGGACCGTCCGCCTATCGATTCCCCCTCGGCAGGAAGAAGTTTAGGAATCAGCAGAACTGCTACAGATAACAGTGATCACCAGACACATGACAGGCCTGCATGGCCATTTATTCACAAAGGAGCTAGATGATGATCTCTAGAATAATAATAATAGTAAAAGGTAAGCCCCAGTCTGTGTGTTGGAGGGGGAGGTTAAAGTGTGTGTGTTTCAGTTGAAAGTTTTATTAGTTGTGTACAGTATACACATGGTATACACTGTTTTTTAAATTATTTTTTATTTATTTACCCTTTATTTAACCAGGTAGGCTAGTTGAGAACATGTTCTCATTTATAACTGCGACCTGGCCAAGATAAAGCAAAGCAGTGCGACACAAACAACAACACAGAGTTACACATGGAGTAAACAAGCATACAGTCAATAACACAATAGGAAAAAAAGAAAGTCTATATACAGTGTGTGCAAATGGCGTGAGGAGGTAAGGCAATAAATAGGCCATAGAATCGAAGTAATTACAGTTTTGCAAATTAACACTGGAGTGATAGATGAGCAGATGATGATGTGCAAGTAGAAATACTGGTGTGCAAAAGGGCAGAAAAGTAAATAAAAACAATATGGGGATGAGGTAGGTAGATTGGGTGGGCTATTTACAGATGGGCTATGTACAGCTGCAGCGATCGGTTAGCTGCTCAGATAGCTGATGTTTAAAGTTAGTGAGGGAAATATAAGTCTCCAGCTTCAGCGTTTTTGCAATTCATTCCAGTCATTGGAAGCAGAGAACTGGAAGGAAAGGCGGCCAAAGGAGGTGTTGGCTTTGGGGATGACCAGTGAGATATACCTGTTGGAGCGCGTGCTACGGGTGGGTGTTGTTATCGTGACCAGTGAGCTGAGATAAGGCGGAGCTTTACCTAGCATAGACTTATAGATGTCCTGGAGCCAGTGGGTCTGGCGACGAATATGTAGCGAGGGCCAGCTGACTAGAGCATACAGGTCACAGTGGTGGGTGGTATAAGGGGCTTTGGTGGCAAAACGGATGGCACTGTGATAGACTGCATCCAGTTTGCTGAGTAGAGTATTGGAAGCTATTTTGTAAATGACATCGCCGAAGTCGAGGATCGGTAGGATAGTCAGTTTTACGAGGGTATGTTTGGCGGCGTGAGTGAAGGAGGCTTTGTTGCGAAATAGGAAGCCGATTCTAGATTTAATTTTGGATTGGAGATGTTTAATATGAGTCTGGAAGGAGAGTTTACAGTCTAGCTAGACACCTAGGTATTTGTAGTTGTCCACATATTCTAAGTCAGAATCGTCCAGAGTAGTGATAGTCGGGCGGGCGGGTGTGGGCAGCGAATGGTTTTACTAGCGTTTAAAGAGCAGTTGGAGGCCACGGAAGGAGAGTTGTATGGCATTGAAGCTCGTTTGGAGGTTATTTAACACAGTGTCCAAAGAAGGGCCAGATGTATACAGAATGGTGTCGTCTGCATAGAGGTGGATCAGGGAATCACCCCCAGCAAGAGCGACATCGTTGATATATACAGAGAAAAGAGTCGGCCCGAGAATTGAACCCTGTGGTACCCCCATAGAGACTGCCAGAGGTCTGGACAACAGGCCCTCCGATTTGACACACTGAACTCTGTCTGAGAAGTAGTTGGTGAACCAGGTGAGGCAGTCATTTGAGAAACCAAGGCTGTTGAGTCTGCCGATAAGAATACAGTGATTGACAGTCGAAAGCCTTGGCCAGGTCAATGAATACGGCTTCACAGTACTGTCTTTTATCGATGGTGGTTATGATATCGTTTAGTACCTCGAGCGTGGCTGAGGTGCACCCGTGACCAGCTCGGAAACCGGATTGCACAGCGGAGAAGGTACGGTGGGATTCGAAATGGTCAGTGATCTGTTTATTAACTTGGCTTTCGAAGACTTTAGAAAGGCAGGGCAGGACGGATATAGGTCTATACCAGTTCGGGCCCTTTGAAGAGGGGGATGACCGAGGCAGCTTTCCAATCTTTAGGGATCTCGGACAATACGAAAGAGAGGTTGAACAGACTGGTAATAGGGGTTGCAACAATGGCGGCGGATAATTTTAGAAAGAGAGGGTCCAGATTGTCTAGCCCAGCTGATTTGTACGGGTCCAGGTTTTGCAGCTCTTTCAGAACATCTGTTATCTGGATTTGGGTGAAGGAGAAGCTGGGGAGGCTTGGGCAAGTAGCTGCGGGGGGTGCGGAGCTGTTGGCCGGGGTTGGGGTAGCCAGGAGGAAAGCATGGCCAGCCGTAGAGAAATGCTTATTGAAATTCTCGATTATCGTGGATTTATCGGTGGTGACAGTGTTACCTAGCCTCAGTGCAGTGGGCAGCTGGGAGGAGGTGCTTTTATTCTCCATGGACTTTACAGTGTCCCAAAACTTTTTGGAGTTAGAGCTACAGGATGCACATTTCTGTTTAAAAAAGCTAGCCTTTGCTTTCCTGACTGACTGCATGTATTGGTTCCTGACTTCCCTGAAAAGTTGCATATCGCGGGGACTATTCGATGCTAGTGCAGTCCGCCACAGGATGTTTTTGTGCTGGTCGAGGGCAGTCAGGTCTGGAGTGAACCAAGGGCTATATCTGTTCTTCGTTCTACATTTTTTGAAAGAGGCATGCGTTTTAAGATGGTGAGGAAATTACTTTTAAAGAACGACCAGGCATCCTCGACTGACGGGATGAGGTCAATATCCTTCCAGGATACCTGGGCCAGGTTGATTAGAAAGGCCTGCTCGCAGAAGTGTTTTAGGGAGCGTTTGACATTGATGAGGGGTGGTCGTTTGACCGTGGACCCATAGCGGATGCAGGCAATGAGGCAGTGATCGCTGAAATCCTGATTGAAAACAGCAGAGGTGTGTTTAGATGGCAAGTTGGTCAGGATAATATCTATGAGGCTGCCCATGTTAACGGATTTAGGGTTGTACCTGGTGGGTTCCTTGATAATTTGTGTGCCATTGAGGGCATCTAGCTTAGATTGTAGGACTGCCGGGGTGTTAAGCATATCCCAGTTTAGGTCACCTAACAGAACGAACTCTGAAGATAGATGGGGGCAATCAATTCACATATGGTGTCCAGGGCACAGCTGGGAGCTGAGTGGGTCTATAATAACAGGCGGCAACAGTGAGAGACTTATTTCTGGAGAGATTCATTTTTAAAATTAGAAACTCGAACTGTTTGGGCATAGACCTGGAAAGTATGACAGAACTTTGCAGGCTATCTCTGGAGTAGATTGCAACTCATCCCCCTTTGGCAGTTCTATCTTGACGGAAAATGTTGTAGTTGGGTATGGAAATCTCTGAATTTTTGGTGGTCTTCCTAAGCCAGGATTCGGACACGGCAAGGACATCAGGGTTGGCGGAGTGTGCTAAAACAGTGAGAAAAACAAACTTAGGGAGGAGGCTTCTGATGTTAACATGCATGAAACCAAGGCTTTTTCTGTTACAGAAGTCAAAAAATGAGAGTGCCTGGGGACACGCAGGGCCTGGGTTAACCTCCACATCACCCGAGGAACAGAGGAGGAGTAGGATGAGGGTACGGCTAAAGGCTATCAAAACTGGTCGTCTAGTGCGTTGGGGACAGAGAATAAAAGGAGCAGATTTATGCTCGTGGTAGAATAGATTCAGGGCATAATGTACAGACAGAGGTGTGGTGGGGTGCGGGTACAGTGGAGGTAAACCCAGGCACCGAGTGATGATAAGAGAAGTTGCATCTCTGGACGGACTAGTTATGCTGGGTGAGGTCACCACATGTGTGGGAGGTGGGACAAAGGAGGTATCTGAGGCATGTTGAGTGGGACTAGGGGCTCCGCAGTAAACTAAGACAATAATAACTATCCTAAACAACAGTGTACAAGGCATATTGACATTTGAAAGAGGCATAAAGCGAGGCATAAAAAAATCACAGGTGTTGATTGGGAGAGCTAGCTAAGGCAACAACGGGTAAGACAACAGCAGCTAATCAACTAAGACAACAACAACAGGTAAAATGTCGATGAATGGGCAGAGATGGTCGGTTAACTACACACAGGGCCTGAGTTGGGGCCGACAGATGAACTAAATGCTTACTTGCAGGTTCCTTCTCGACAATGCAACATCAATAAGAACTAATAAAAGATAAGAATACGAACATAAAGTTAATTGCTCAGTAGAATAGAATATACATTTTAGTGTGTGTGTGTGTCTATGGGAGTGGGTGTGAGTGGCCAATATTGTTTTTCTTTGTGTGTGTGTGTGTGTCTGTACAGAACAAGGATTATGTTTCATCCATGTCCATTCTTGTCGCTACAAATCACTATATCCTCTATCAATCTGTCTCCAAAACAAGTTGAACAATCTTTCCATCTATAAATACTGTATATCTCAGACAGGAGCCAAACTGTTACATCAATTCCACTGTGAAGGGCCAACGACTGCGGACAATGGCAACAAAGCACTCTCCTCATATTTTTATCTTGATAACACATGGTTTCTTGAGAACAGAACATGCCCAAGAGCAAGAACATTTGCCTTGTGTTCATCATGCTCTTTTTCTCTCTCCCCCTATTGGAGGTCTAATGATACTACAGGATCTACCTACTCTTTATTGATGGCATTTTCATTACAATACTATACTATTTTCAGTATAGTACTCTCGTTCAAAACCATGGGAGGTGCTCTATTGAAATAGATCCTTCAGATGTAGGATCTTAATTTGATCACTCTATTGTTGCTGAGAATTTTCCAGGAAATGCAAACTTGTAGTGTATTTGACTTTTAAAAAGGCTTTTAAAGTTTGTAATTTCCACGTAGAAATGTCAGACCTGATTTGCCCTTGTGAAAAAAATGGTACATTAATTATTTTGCACTACAAAATGTCCATTAATTATAATCCACATAATTAATATTTCCTGTTGCTGCAGGATTATTTTCCTGCTGTAGCAAACTGGCTACAGAAGAAAAATTAAGATCTTACATCTGTAGAAAGGACCCAACGTACTAAACGGCCAATCAACTGTAGTGGCGAGCGTGGCTTCATTTGATGTTGAGTGACGGACTAGATACATGACAAGCAGAGACACCAACAATTTGCTCTACCCTCTTATAAAGTGACACAGAAGTTTACATACACTTAGGTTGGAGTTATTAAAACTTGTTTTTCAACCACTCCACACATTTCTTGTTAACAAACTATAGCTTTGGCAAGTCGGTTAGAACATCTACTTTGTAAATGACACAAGTCATTTTTCCAACAATTGTTTACAGACAGATTATTTCACTTATAATTCACTGTATCACAATTCCAGTGGGTCAGAAGTTTACATACACTAAGATGACTGTGCCTTTAAACAGCTTGAAAATTCCTGAAAATTATGTCATGGCTTTAGAAGATTCTGATAGGCTAATTGACATAATTTGAGTCAATTGGAGGTGTACCTGTGGATGTATTTCAAGGCCTACCTTCAAACTCAGTGCCTCTTTGCTTGACATCATGGGAAAATCAAAAGAAATCAGCCAAGACCTCAGAAAAAGAATTGTAGAACTCCACAAGTCTGGTTCATCCTTGGGAGCAATTTCCAAACGCCTGAAGGTACCACGTTCATCTGTACAAACAATAGTACGCAAGTATAAACACCATGGAACCACGCAGCCGTCATACTGCTCAAGAAGGAGACACGTTCTGTCTCCTAGAGATGAATGTACTTTGGTGAGCAAAGTGCAAATCAATCCCAGAACAACAGCAAAGGACCTTGTGAAGATGCTGGAGGAAACAGGTACAAATGTATCTATATCCACAGTAAAACGAGTCCTATATCAACATAACCTGAAAGGCCGCTTAGCAAGGAAGAAGCCACTGCTCCAAAACCACCATAAAAAAGCCAGACTACGGTTTGCAAATGCACATGGGGAAGAAGATCATACTTTTTGGAGAAATGTCCTCTGGTCTGATGAAACAAATATAAAACTGTTTGGCCATAATGACCATCATTATGTTTGGAGGAAAAATGGGGAGGCTTGCAAGCTGAAGAACACCATCCCAACCATACCAAATGGGTGGCAGCATCATGTTGTGGGGGTGCTTTGCTGCAGGAGGGTCTGGTGCACTTCACAAAATAGATGGCATCATGAGGAGGAAAATTATGTGGATATATTGAAGCAGCATCTCAAGACATCAGTCAGGAAGTTAAAGCTTGGTCGCAAATGTGTCTTCCAAGTGGACAATGACCCCAAGCATACTTTCAAAATGGCTTAAGGACAACAAAGTCAAGGTATTGGAGTGACCATCACAAAGCCCTGACCTCAATCCTATAGAAAATGTGTGGGCAGAACTGAAAAAGCGTGTGCAAGCAAGGAGGCCTACAAACCTGACTCAGTTACACCAGCTCTGTCAGGAGGAATGGGCCAAAATTCACCCAACTTATTGTGGGAAGCTTGTGGAAGGCTACCCGAAACGTTTGACCCAAGTTAAACAATTTAAAGGCAATGCTACCAAATACTAATTGAGTGTATGTAAACTTCTGACCCAATGGGAATGTGATGAAAGAAATAAAAGTTGAAATAAATCATTCTCTCTACTATTATTCTGACATTTCACATTCTTAAAATTAAGTGGTGATCCTAACTGACCTGAGAGAATTTTTACTAGGATTAAATGTCAGGAATTGTGATAAACTGAGTTGAAATGTATTTGGCTAAAGTGTATGTAAACTTCCGACTTCAACGGTATATCTAAATTGTGCTAGTATAAAGGAGGTTTTATTGCAATCTCCTTTTACCAAACAGGGAAGGGAGAGATTATTTAGACGGGATACTCAGACACATGGGTGGCGAGCTGACTAATTCAGGGTAATCAATCATAGCATCTTTGAGCCTTTGTATGCGTGTCTGCGTGTGTGTGTACACATAAATGGGTGTGATAGGGTCTTGGCTTCTTGACTTGGCTTCAAACAATGTGGGTGTGTGAGTATGTCTGTTGGATGTTGTGGGCGTGTGGATGTGATGTGTCTGAGCCTGTGTCTCTGTGCCGATGCGAGTGTGCAGTGTGCACAGTCTGGAAAAACTGCTTGGGACAGCCCCCTTGAGTCTTACCAGAGTGTGTGGGGTCTGTGTGTGTGCATGTATACAGCATGCATGCCCACCAGTGGAGGCTGGTGGAAGGAGCTATAGGAGGACGGGCTCATTGTAATGGTTGGAATAGAATAAATGGAACGGTATCAAACACATCAAACATATGGAAACAACATGTTTGACTCTGTTCCATTAATTTCATTCCAGCCATTATCAAGCCTCCTCTGGTGCCCACCTACAGTGCCTTCAGAAAGTATTCATAACCCGTAACTTACTCCACATTTTGTTGTGTTACAGCCTCAATTCAAAATGGATTAAACGTAATTGTTTTCTCAACCATCTACACACAATACCCCATAATGACAAAGTAAAAACATGTTTTTAGACATGTTTGCAAATGTATTGAAAATGAAATACAGAAATATCTCATTTACATAAGTATTCAGATCCCTGAGTCAATCAATACATGTTAGAATCACCTTTGCCAGCGATTACAGCTGTGAGTCTTTCTGGGTAAGTCTCTAAGAGCTTTGCACCTGGATTGTACAATATTTGCACATTATTATTACATTTTTATTCAAACTCTGTCAAGTTGGTTGTTCATCATTGCTAGACAGCCATTTTCAAGTCTTGCCATAGATTATCAAGCTGATTTAAGTCAAAACTGTAAGTAGGCCACTCAGGAACATTCAATGTCGTCTTGGTGAGCAACTCCAGTGTATATTTGGACTTGTGTTTTAGGTTATTGTCCTGCTGAAAGGTGAATTTGTCTCCCAGTGTCTGTTTGGAAAGCAGACTGAACTAGGTTTTCCTCTAGGATTTTGCCTGTGCTTATCTCTATTCCATTTATTTTTATCCTAAAAAACTCCTTAGTCCTTGCCAATGACAAGCATACACATAACATGATGCAGCCACCACCATGCTTGAAAATATGAAGAGTGGTACTCAGTGATGTGTTGTGTTGGATTTGACCCAAACTTAAAACTTTGTATTCAGGACATGAAGTAAACAAAATTGCCACATTTTTTTAATTTTTACTTCAGTGCCTTATTGCAAACAGGATGCATGTTTTGGAATATGTTTTATTCTGTACAGGCTTCCGGGGGCAGCAGGTAGCCTAGTGGTTAGAGTGTTGGATCTAGTAACCGGAAGGTTGCAAGATTGAATCCCCGAGCTGACAAGGTAAAAATCTGTCATTCTGCCCTGAACAAGGCAGTTAACCCACTGTTCCTAGGCTGTCATTGAAAATAGGAATTTGTTCTTAACTGACTTGCCTAGTTAAATTCAGGCTGTACCACAACAAAATGTGGAAAAAGTCAAGTGGTGTGAATACATTCTGAAGGCACTGTATGTGCTTGTATGCTTGTGTGTGTGTGTGCGTGTGTGCGTGCGTGCGTGTGTTTGTGTGCGTGCGTGCGTGTTGCATTACATCACTGTGTTTATACACCTAACACTCCTATACCACTAAAAGTGAATAATAGACTACTGCTGCTCTATTCAGCAGCTGTAAGACTGGGTGTCTGGCAAATTCAGAAACCAGGGCACGCACCTGAACTGACAGAGAAATCATCCACAGTATTATCCTGAGTCACTCTGTCCAATTAGACCAGAGCATCCTGGAAGTTTACCGCAGTAATTGACAGAACTCAGAACAGGAGTCTCAATAGAGGGAGAGCTTACGTCCTGCATCTTAACTATCTCCTCAAACATGGATGACACTCTGGGTTATTAAGAAGCTACTAAGTACATTTTGTCTTTCTCTGAGATTGCAGTCAAAAGGGCCACACTGAATGATAATGGAAATGAGCTTAAATGTATGAAGGCATTTGTCAAGACTAACGACAAGTATTACAGGGAAATCATGGTTCTCTTGTTCAGAGAATAGGCTCTATACTACACAGAAAAGCATAAGGGGGAAATGCTACTGTATTTACAAATCTGACTACCGGGGCATTCTTTATACCTCAAATCAGTAGAAATATGTCGCTTTGAGGTCATAGCTGCTCTGAGAAAGAGAGAGGTTGTTAATGCCTGTTTCATCTCTCTCTCTCGCTCTCTCTTTCTCTTTTTCTCTCTCTAGTCTCTCTTCAAATTAGGTTTTGTTTGCAGAGCAGAGGGACATGTCTCTCTAATCTCACACAGCATTAATATTGTTTTTCCCATTCAGTGTCTCTTTAGGCCCAGAGCGAGAGATTAACACACACACACACAGAGACAAACATGCACAGACAAACACACATAGCCAGACTAGGGCAAGGGGAGAAGGCAATGTAGGGGAGGAGATCGCAGTATTGGGACGGTGTGTGTAATCTGTGACATGCAGACCCAAACATCCCATGCTGTAACGGGTGAAGATAAACCCTCAGCATTCTGGGTATACGTCAACTTGTGGTCGCCTCCACAGGATGTGGGACAAACTGAATTTGTGTAACATTGTATAAGTCACAGACATCTGTAAACAGTTACCGAGCCGAACGAAAGGGGTATTTTAATGAATTGTCTGGCCTTTAATTAATTTCCTAATATTTTGAGAATAATTTGATTTCTCATACCATACAGTTTTTGTTGACTCCAGTAGCCTACCTCACAATGAAACCCAGCTTGAGTTGATACATTTTACAAACGGTGTTTGTGAAAGCCTTCTCACTGGGAAAAAACTGGTTGAGTCAACGGTGTTTCAACGTAATTTCAACCCCAAAAATGTATGTAATAACTTGGAATCAATGTGGTTAACTAATCACATTTGCAAAAAGTATTCAACATAAGAATTATGTATTCTTTTTAACCAACTTTGAACCTAAATCCAATGATATGGTGACCTTTTTTGTTGATTTCACTTTGAATTCACATTAGTTGACAACTCAACCAAATGTAAATCAAAATTATACTGAACAAAAATATAAACCCAACATGCAACAATTTCAAAGGTTTTACTGAGTTACTGTTCATATAAAGAAATCGGTCAATTGAAATCAATTCATTAGGCCCTAATCTAAGGATTTTACATGACTGGGATTACAGATATGCATCTGTTGGTCACAGATACCTTTAAAAAAAAAGTAGGGGCGTGGATCAGAAAACCAGTCAGTATCCGGTGTGACCACCATTTGCCTCATGCAGTGCGTCACATCTCCTTTGCATATAATTGATCAGGCTGGTGATTGTGGCCTGTGGAATGTTGTCCCACTCCTCTTCGATGGCTGTGTGAAGTAGATGGATATTGGCGGGAACTGGAACACGCTGTCGTACACGTTGCTCCAGAGCATCCCAAACATGCTCAATGGGTGACATGCTGGTGAGTATGCAGGCCCTGGAAGAACTGGGACATGTTCAGCTTCCAGGAATTGTGTACAGATCTTTGTGACATGGGGCCGTGCATTACTATGCTGAAACATAAGGGGAAACTGCAGATTTTAGAGTGGCCTTTTATTGTCACCAGCACAAGGTACACCTCTGTTATCATGCTGTTTAATCAGCTTCTTAATATGCCACACCTGTCAGGTGGATGGATTATCTTGGCAAAGGAGAAATGCTCACTAACAGGAATGTAAAGAAATTTGTAAACAAAACTTCTGAGAAATAAGCTTTTTGTGCATGTGGAACTTTTCTGAGATCTTTTATTTCAGCTCATGAAACATGGGACCAACACTTTACATGCATTTATATTTTTGTTCAGTATAATAATTGATTTGATTCTGCAATAGAGGATGGATTTTCAGTATGAATAAAAATGTACATCTTCGTTCTAATTATCACTAACTCATCATGACGCATGGTTTAGTGATCCAGCTACGAGGAAGCCTAAAGTAGACTGTTGACGTTCTAGAATTAACACCTCCAATCTATCTGAAAATACAGTGCGTTCGGAAAGTATTCAGACCCCTTTATTTTTTCCTGTAACATGTTGTTACATTACAGCCTTAATCTAAAATGGATTAAATCGTTTTTTTCCCTCATCAATCTACACACAATACCCCATAATGACAAAGCAAATGAAATAAATATCACATTTACATAAGTATTCAGACCATTTACTCAGTACTTTGTTGAAGCACCTTTGACAGTGTTTACAGCCTCAAGTATTCTTAGGTATGACGCTAAAATCTTGGCACACCTGGATTTGGGGAGTTTCTCCCATTCTTCCCTGCAGATCCTCTCAAACTCTGTCAGGTTGGATGGGGAGTGTCGCTGCACAGCTATTTTCAGGTCTCTCCAGAGATGTTCAATGGGGTTCAAGTCCGGGCTCTGGCTGGGCCACTCAAGGACATTCAGAGACTTGTCCCGAAGCCACTCCTGTGTTGTCTTGGCTTTGTGCTTCAGGTCGTTGTCCCGTTGGAAGGTGAACCTTGGGCCCAGTCCGAGGTCCTATGTGCTCTGGAGAAGTTTTTCATCAAGGATTTCTCTGTACTCTGCTCCGTTCATCTTTCCCTCAATCCTGACTAGTCTCCCAGTCCCTGGCGCTGAAAAACATCCCCACAGCATGATGCTGCCCCCACCATGCTTCACCCGGGATAGTGCCAGGTTTCCTCCAGATGTGACGCTTGGTATTCAGGCCAAAGAGTTCAATCTTGGTTTCATCAGACCAGAGAATCTTGTTTCTCATGGTCTGAGAGTCTTTAAGTGCCTTTTGGCAAACTCCAAGCGGGCTGTCATGTGCCTTTTACTGAGGAGTGGCTACCGTCTGGCCACTCTACCATAAAGGCCTGATTGGTGGAGTGCTGCAGAGATGGTTGTCCTTCTGGAAGGTTCTCCCATTGCCACAGAGGAACTCTGTAGCTCTGTCAGAGTGACCATCAGGTTCTTGGTCACCTCCCTGACCAAGGCCCTTCTCCTCTGATTGCTCAGTTTGGCCGGGCGGCCAGCTCTAGGAAGAGTCTTGGGTGGTTCCAAACTTCTTCCATTTAAGAATGATGGAGGCCACTGTGTTCCTGGGGACCTTCAATGCTGCAGACATTTTTGGTACCCTTGCCCAGATCTGTGCCTTGACACAATCCTGTCTAGGAGCTCTACGGACAATTCCTTCGACCTCATGGCTTGGTTTTTGCTGTGACATGCACTGTCAACTGTGGGACCTTATATAGACAGGTGTGTGCCTTTCCAAATAATTTCCAATAAATTGAATTTACCACAGGTGGACTCCAATCAAGTTGTAGAAACATCTGAAAGATGATCAATGTAAACAGGATGCACCTGAGCTGAATTTCGAGTATCATAACAAATGGTCTGAATACTTATGTAAATAAGGTATTTCTGTCTTTATTTTATATTGTGTGAAGATAGATGAGGGAACATTTTATTCAATCCATTTTAGAATAAGGCTGTAATGTAAAAACATGTGGGGAAAGTAAAGGGGTCTGAATACTTTTCGAATGCCCCAGCGACATTGAGAGGTGAACATGAATAATGAAGTAGATTGCGGGTGACAGGTATTGTCTGCCATTTTAATTCTGAGTTATTTTTATTCGGCCTTTGTCTAATCAAATGTGATAATAATTTAATTTGTTATGTGGGTTGGGTTTAGGTTGATACTCACATCCCTTTGGTTCCATATTTGTTGTAGAACTCCATGTGGTTGCATGCTTGAATCCAGCCAACGGTCCACGTCTCTTTACCGGCCACGGGCGGCACTAGTACCCGAGCAGAGGCTCGGAAGTGCGGTGTCCGATAGCGCAGAACCACACTGGATGACTCGTCGATGCTGGTTGGCGTGGAGTCAATGGAGGAGTTCACCTCGAGAACGATGATACTTTCACGGAAACTCTTGGGCTTACACCTGATACTCTGGATACAGCCCATTGCATTAAATAGCAATACAATCCACAACAACGTCCCGAGGTCTGGAGGAGAAAGACGCATGGAAACAGCAAGAAATTCACAATTGCATCCACATTTTCAATAGTCAAAAAAGACAAAAAAAAAAGAAAAAGGGTGGCACTGTCAAATGGCCAGTGTTCTCCGTTGAGAATGACTAGGCTACCTCTTTGCTGACATGTTCATAAAAGCCATGCATTTTGCAACCAGTTCTGTATTCCAACACTATGATGGAAAATGTAATAATTTACTCAATAATGGAGGAGTTGTGATTAAATTCACATCAGCATGCTTTCTGCTTTTCATTGGCCATCAGATCACATCACCAAAACAGAGCCGATGCAACTTTCTTTTCCGTGTCTTGAAGCTTCCTCCATCAATAGAAATGCCTCCAGATGTGTGCTGTGTGCTCTCTCTCACCTCCACAAGCAGCGCGAGATCGACCACGATTACTGGCAATTTGCGACCGTTGGATATGTGCAACAGCCACTGCTCACATGTGCCTTGTGGTCTAATTAAGCAGACTTTATTGATAATTGTGACCTAAGCATAATTTACAAAAACTGCTAACATAGCATTTCGACGTCATATTGGCTGAGCTCAGCGCCA
Organism: Salvelinus alpinus; assembly: GCF_045679555.1. Lineage (NCBI taxonomy): Eukaryota > Metazoa > Chordata > Actinopteri > Salmoniformes > Salmonidae > Salvelinus > Salvelinus alpinus. Next base: position 20,309,805 of record NC_092103.1, on the reverse strand, counting down.
CTATTTTTTTTGCCTATTCATGTCAATTTTCATTCTGAACATGCGTAAAATCAACTTTTGCCTCAATTAAGCATTCTGTCACTGGTGAAAGGTTTTCATTCCAAAAAAGTAGTTTTGGTGTGGATAGGAGGACTGCAGCCAGCAATGGCTTGTGTTGAACAACGTCTTAATTATGTAACAATAAACTGTTGACATTTAATACCACAGTAGGCTATAATAGGCCCCCTTTGCCACAATGCCACATAAAAATGGACTACATGAGGAGCACGTGCACATTAATTTAATCATATGTATCAAAAGTATTCCTTTACAATATTAAATAACCCCTCTAGAATATGTTGCTTAAGGTTCACGCTACAATAGATACACAGCCCGCGTGCAATCCCACAATAACTCTATGCACGGGGACTATATGAGGGATAAGAATAAATCTATCATAAATATTGCGGTCCTTACAACGCCGCAAATTGTAGACATGGTATGCAAAATGAAATTGGTAGTGACGTTTAGCCTAAAATAAAACAATTAGAAAATATGACTTTCCTGAACTAACACTCGCACTGGGCTTTCCCCTCCCCCTTACTAACTCTGACTTTGCTGATAGCTACTTTATTGAGGAGAAATGTACTGACTATGACTGTGATATGTGGTTGTCCCACCTAGCCATCTTAAGATGAATGCACTCATTGCATGTCGCTCTGGATAAGAGCGTCTGCTAAATAACTCAAATGTAAATATAAATGTAGTCTCGTTGCAAAAAGCCTGTTGTAGCATAAACCAAATATATTTTATTTTTATAAATAGAGGTTTACCACACTTTTGTCCAATGCAAGCCCGTCTTTGTGAATTGTCCCCTCAAGACAGTTTTTAGGACTGCCCTAGATGCGTGCGCGCATGGTTCGAGTGGTAATTCCGTTATCTTCCCAGTTGGTTCCCTTCTCTTTTATCGTTGCATTCAATTTCAAGGTCCGGTAGTGGTATCATTTCAACTTACATGTATTTAATCGTGGGTTACAATGAACACCGGAAATATTCAAAGGCAACCAGGTTAACTTTCCCCTCTCCGTTTGGATCCATATCTTCTTGTAGATCAACTAATAAAAAACTATTTTAATACATGGAATGTCTCCGATAACCCAACCAGGCTCCTTCCTCGATCCCTGTCCTTTGAGTATAATTTAGTCCCAATTCCAAGACAGACTGTCATTTCTGTGCGCTGGTCCCATCGCGGCCACAGCAGGTTCGCCCTCCCGCATTGGTCTATTCTAGCGGCTTGAGCTTCAGCTCCTTTATTTAAGTACCTTTGAGACGACACTTCCCCTCGCCACTGCAAGCATTCTGGGAAATGTAGTGATGGCTTATTGCTACGTTTATTAAATAGAACATAATTATAGGCTATAATAGGCCAATTCTATATGTCAAAGTTAAGCGAATAGCCCTAATTTAATTGACGTTTTGGACGATGTTATAGGCTATAGCTCACATCAATTTGGCTGCATGTCTAATTATAAAAGATACAGTGGTGAATATTTAATAAAAATAAAATAATATACATTTAGGCCTACTTTGAATTAAATTGGTTGCCTTGCTTTTCGCCTGATAATAGTCCCACTTATGTATGCTCCTCAGTCCTCCTGAGAAGAAACCTTTTAAGAAATTGATCAAGTCAATTTTCATAATTTAATGTTTGTTATTGCTTCTTGATTTGCGGTTTATTTTCTTCTATTTTTGGACCTTGCCAAATTGACGAAGACGTGCCATGGGTTCGTGCTGAGTGTCTCTGTTGCTGTCAATTTAAGAACCTTGGAGAACTCCCATCCCGAAGAGGGTGTCCGTGATGAGCACGGTTGCGTAGGCTACGTCATGTCCACGACTGACACGGCCCTAAGAGCTCTCATTGTTTTCTAAATATTGAATTTATTTTACCTGGCTCGCCGAGATGACTATGGATTTGTTGATTGCCTTTAATTAACTCGACACTGTCTAGTTAGAATTCTTTCCGTATTCTCTAAATTCCAATCCAAGTGCCAGTGTTGTGCAGCGCGCGAAAGGGATCTGAACGATAGCTCATTCCTATACTTCGGCCTGGTAAGATGATACCATTTGTCTTTCTCCTTGAGCATAACAGACGTACAGTATGGCCCATCTATTTATGCATAAAACCAGTGTCTTCAGTTTCTGTTTGTGATAGGCCTACTGCACCACCACACCTGCCGTTCAGGATCAAGACAAAACCTCCATGCCATTCCATGTTAGTTGCTCATTATTGTATATTTTAGTTCATGACATGTTAAAAGCTGATGATGACATTCTGTTTTCGCTGTAGATTGTGTCTCGTTCGATTGGCCCAGGCAGATGCCAGTCAAGCTTCTTCAAGCCTGCATGGATCCCGTTGCAGGCTAAACACAGCAGCATGGGCAGCGCGCATTCCAACCGGCTAAATATATCTGATAAGGCCACAGGAGGGGAAGGACAGGGCGACAGGGCTTAGCTTTGGACATTTAGCCTTCGTGCGTAAAACGAGAAATTGTCCTTCTGAAACGTTGTAAAGTGAGACCAATCCAAAATGCCTGCAATTCCGAGTTCTAGGTCCAGGACGCGGGATCGGAACAACGTCCTGAGCAGACCCGAGTTCATGTCCCTGAATCAGCCTCTCCGGTGCGTTAACTCTGAGACCCGTGGCACCGCAAGGCGACCGGCCCAACCCAAACACCAAGCAAGCCAACCGTGCGACCCGCAGGAACCTACCGACAGTGCCAACAAGGATCGGAAAGAGCCCGCGAAACTGCCCGATGAGGACTGTATCCAACTGAACCCTTCCTTCAAAGGGATAGCGATGAGCTCCCTCCTCGCCATTGACATTTGTCTGTCCAAGCGCCTGGGGGTCTGCGCCTACACGTCGTCGTCTTGGGGCAGCGTTCGTTCCATGATCACCCTGCTCGCGCTTACAGGGCACGGCATCACGTGGATCTTTGGCACTATCGTGTGTCTGACAAGGAGTAATACGCTGGCCGGACAAGAGGTCTTGGTCAATCTATTACTTGGTAAATGCACTCCTCACTCTGTACCCAAAACACATTGTGTAATAATTATGTTATTGAATTGTAAGCTATATGTATGACTCAGCTCTTCTTTAATGGCTTGGTTATTATAGTGTGTCTATCAGTGCATTTTTAATAGGTGTAGCCCTGGGGTCCCCAACCTAAGGGGCTCGCCCCCCCTCATTTGCTTAGAAAGTAATCTTATACAATATGTGACTCTGTCACTATCAATTGAATGAATTACTTTCTGTAAAAGACAATATGTATAATTCAATTGGGTTTTCATATAAATGATCATAATAAACTATATTTGGTAGCGCAATACCATTTGGAAAATTATAATAATGATAATTATTAATATTATTATGATTATAATTATAATTATATAGCCTACCTAAAATATGTAATGCGTCTTTTTAAACTATGTAGAATTGCAGGAATTGAGCTTCAAAACAACCACATTTTCCTAAGGGGGTGTGACATTTTTCAAATGTGAAAAAGGGGGGCCTGGGGAAAAAGTTGGGAAGCCCTGGTGTAGCCTACTGATATGATCACATCTCCCTCTACTTCCTTATCCCTGGACCCAGGCCCTGTATTAGGCTTATATAATCCATGTCAATATAGAATATATTTAAAGCATCATTGTTAACAACATCTCACCAAAGGATGTCATTGTTCACCAGAATGTGATTTTAGAGCATTCCATGGTAGAGTATCAGAAGCAGGTCATTATGAAATCCTAGCCCTCCATGGTCTCTACTCTCTCCATCACCCAGCACAGAACCAGGCCTGGGGAACAGGTGCAAGGCTTAAGGCTCCACACATCATGATTTGACTTTGGACTGAAGAACTATAAGTAGACATTTTAACAAGCCAGAGGCCTACATCGAAAGACTCAGTGAAGTCAGTATCATTAGTGTCAAGCATAGGCCTATATGAAGATACAGGCCTACACACTGCTTTGCACTTCTTATCCCCACTATGGCAGCTGCTACAGAAGCTACAGTAGAATAATTTTCCAAAGTACCTTATGAAAGTAATAAATACTTTATGATACTTACTTCCTTGATTTAGGATCAATAGGTTATTTCCCTACAGTTGCTTTAGTCAAACGAATGTGACATAGCCAACCTAAAGTACGACCCTGATTTCTCTAACTAGCGTTAATGGAATCCTCCTAGATGGTGAACTCATTTTAGGTGGTTATTTTTACACACTTCTGTGAAGGAGAGCAGCAGACTATCCCCAAGATTGATTTGAGTGAATTATGCATTTCTCAGAACAAATTGGGGCCACTGTGACAAATTGTGATTGTGTGTGTGTGTGTGCATGTGTGTGTGTGTGTGTGTGTGTGTGTACATGCGTGTGTGCGTGTGATACTTCAAAAGTACTATAGGCCCACACACATCCAACAGATTGCCACAGGTGTGTGTATTATTCTCATTCAGCTATGTGTACTACTACACACCCCTTTGCTATCGTAGGCCCACCATGTTGGCTGGTTCATACCTGTGAATTCACCATGTCCCCCCTGAGGGATTTTATTTTTACTCCTGTGCCTGATGCCTGGTTTAGGCGGGATTACTCAGAAAAACATTGCAAATCTGTGGACTGAAGCTGTATTGTGTTCAGTCTATAATCTGTTTAATTTGGGACATTTTGGAATATTGTGTTTGGGGCATTGTTCAGGTCATTAATAGTGAACCAGGATGGGATAGGGAACCACTGTGTTTAAACAAACATCCTGATTAAGGCGAGCTGTGAAGGCAGTATAATTCTCAATAACACTTCTCTTTGACTTAATTTTGCCAGGAATAGACAGGCACAGTCAAATAGACAGATACACTATGTGGACACCTGCTCGTTGAACATCTCATTCCAAAATCATGGGCATTAATATGGAGTTGGACCCCAGTTTGCTGCTATAACAACCTCCACTCTTCTGGCAAGGCTTGAAACTAAATGTTGGAACGTTGCTGTGGGGACTTGCTTCCATTCAGCCACAAGAGCATTAGTGAGGTAGGGCACTGATATTGGCCGATTAGGCCTATTCATCCCAAAGGTCCGATTGGGTTGAGGTCAGGGCTCTGTGCAGACCAGTCAAGTTCTTCCACACCAACCTTGACAAACCATTTCTGTATGGACCTCGCTTTGTGTAAGGGGGCATTGTCATACTGAAACAGCAAAGAGCCTTCCCAAAACTGGCTGTAGCGTTAAGATTTCCCTTCATTGGAACTAAGAGCCTAGCCCGAACCATGAAAAACAGCCCAGGACCATTATTCCTCCTCCGCCCGAACTCTACAGTTGGCACTATGCATTGGGGCAGGTAGCGTTCTCCTGGCACTCGCCAAACCCAGATTTGTCCGTCGGACTGCCAGATGGTGAAGCATGATCCATCACTCCAGAGAACTCGTTTCCACTGCTCCAGAGTCCAATGGCGGCGAGCTTTAGACCACTCCAGCCGATGCTTGGCATTGCACATGGTGCTCTTAGGCTTGTGTGCGGCTGATTGGCCATGGAAACCCATTTCATGAAGCTGCCAACGAACAGTTATTGTGCTGACGTTGCTTCCAGAGGCAGTTTGGAACTCGGTAGTGAGTGTTGAAACCATGGACAGATGATTTTTACACATTATGCGCTTCAGCACTCAGCGGTTCTGTTCTGTGAGCTTGTGTGTGAGACCTACCACTTCACGGCTGAGCCGTTGTTGATCCTAGACATTTCCACTTCACAATAACAGCACTTATAGTTGACCAGGGCAGCTCTAGCAGGGCAGAAATTTTATGAATTGACTTGTTGGAAAGGTGGCATCGTTGAAAGTCACTGAGCTCTTCAGTACGGGCCATTCTACTGCCAATATTTGTCTATGGAGATTACATGGCTGTGTGCTCGATTTTAGAAAAGATACACATCTTTTTGCTTTGAAGGGCATCATACAGTACATAACGTTCTAGACTGGTGAAATCCATGGCTCTCCTTCCTTACCTTCAGTAGTGCTGAGGTGGGCTGTGTCAGGGAGCAGAGCTGGGTCCTATAGTTGGTACCAATTGCTTTCTTTCCAAGCGACTCAGCGCTGTGTCCCCACTGTCCCAGAATGACCCCAATGTACCACCTACTCACTTCCATGCTGTCCATTTTCTTCTCTTTGCCTTCTTTCAATTTCCCCCACATTCCTTTTTCATCCTTAACCCAGTTCTTTCTTTCCATTCCATGTTATGTAATGTTAATGTCGGTGACCACAGTAAATTCTTTAATTGCTAAAAGTTTACTTTACTCCAGAACTAGGGGGTTATGTGTGTGTGGGTGTACAGGAAGAAGACAGCATAATCAATGTTGTAATCCTGAGTCCTGACAGATTCCACAGGGTGGGGTGGTAGCTGGGTAATCAAAAATGAAAGGTGGTGATTGTGGGGATATTTTGGGCTGCACGAAGAGGGTTGGATGCTTCTAAAAAGAGGTCTGCAGAAGACATGACTGAAAATATCAACTTTAGACCTGCATTAAGTCAGACATATTTAAATAATTCATAGGTATCTATATCACACCCAAGCATGGTTAAGTAAGTCTATTATACATCTATTACCAGTTTACTACAGTCTTATTACAAGGGTTTGAGGAGGAAAATGTTTCTATCTCAGTATTTCACTTGCAAATACTCTCAGCGACAGTCACCTCAGATCAAATTACTACACAGACAGTGCACATAAATTAAGCCAAAGCTGAACTAACTATAAGCTAAGAACTCTCCCAGTCCTGTGCTAGCTTCCAGACCTATTTATAGAGTAACTGGGCTGCTAGCCTGATAATGTTGCCATTGGGATGCTGTAGCATAGAGGCTCATACATTCTGATCACATACAGGGAAGAGAGGGGGGGGTGAGGCGATGCGCTACTGTTCCACAAACTCTCGGCTCTTCGTTAAATCCACTGCGGCATTGCTGAGGTACTGCCTGGCCTGCCTAGTTGCTTAACCACTGATGCTTAGCCCTGTAACAGATATTACATGATTGAGAATGTAATTGATCTCCATGGGTTTTTGACTACTGATATTGTGTGTTGTGGTTTACTGCCCTATGGTTAATTGATCTGATTGGGCTTTTTCATGCAACATTGGTTTTTTTAATCCTCCCTCCTCAGCCCTCCTACTTGACATCATGACTGTGGCCGGTGTCCAGAAGCTGATCAAACGCAAAGGACCCTGGGAGATGACTCCGGGCTTCCTGGACTACTGTGCCATGGACGTGTACTCCTTCCCGGCGGCCCACGCCAGTCGCGCCGCCATGGTGTCCAAGTTCCTGCTTTCCCACCTGGTCCTGGCTGTTCCACTCCGCATCCTGCTGGTGCTCTGGGCCTTCCTGGTGGGCATGTCCCGGGTGTTGCTGGGTAGGCACCACCTGACCGACATGGCGTGTGGCTTCGCCCTTGGCCTGCTGCACTTCAGCCTGGTGGAGACTGTGTGGCTGTCGTCCAGCGCCTGTCAGACCCTCATCTCTATAGGGACCCTCAGCTGGAGCCCTTTCTATTGAGGGCTATCTATCAAGGCCCTCAACGCCTGTTTGAAGCTGTAAAGCCTGGCTTTATGAAGCCATATAAGTAAGGCCAGGAGTTTTTCCTGACGAGAGTTTTTCCTGATCAGGGCCTACTGTCTAAGGCTGCGTTAGACCTACATATAAGCTTTATCTGTGATGACAATAACTTCTATACACACAATTAGGTCCTATCTGGTTGACCTCATTTACAGTATTTGCAGTAAATGTTATTTGAGGGAGGTAAATGTGCTCGTTTGGAGTCATTTTGATCATTGATGACTCAAAGAAAGAAAATGTGATAGTGTTGATATTTATTAATATTTACAAAGACTTCTATAATGTCTCTACCACCTCTTCTCTTCCGCTGAACTAATCATAATGCTTGAGAGCCCACACTGGCGTATATCTAATGTTATTGGTTCTCACTGCTGTCAGTTTCTTTCTTTTCTTTCTGCCTATTCCACCACTCCTCACCTTCCTCTTTCTCTTCTGCATCCTTTTCCTCTTTTCCCCCGTTCCTCTTTCCTCCTGTCTGTCAACCTTTACCCCTTTTGTCTTTTGAAATGTTTTTAATTGTACTTGATCAAAATATTGCCCAGTACTTTGAAGTGATGAAATGGTTTTCTAAAGGTTTTGAAATGTGTCCACACATGATTGGTCCATTTGCAGATTAAGAAAAGAGATGTTAGAAAGCTCTTTGATTTCCTTTCAATTATGTTGTTTGTATGTTCCTGCTGGAAACTACCAATTGTTAAAACTACCAATTGTTGAGAAGGACTGGACTCCAAATGAATATATTTTTGCTGTCATTGAATTGGGCTATTATGTAAAAAAATAAATAGCATCATTGTTGTCTAGATCAGGGATTTTTCTACTGGGTTAAATATTTATCTTATCCAAATAAGTTTCAAAAGTAGGTTTTGATTAGTTTGAGGCTAGCAGTTTCATCATAGATGTGTATTTGTATTCCATATTGTTTGCCTTCCCTGCAGCAATAAGCATTAACCAAACAGACACTGTCGGTTTGGTAATGATGCTGATTTCATGCCTCACTGACTGAACAACATCTGTGAGAAGTCATCTCCATCAGGCCTGGGCTTACCATTGACACTGTGTTTGTGTGTGTATGGGTGTGTGTGTGACGTGGGTATGTGCGGGTGATTGTGTGTGTGTCTCTGTGTCTCTGTGTGTCTGTGTGTGTTTATGCATGTGTGTGTGCATTGCATGCATGCATGCAATATCTCTTATGTTTGTGCCTTTGTGAGCCAAATGTAATGTATTTTGGAGGGTTAAAGTCACTGAGTAAACCTATGCAGTCTGAGTAAAGTCATGAATGTTCACTGAAGTGTACAAAATATGTATTATACCTGATATCTTTATAAACTCAGCAAAAAAAGAAACGTCCTCTCACTGTCAACTGCGTTTATTTTCAGCAAACTTAACATGTGTAAATATTTGTATGAACATAACAAGATTCAACGACTGAGACATAAACTGAACAAGTTCCACAGACATGTGACTAACAGAAATGGAATAATGTGTCCCTGAACAAAGGGGGGGGGTCAAAAGTAACAGTCAATATCTGGTGTGGTCACCAGATGCATTAAGTACTGCAGTGCATCTCCTCATGGACTGCACCAGATTTGCCCGTTCTTGCTATGAGATGTTACCCCACTCTTCCACCAAGGCACCTGGAAGTTTCCGGACATTTCTGGGGGGAATGGCCCTAGCCCTCACCCTCCAATCCGACAGGTCCCAGACATGCTCAATGGGATTGAGATCCGGGCTCTTTGCTGGCCATGGCAGAACACTGACATTCCTGTCTTGCAGGAAATCACGCACAGAACGAGCAGTATGGCTGGTGGCATTGTCATGCTGGAGGGTCATGTCAGGATGAGCCTGCAGGAAGGGTACCACATGAGGGAGGAGGATGTTTTCCCCGCAACGCACTGCGTTGAAATTTCCTCCAATCACAACAAGCTCAGTCCGATGATACTGTAACACACCGCCCCAGACCATGATGAACCCTCCACCTCCAAATCGATCCCGCTCCAGAGTACAGGCCTCAGTGTAACACTCATTCCTTCGACGATAAACGCAAATCCGACCATCACCCCTGGTGAGACAAAACCATGACTCGTCAGTGAAGAACACTTTTTGCCAGTCCTGTTTGGTCCAGCGACGGTGGGTTTGTGCCCATAGGCGACTTTGTTGCCGGTGATGTCTTGTGAGGACCTGCCTTACAACAAGCCTACAAGCTCTCAGTCCAGCCTCTTTCAGCCTATTGCGGACAGTCTGAGCACTGATGGAGGGATTGTGCGTTCCTGGTGTAACTCGGGCAGTTGTTGTTGCCATCCTGTACCTGTCCCGCATGTGTGATGTTCGGATGTACCGATCCTGTGCAGGTGTTGTCACGTGGTTTGCCACTGTGAGGACGATCAGCTGTCTGTCCTGTCTCCCTGTAGCGCTGTCTTAGGCGTCTCACAGTACGGACATTGCAATTTATTGCCCTGGCCACATCTGCAGTCCTCATGCCTTCTTGCAGCATGCCCAAGGCACATTCACGCAGATGAGGGACCCTGGGCATCTTTCTTTTGGTGTTTTTCAGAGTCAGTAGAAAGGCCTCTTTAGTGTCCTAAGTTTTCATAACTGTGACCTTAATTGGCTACCGTCTGTAAGCTGTTAGTGTCTTAACGACCGTTCCACAGGTGTATGTTCATTAATTGTTTATGGTTCATTGAACAAGCATGGGAAACAGTGTTTAAACCCTTTACAATGAAGATCTGTGAAGTTATTTGGATTTTTACGAATTATCTTTGAAAGACAGGATCCTGAAAAAGGGATGTTTCTTTTTTTGCAGAGTTTACCTACTGTATGCCTTCATTCACATATTTCATTTATTGGTCTTCTGCTGATAATCTCTTTTGGTTGTTTGTTTTTGTTGTGGACTTGGGAACCAAACTATTTAAGCCGTAGCCTTTTTGCTGCCACAAAAAAATATATTTAATTGGTTTGGACCTGTATGTATAGATACAATATTGCATTTGTGCAAGTCAGCATGATTTGTTTTGCACAAGGATGATAAAAAAAGTCATATTTTCATGCAGTGTGTCAATTTATCCAGTCTAATTTACAAAATGAAGAAGATGGATTGATAGCCTTTGTAAGATGTGGACTCTGAAAAAGTGGAATGTCTTGTTCAGTATTTCCTAGGTTGTTTATGCATGCTCATAAATACACCACTTGCCATGACTTATTTTCGTGTTGTTTTTCTCCGTGTGCGTGTATGAGTGTACGCATACGTGTGTGACGTATGTTTTGATTGTGGTGTATCAAATCAATGTTTACTGGTCGCGTACACAGTTTAGAAGATGTTATAGTGGGTGAAGTGAAATGCTTATGTTACTACCTCCTAACAATGCATGCAGTAAAATGTCAAACAAGTACACAAATAATCACACAAAACAACACAAGTAATCAAGAAATGTCAGAACGATTCCAATTAACAACCCAAATTGCATTTGTAACAGTAATCAAAATTAAATCTAAACATACACTACCGTTCAAAAGTTTGGGGTCACTTAGAAATGTCCTTGTTTTTGAAAGAAAAACAAATTTTTCGTTCATTAAAATAACATTATATTAATCAGAAATACAGTTTAGACATTGTTAATGTTGTGAATGACTATTGTAGCTGGAAACGGGTGTTGTTAATGAAATATCTACATTGGCGTACAGAGACCCATTATCAGCAACCATCACTCCTGTGTTCCAATGGCACGTTGTGTTAGCTAATCCAAGTTTATCATTTTAAAAGGTTAATTGATCATTAGAAAACCCTTTTGCAATTATGTTAGCACAGGTGAAAACTGTTGTCCTGATTAAAGAAGCAATAAAACTGGCCTTCTTTAGACGAGTTGAGTTCCAACTAAAATCAGGTTCCATTAAAAACAGCCGTTTCCAGCTGCAATAGTCATTGTGTGTCAGTGGCGGTCACCTTGTTCTATTACATCATATTGGATGACTGTCATTCATATTCCATTCACCCAGCTCAATGTAACATCAATAGGTTTAGGCTACTACATAATACTCAAATTGTCCCTTTATCCATCATAAGGTTGCGTTAATCTAACCTATGAATGAAAGTTTACAATGAAGGTAAACAGGTCGAGAGAATTTTGAGTAATCAATGTGACAGATAGTGACACATTCAATACCGCCTTGCACACTCTTGCCTGAATCTAGCTGATCTAGTGTGTAGTTGCAAACAAGAGTTTTGTTCCGTTTGCTTCTGTTAAAGAAATGTTTTTCAACAGAATCAGCGCAATTAATTTTTATTATTATTATTAAACCTTTATTTAACTAGGAAGGGCTCATTGAGATTAAAAATCTCAGTTTTTCAAGAGCGTCCTGGCCAAGATAGGCAGCACCAAGTCATTACAAAAATTACAGACAAACAACATGAAAAGCTACAAGTAATCTAGTAAAAACCATAGAATTCACAAGAGTATAACAAAATCAAAAACAGCCAATTAAAAACATTGACAGGTCAGGGAATCAGTCTCAAGATCATTCATCAGTGATTTAAAAATACCAATCGGGACAAGTTCTTCCAATTTAAAAGTATTTTGTTAGGCGTTCCAAGACGATGGCGCAGAGTACATAAAAGCCCTTTTACCAAATTCAGTTCGGACATTTGGAACAGTTAGCAGGATAAAGTCCAGTGAACGAAGAGAGTACCCACCACATTTCTGAACAATAAGAATACACCCCTGATCACACGCAAGCACACTTCCCTTTCATAGCAGCCACAAACAGCTTGTTGTATATACAATTTCTTCTTGCATCTATCTACTTCAGTGCACAACACATCAGCTGTCTGTGACCAGGCAAAAAAAACTTTACAAACCAAACCTTCATATCCTGACCGTTAACTGCTACACACAGCCTATATTGTTGTCACCATATTAGCTAACTTCATAGTCAACATAGCTACTTGAACTAACATGCTGACCAGACCGCTCGCATGCGTGCGTCTGCATACGCCAAGTCACGCATGTTGATTTTGTCCACCCACACCAGGCGCGATCAGGACAAGCAGGTTGAATCAACTATCTTCATTTCGAGCCCTGAATTAATCTCTCCTCCTTCAGGCTTCTTCTTCTTCTTTGGACTTAAAATGGCGGTTGGAAACCAACTTTAAGGTGCATTACCACCACCAACTGGACTGGAGTGTGGACCTTAGTTAATCTTTCAATCACTCACATGGGTATATGCTCCTAAAAACCAATGAGGAAATGGGAGAGGCGGGACTTGCTTGTTGACACGCATGAGCAATCTGGGTGCAATGGTTGAATAACATGTATGTGTACATTTATTTTGCAAAGCTCATGCACACGACGCGAGTGGAGTGGTCAGCATGTAACGCGTTAGTAAAACCGCTACAATCATGCAGTATAGTGTACAGTCAGCAGAAAGCAGTTTAGCAGTTACACCGGCAGGCCCCAGTGGCAATACATTGATAAAACCAAAAGCTTACCTTGACTTGGAAGAGTTCCAGTGTTGGATAGCCATAGCCAGCTAGTTAGCATTAGCATCCCTTTCCGTTTGAGCCAGGTGCATTCAATGCTAGCTAAGTAAGTGAAAGTGAAAAAAAACATACTACGAAATATCTCTCTCTATCTTTGAGTCAACAACTCACCACATTTCATGCACTGCAGTACTGGCTACTGTAGCTGTAGCTTATGCTTTCAGTCAGTGTTTAATTTCCTGCTGGAACAGGATCCGGCACCTCTCAGATTTGACTTATTTTGTTCCGGCACCTATTTGCCCGGAACCAGTACCTCTTGCAGCATGATTTATTTCATTGTTTCACTGTTCGCACTGTAAACATTTTAATAAAAGCGATCAGAGTTAAATCAAGTTGCCTCCTCGTTATTTCTCCCGCCCCCATGAAAAACCATCATGTAAAAGAGCGGGGATCCTTCTGTAGTGAATGATTTGTCCCAAATACAATGCTTCTAGTTTCATAAATATATAGGGCTAACTTATTCCTTGCCACCAACTCTGAAACTAACTGCAGCTCTTTGTTAAGTGTTGTAGTCATTTCAGCTTCTGTACTAGCTGACATGTAGTGTTGAGTCATCTGCATACATAAACACACTGGCTTTACTCAAAAGCCAGTGGCATGTCGTTAGTAAAAACAAAAAAAATCAAGGGGCTTAGACAGCTGCCCTGGAGAATTCCTTATTCTACCTGGATTATGTAGGAGAGGCTTCCGTTAAACCCTCAGTAGAGTTGAAAATGCGATGAAACCCATTTTTTATTTGATACATGGGAATTTCACCGTTGTTTTTATGTACACAACATCATCATGCACAGACTTTTGTTTGCTATAAGTCAGTTCGATGGAAACACATTTCTGGTGGGAAAATGCGCATATTATTTTATGCAGATGTTAGAATATTTGCATGAAAATCTGTCGCAAATTGGATGGAAACGTAGCAAATATCTGATTTAAAAACATTATAGGTTCAGATAGCTGTTTTCTGCTCCATGAAGGCTTGCTTGCTAGCTAGCCAAGTCATTTGTGGTACATCCTTAACATGTTTTTTCCTAGTCAATACATGCATTCCGTGTCTGATTACTATCAATTCAACAACCTCTCTGTATTGTGTTGCACCATTGGATTTAAGGGCTATGTTACCAGCTAAAGATGCACTATGCTGAAATCGCTCCTCCATTTCCTGGTTGATAAAATTCAAATAGTTTGCCTAATTTCAGTTTATGTGACAAAACAAGCACGTATAGTGTAGAGAATTGTACCATCTAAATATATTTTCAATAACCAAAAATATTGTATTTTCATCTGTTTGAAGCTGGTGTACAAAACCAAAACTTAAGAAAGGGAAGCATAGAAACGGTACACATAGAACATATCTTCCACTTCTTAGAAATGTGTTATATATCTAACAAGTCTACGTGAATTTGGTCTGGAGAGAGAAGAACAGTCTATGTCTAGGGTGTCTGGAGTCTTTGACAATTTTTAGGGCCTTCCTCTGACACCGCCTGGTATAGGGCCTGGATGGCAGGAAGCTTGGCCCCAGTGATGTACTGGGCCGTTCGCACTACCCGCTGTAGTGCCTTGTGGTTGGAGGCCAAGCAGTTGCCATACCAGGCAGCGATGCAACCAGTCAGGATGCTCTCGATGGTGCAGCTGTAGAACCTATTGAGGAACTCAGGACCCATGCCAAATCTTTTCAGTCTCCTGAGGGGGAATAGGTTTTGTCGTGCCCTCTTCACAACTGTTTTGGTGTGCTTGGACCATGTTAGTTTGTTGGTGATGTGGACACCAAGGAACTTGAAGCTCTCAACCTGCTCCACTGCAGCCCTGTTGATGAGAATGGGGGCGCACTCGGTCCTCTTTTTCCTGTAGTACACAATCATCTCCTTTGTCTTGAGTTGAGGGAGAGGTTGTTGTCCTGGCACCACATGGCCAGGTCTCTGACCTCCTCCCTATAGGCTGTTTCGTCGTTGTTGGTGATCAGTCCTACCACTGTTGTGTCATCAGCAAATTTAATGATGGTGTTGGAGTCGTGCCTGACCGTGCAGTCATGAGTGAACAGGGAGTACAGGAGGGACCTGAGCACGCACCCCTGAGGGGCCCCTGTGTTGAGGATCAGCGTGGCGGATGTGTTGTTACCTACCCGTACCACCTGAGGGCGGCCCGTCAGGAAGACCAGGATCCAGTTGCAGAGGGAGGTGTTTAGTCCCAGGGTTCTTAGCTTATTGATGAGCTTTGAGGGCACTATGGTGTTGAACGCTGAGCTGTAGTCAATGAATAGCATTCTCACATAGGTGTTCCTTTTGTCCAGGTGGGAAAGGGCAGTGTGGAGTGCAATGGAGATTGCATCATCTGTGGATCTGTTGGGGCGGTATGCAAATTGGAGGGGGTCTCTGGTTTCTGGAATGATGACGTTGATGTGAGCCATGACCAGCCTTTCAAGGCACTTCATGGCTACAGACGTGAGTGCTATGGGTCGGTAGTAGTTTAGGCAGGTTACCTTAGTGTTCTTGGGCACAGGGACTATGGTGGTCTGCTTAAAACATGTTGGTATTACAGACTCGGACAGGGAGAGGTTGACAATGTCAGTGGAGACACTTGCCAGTTGATATGCGCATGCTCGCAGTACACGTCCTGGTAATCCATCTGGCCCTGCGGCCTTGAGAATGTTGACTAGTTTAAAGGTCTTACATCGGCTGCAGAGAGCGTGATCACACAGTCTTCCGGAACAGCTGGTGCTCTCATGCATGTTTCAGTGTTATTTGCCTTGAAGCGAGCATAGAAGTAGTTTAGCTTGTCTGGTAGGCTCGTGTCACTGGGCAGCTCTTGGCTGTGCTTCCCCTTGTAGTCTGTAATGGTTTGCAAGCCCTGCCGCATCCGATGAGCGTCAGAGCCGGTGTAGTACGCTTTGCCTGTTTGATGGTTCGTCAGAGGGCATAGCGGGATTTCTTATAAGCTTCCCGGGTTATAGTCCCGCTCCTTGAAAGCGGCAGCTCTAGCCTTTAGCTCAGTGCGGATGCTGCCTATAATCCATGGCTTCTGGTTGGGGTATGTACATACGGTCACTGTGGGGTCGACATCATCGATGGACTTATTGATGAAGCCAATGACTGATGTGGTGTACTCCTCAATGCCATCGGAGGAAACCCGGAACATATTCCAGTCTGTGCTAACAAAACAGTCCTGTAGCTTAACATCTGTTTCATCTGACCACTTTTTTATTGATCTAGTCACTGGTGCTTCCAGCTTTAATTTTTCTTGTAAGCAGGAATCAGGAAGATATAATTATGGTCAGGTCTGTCAAATGGAGGGCAAGGGAGAGCTTTGTATGTGTCTCTGTGTGTGGAGTATAGGTGGTCCAGAGTTCTTTTTACTCTGGTTGCACATTTAACATGCTGATAGAGGTTTGGTAAAAACGGATTTAAGTTTCCCTGCATTTAAGTCCCCGGCTACTAGAAGCGCCGCCTCTGGGTGAGCGTTTTCTTGTTTGCTTATGGCGGAATACAGCTCATTAAATGCTGTCTTAGTGCTAGCCTCTGACTGTGGTGGTATGTAAACAGCTATAAAGAATACAAATGAAAACTCTCCCGGTAGGTAGTGTGGTCTACAGTTTATCATGAGAAACTCTACCTCAGGCGAGCAATAGCTCGAAACTTCCTTAGATATCGTGCACCAGCTGTTGTTTACAAAAATACATAGACCACCGCCCCTTGTCTTACCAGACGCCGCAGTTCTATCCTGCCGGTACATCGTATAACCAGCCAGCTGTATGTTGATGTTGTCGACTCTGTGAAGCATAAGATGTGGCAGTTTTTAATGTCCCGTTGGTAGTTTAATCTTCCGTGTAACTCATCGATTTTATTATCCAAAGATTGCATGTTTGCTAGCAGAATGGAGAAAAGTGGGGGTTTATTCGATCGCCTGCGAATTCTCAGAAGGCAGCCGGACCTTCGGCCCCTCTTTCTCCGCCTCCTCTTCACTCATATCACGGGGATTGGGGCCTGTTCCCGAGGAATCAGCGTATCCTTCGCGTCGGGATTGTCAGTCGTGAAAGGAAAAAGAGGATTCTGCTAGTCCATGGTGAGTAATTGCAGTCCTGATGTCTATAAGTTATTTTCGGTCATAAGAGACGGTAGCGGCATTATGTACAAAAATAAGTAATGTACAAAAATAAGTAAAAAAATAAGTTACAAACAACGCAAATAAGTGAACAATAAAACACATTTAGCTGGGGGCACATAAAACGTCTGCCATTTTTTAATTGTGTAAAAATGCACAGTTGTTATGATGATGGTCAAGATAATCTTATAATTGTTATGAAAAGAAAATAGGAAGTATGAAATTACTAATTAAAAGTTAATCTGAGACAACTTGATCATGCTTATGAATATGTAAAACAACATAATGATGGCATATTGAAGTGCCCAAACAATACATTCACTGATTCACACACATTGACACACCCTGTCAATCTATTCACACACAGGGAAGAAGTTAGCGAGTCATCAGGAACAGCAACCGTGTGCTATTGGCTTGGCTTTCTGTGTAACAAATGGTGTGTGCTGCCCAGTTGACATATAACTCCATATTTTTATTATATTCCTACTGTTCCCACAGAGCTGTCCATTCTGAGTCAACCTAGAACCATGAACCCACTTGTTCTGTTCTACCACTGACCAACTGCTTTTAGACCCTACTGCAACTTCCGGCGCCGAACAGGATGGCTGCCTCGCTTCGCGTTCCTTGGAAAATATGCAGTATTTTGTTTTTCTATGTGTTATTTCTTACATTGGTACCCCGGGTGATCTTAAGTTTCATTACATACAGCCGGGAGGAACTACTGAATATACGATTAACGTCAACTAACCACCCTTCCTACCAGGAATATGACTTTCCCGAAACGGATCCAGTGTCTTGCCTTCCACCCAATACAATGGACCTGATCCCAGCCGGCGAAGCTACACGACGCCGAAAAAGGGGCAAACGTAGCGGTCTCCTGGTCAGGCTTCGGAGACGAGCACATCGCGCTCCACTCCCTAGCATACTACTCGCCAATGTCCAGTCTCTTGAGAATAAGGTCGATGAAATCCGAGCACGGGTAACATTCGAGAGAGACATCAGGGATTGCAACGTGCTCTGCTTCACGGAAACATGGCTAACTGAAAAGACGCTAACGGAGTCGGTGCAGCCAGCTGGTTTCTTCACGCATCGCGCAGACAGAAACATACATCTTTCTGGTAAGAAGAGGGGCGGGGGGGTATGCCTCATGATTAACGAGACGTGGTGTGACCATCATAACAACACTCAGGAACTAAAGTCATTCTGTTCACCTGATCTAGAACTCCTCACAATCAAATGTAGACCGCATTATCTACCAAGGGAATTCACTTCGGTCATAATCACAGCCGTATATATTCCCCCCCAAGCAGACACATCGATGGCCCTGAACGAACTCTATCTGACTCTCTGTAAACTGGAAACCACACACCCTGAGGCTGCATTCATCGTAGCTGGGGATTTTAACAAGGCTAATCTAAAAACAAAACTCCCTAAATTCTATCAGCACATCGATTGTCCGACCAGGGCTGGCAGAACTCTGGACCATTGTTATACTAACTTCTGCGACGCATATAAGGCCCTCCCCCGCCCTCCTTTCGGAAAAGCTGACCACGACTCCATTTTGTTGATTCCAGCCTACAAACAGAAATTAAAACTACAAGCTCCCGCGCTCAGGTCTGTTCAACGCTGGTCCGACCAATCTGAATCCACGCTTCAAGACTGCTTTGATCACGCGGATTGGAATATGTTCCGCACGGCGTCCAACAACAACAATGATGAATATGCAGATTCGGTGAGCGAGTTCATTAGGAAGTGCATTGACGATGTCGTACCCAGAGCAACGATTAAAACATTCCCAAACCAGAAACCGTGGATTAACGGCAGCATTCGCGTGAAACTGAAAGCGCGAACCACTGCTTTTAACCAGGGCAAGGTGACCGGAAACATGACCGAATACACACAGTGTAGCTATTCTCTCCGCAAGGCTATCAAACAGGCTAAGTCCCAGTACAGAGACAAAATTGAATCGCAATTCAACAGCTCAGACACAAGGGGTATGTGGCAGGGTCTACAGTCTATCACGGATTACAAAAAGAAAAGCAGCCCCGTCGCGGATCAGGATGTCTTGCTCCCAGACAGGCTAAATACCTTTTTTGCCCGCTTTGAGGATAATACAGTGCCACTGACACGGCCCACTACCAAAACCTGCGGGCTCTCCTTCACTGCAGCCGAGGTGAGTAAAACATTTAAACGTGTTAACCCTCGCAAGGCTGCAGGCCCAGACGGCATTCCCAGCCGCGTCCTCAGAGCATGCGCAGACCAGCTGGCTGGTGTGTTTACGGACATATTCAATCAATCCTTAGCCCAGTCTGCTGTTCCCACATGCTTCAAGAGGGCCACCATTGTTCCTGTTCCCAAGAAAGCTAAGGTAACTGAGCTAAACGACTACCGCCCCGTAGCACTCACTTCCGTCATCATGAAGTGCTTTGAGAGACTAGTCAAGGACCATATCACCTCCACCCTACCGGACACCCTAGACCCACTCCAATTTGCTTACCGACCCAATAGGTCCACAGACGACGCAATCGCAACCACACTGCACACTGCCCTAACCCATCTGGACAAGAGGAATACCTATGTGAGAATGCTGTTCATCGACTACAGCTCAGCATTCAACACCATAGTACCCTCCAAACTCGTCATCAAGCTCGAGACCCTGGGCCTCGACCCCGCCCTGTGCAACTGGGTCCTGGACTTCCTGACGGGCCGCCCCCAGGTGGTGAGGGTAGGTAACAACATCTCCACCCCGCTGATCCTCAACACTGGGGCCCCACAAGGGTGCGTTCTGAGCCCTCTCCTGTACTCCCTGTTCACCCACGACTGCGTGGCCATGCACGCCTCCAACTCAATCATCAAGTTTGCGGACGACACTACAGTGGTAGGCTTGATTACCAACAACGACGAGACGGCCTACAGGGAGGAGGTGAGGGCCCTCGGAGTGTGGTGTCAGGAAAATAACCTCACACTCAACGTCAACAAAACAAAGGAGATGATTGTGGACTTCAGGAAACAGCAGAGGGAGCTCCCCCCTATCCACATCGACGGGTCAGTAGTGGAGAAGGTGGAAAGTTTTAAGTTCCTCGGTGTACACATCACGGACAAACTGAATTGGTCCACCCACACAGACAGCGTTGTGAAGAAGGCGCAGCAGCGCCTCTTCAACCTCAGGAGGCTGAAGAAATTCGGCTTGTCACCAAAAGCACTCACAAACTTCTACAGATGCACAATCGAGAGCATCCTGTCGGGCTGTATCACCGCCTGGTACGGCAACTGCTCCGCACACAACCGTAAGGCTCTCCAGAGGGTAGTGAGGTCGGCAGAACGCATCACCCGGGGCAAACTACCTGCCCTCCAGGACACCTACACCACCCGATGTCACAGGAAGGCCATAAAGATCATCAAGGACAACAACCACCCAAGCCACTACCTGTTCACCCCGCTATCATCCAGAAGGCGAGGTCAGTACAGGTGCATCCAAGCAGGGACCGAGAGACTGAAAAACAGCTTCTATCTCAAGGCCATCAGACTGTTAAACAGCCACCACTAACATTTAGCGGCCGCTGCCAACAAACTGACTCAGCTCCAGCCACCTTAAAAATGGGAATTGATGGAAATTATGTAAAAATGTACCACCAGCCACTTTAAACAATGCCACCTAATATAATGTTTACATACCCTACATTACACATCTCTTATGTATATGTATATACTGTACTCTATATCATCTACTGCATCTTGCCATCTTATGTAATACATGGACCACTAGCCACTTTAAACTATGCCACTTTATGTTTACATACCCTACAGTACTCATCTCATAGGTATATACCGTACTCTATACCATCTACTGCACCTTGCCTATGCCGTCTGTACCATCACTCATTCATATATCTTTATGTACATATTCTTTATCCCTTTACACTTGCGTGTATAAGGTAGTAGTTGCGGAATTGTTAGGTTAGATTACTTGTTGTTATTACTGCATTGTCGGAACTAGAAGCACAAGCATTTCGCTACACTCGCATTAACATCTGCTAACCATGTGTATGTGACTAATAAATTTGATTTGATTTGATTTTGAATTGAACTCCCCACTTGTCCAGCTACCGTTTCTTTCAGGTTCTTCCTGAGTTGTTTGATTGAACAGCTGACTCTGCCAAGGACCAATAGCATCGTTTCCCAAACACGGTCCTGTGGACCCCAAGGAGTGGACATTTTGGTGTTTTGCCCTAGCACAACTACACAGCTGGTTCAAATAATCAACTCATAATCAAGCTTACATAGACCTATATATTTCAATTATGTGATACACATTTCATGTTCAATAAATGTAGTTCTATGTTGCTAATTGTAGCCTGTAATTTGTGCATCAATATATTTAATGATGTGTAACAACATGTGTGCAACAAGGTTATTATAGTTTTGTGGGGCGGGGAGGAGAGGAAAGGGGAGGAGAGGAGAGCTAAAAAGTCTCCTGAGAGACTTGAAAATCGGGAGATAGCAGACATTCATACACTACAAGGTATGTGCAGACTGTTATTCCCTTGCCTTGGGAGAAGAAAAACAGATACAGTTGAAGTCAGAAGTTTACATACACTTAGGTTGGAGTCATTAAAACTCATTTTTCAACCACTCCACAAATTTCTTGTTAACGAACTATAGTTTTGGCAAGTCGGTTAGGACATCTACTTTGTGATTTTTCCAACAATTGTTTACAGACAGATTATTTCACTTAGAATTCACTGTATCACAATTTCAGTGGGTAGTTCAGGGAGAAGTTTACATACACTAAGTTGACTGTGCCTTTAAACAGCTTGGAAAATTCCAGAAAATGATGTCATGGCTTTAGAAGCTTCTGATAGGCTAATTGACATCATTTGAGTCAATTGGAGGTGTACCTGTGGATGTGTTTCAAGGCCTACCTTCAAACGCAGTGCCTCTGCTTGGCATCATGGGAAAATCAAAAGAAATCAGCCAAGACCTCAGAAAAAAAATTGTAGACCTCCACAAGTCTGGTTCATCCTTGGGAGCAATTTACAAACGCCTGAAGGTACCACGTTCATCTGTCCAAACAATAGTACTCAAGTATAAACACCATGGGACCACGCAGCCGTCATACCGCTCAGGAAGGAGACGTGTTCTCTTTCCTTGAGATGAACGTACTTTGGCACGAAAAGTGCAAATCAATCCCAGAACAACAGCAAAGGACCTTGTGAAGATGCTGGAGGAAACAGGTACAAAAGTATCTATATCCACAGTAAAACGAGTCCTATATCGACATACCCTGAAAGGCCGCTCAGCAAGGAAGAAGCCACTGCTCCAAAACCGCCATAAAAAAGCCAGACTATGGTTTGCAACTGCACATGGGGACAAAGATCATACTTTTTGGAGAAATGTTCTCTGGTCTGATGAAACAAAAATTGAATTGTGAAAAACTGAGTTAATTGTAAATGTGTATTTGATGTTCAAGCATTCTTATTGGTTAGTTCAACTCTGATGACAATAAGGGGTGTTGTGATTGGCCCCGCTTGCAGATAGTGGGAGATCGCGAACGTCAGGTCTTCCCAGTATGAAAATGTGATGCAAGGGGTAGGTCACGTTCTGAATACTGTTTTCTATTTTCTATTTTACAATGTGTACAAGTTTGCTGTACGTTACTGATTTTATACATGTGTGGGTATATGGTACCTGTTAGGGATTGAACGGCTTTCTGGGATGTACTTTGGCATATGATTGCTGTAAATAATTGTGTTAGCTAGCATACACCGATGTCATGGTCACATAAGCCACGGCTAACACAGTTGTCTTCATGCTACAGATTTTGCCATCGACAGCCATCAACACTGTTAAGCCCTGCACAACTAACGTGCTGTTTCCCATTTAACAACAGGTATTTACACATGTTATATTTTGTATTGTATTTTTGTATTTTGTTGGCCCAGTATGAAAATGTGATGCAAGGGATTTTGCCATCGACAGCCATCAACACTGTTAAGCCCTGCACAACTAACGTGCTGTTTCCCATTTAACAACAGCAGAAATAAATGATCCTCAACTGGGACTACTGGCCGAAGTTATTTCTTTTGTGAAAACACAACGCATGGAGAGTACATTATACATCTGTTACACGGGTAGGAAATCTAGTGTTGCGTGTTTGTTTCGTGTTTGTGTATCCTTCTGTTCAGTCACATTTAAGAGAACATTTTGCCTAGAGTGTGCAGTGTCTAAAACATTCATGACGAGGGAGAAGATGAGAATTGCTATAGTGGAACATGGAATGTTTGTAAGCATTCAGAGTGCTACATGTAGTCTGATCTATTTTCCCCATCCCTACACAACACAGAAATCAGGAAACTGTAGAAACACAATGTCTGATTTAGTGCATCACAACACAGAAATCAGGAGTGTTTAATTCTATTCAGGTTTTTTTTCTCTTTTTTTCTAGTTTTTATTTAGTGTCAGTTTGATAAAAACATTTATATTTTGTTTTTATATTTATTTATTTCATTTTCACTTTTGGTGTTAGGGACAGAAAGTAGCCTTATGCGTAGGAAGCTAGGCGCCATGTATGTGTTGTAGGCCTATATATTGTTTTGACACTAGGGTGCAATGATATTGTATAAGGTGATGGCTCATGACCATAGACTTGGATAGACATAACATCTCTGTATCTGTGTCATAATGGCTGAGGTGAACTAACATCCCTGTACAGTTCTCCCTCATAACTGATGCAGTACAAGACCTGGATAGTTCAGCCATGAGCTCCACTGTGCTCACTAAGTATATATTTAACTCTTCTGCTTTCATTCATGGTTAAATTGCAAGGCAGATGGCTGTAGACCGTATCATGTCTCAATGCTGTCTGATCTTGAGGATAGAAACAAAGAGGTGTCCATTATTTTAGGCTTTTTTTCATATATTTCTCATTCTCACATACCTATGTTACAGTTGTCTAACATTATCACAGAGAGATGATTTGCTTTTGGTATCACTGAGACTGTAGCTTCTTGTCATCGGTTATTTTTACAATAGAAAGCTGACCGACACAGGAAGTAGTGGCGATGCCGCATGCCTGTGTTTGTGTTCTGAAACGACTGGTGACAACTCTGTCCCACAACTCTGTCCTACTTTAAAGTAACAACTTATAAAGCATTAACGGAGTCTTCATAAGCGCTATATAGATCCTTTACAACTAATTTATACGCAAAATCATACCACATAAAGGGTGAAATAATAGGTATTTACACTTGGTGCTTTGCCAAATGTGTCATAACCTCCTTGGCACCCTTTATATAGCAAGACATTTTGGGACAGACAACTCTGTAGCACTGTGGGCGTATGTTCATATAAAAAGATCAATAACAGGAAAAGAGAAAAATAAAGATAAATTGAAAAATATTTTTTCTTTTTCTCAGACTTCCTCATTCAATATCGTATTCTATTTACTTCTCTACCCATCTTTCACTTTTGTCTTCTCTATCGGCATGGTAACCTTGCTTCTCTCTCTTCCTGTCTGTTATAGAGTTTCTATGAATAATAAGCACATGTATTTGTGTCATGTTCATTATGGAAGGCCATCCTTTACTGACAGGTCCTTTCAGCCCGTTCTTACTACATCTGCTAGCCTAGACCATATAGCACCATTATACATCACCTCCAAGTCTCTTACTCATCATTTTCATAATGCATCATTCAACAATGAGCCAACGCACTTACACCACTGATAACATGTAAATAATTTCCTACATGTTCACTTGAAACATGCCCAGTGAAACGCAGCAGGCTGAGAAGAGTGATAGGCAGTAGGTAGAGAGTGAGGGAGAGAGAGAGAGAGAGAGAGAGATGCGCATCATTCATGGGATTCTGTCGCTTTCTGACAGTAGCTTCTGACTAGAGGGGGATGATTCTGATGGCCAGAGAGAGAGAGATGAGTGTCCTTCAGGGGGTTCTGTCGCTGCCTGCCAGTAGCTGCTGACTAGAGGCGGATGATTCTGACGGCCGGAGAGAGCGAGAGAGAATTATAAATGTATCTCACTTCGCTTTAGCAAAAGTGGCCTTGTCATTCATGCTAATATAGCTTATCTGAGTCTGAATCTGAGAGCGAGAGAGAAAGAGAGAGAGAGAGAGAGAGAGGAGACAGAGAGACTCTAACAGAGAGAGATAGAGTGAGGTGGAGGAGGGCCAGGAACTAAGATGTGGATCCCATACTGAAAACCTCTGTCATTGTGCCCAACCAGTGCCAACGTGTAATGCACACAGATACAGACCAGGATCAAATGAAGGGGAATTGGACAATTATATCAATCTCTACACTATATGTGATCTAGGAAATACAGTGAGTATTCAAAACATTAAGCTTTTTCCATGACATAGACTGACCAGGTGAATCCAGGTTAAAGCTATGCTTCCTTATTGATGTCACTTGCTAAATCCACTTCAATCAGTGTAGATGAAGGGGAGCATACAGGTTAATTAAAGAAGTATTTTTAAGCCTTGAGAGAATAGAGACATGGATTGTGTATGACACAACTGTGGGAAGCATGGGCCAGCATACCAGTGGAACGCTTTGACAGCTTGTGGAGTTCTTGCCCTGACGAATTGAGGCTCTTCTGAGGGCAGAGGTTGGGCGTGCAACTCAATATTAGGAAGGTGTTCCTAATGTTTTGTACACTCAGTGTATATGGTGGTGGGGAGAATGGTAGAACATGGACCAGATAATCTTAGAAACTTTGGCTCCAGTGGGTAGCTTCACGTATCCTTCATAAAGTTGTCATTGTCATGTCCTTCTTTGTTTTATGCTAGGATTCTAGAAGCTGTTAACTATAACTCCCTCCCTTTCTCCGTCCCTGATCACAATAGTCGTCCGGGTTTGGCCGGGGTAGGCCGTCATTGTAAATAAGAATTTGTTCTTAACTGACTTGCCTAGGTTAAATAAATAAAAAAAATCCTCTGCTCAGTCTGTGGGCCAGCTCTGACTCAGCACTCTATTAAAGGCCCAGTGCAGTCAAAAAAAGTGATTTCCTATGTTTTATATATATTTCCAAACTATGAGGTTTGAATAATACTGTGATATTGTGACGATGATGATAATTTCCTTTTAGTGTAAGAGCTGTTTGAAAAGACCGCCTGAAGAGGTTTGAATAATACTGTGATATTGTGACGATGATGATAATTTCCTTTTAGTGTAAGCGCTGTTTGAAAAGACCGCCTGAAATTTCAGCCAGTTTGGGTGGGATGGAGTTTTGGCATGCCTGGTGAAAGAGAGTTCCTTTCTGCCAATAACAGCTAGTTTTCAGTTATCCCCTCCCCTCCCCACTCAGACCACTAGCAAAATTGTGGCTTGAGAAATTGCTAAAATTTGCTACAAACACAGTAAGGTATTTAATTGTTACCCAGAAAGGATTTTATACTGAGATAAAAATGGCTGCATTGAACTTTTAATACTGCTTGGCTGCCTGCCAGATCCTATAGAGCTCCACAGTGGAGGTGTCATAATACCCATTAAACCTAGTGGTCAAACAGGGAAATGGTTCCAATCATTTTTCCACCATTCATTTTTCACATTGGGGATTTTAGTGTTTCGTGTAGGCTTACTCTGGTGTGACGTTTTGATAACCGTGTAAATCTCTCAAGGTAACTTTTATCAATATATTCGGCTCTATTTACTCTCAGATGAAAAAATGGTAATAAGCATCAAAGTAGACATCATGCAAAACTACAAATCCCTGCAAGCTCCTGCATATCATCTCTAGCTTTTGAGAAAAGGTATTGTGTCAATTTAAAACTAGTACAAGACAGTTCACAGAATTGTCCATTAAAAGAAATGAAGCCAATTTATTCATTACTACATTTAGCTAACATTAGACAGTTAATCCAGAGATTCTTACCTTTGCCTCGATTTGTCAGTCTCATCCAGATCATCATGGCATTTGTAGTTCTTTATGATAGCCACATTAACAGCTAATTAGCATTTCATTTAAAAAAAAATGGGGTAAATACAGGCAAATATATTGATAAGTCACCTTGTCCTAGAGAGATTTACGCGGTTATCAAAACGTCACGTGAGGGTAACACAGCCCTTATTATAAGTGTTTCTTAAATCCCCTATGGGCAAAATTAATGGTGTAAAAATGATTGGAACCATTTCCATGTTTGACCGCTAGGTTTAATGGGTATTATGACTCCTACTGTGGTACTCTGTTGCCCTTTGTAGTCTGTCCAAACTGGAACTGGCATCATTATCATTGGTTGTCATAACATGATGATGATGATGGTAATGTGATAGTGAGGTTGATGACTGTGATGATGATGATGATTTTGGTCAGCATAGTTTTGATGATATTGACGTGATGATTCAAAGATGTGCACAGTGCATTCTACTTGTTATGTAACTTTGTACTATTGCTATACTTGTGTGCTGCTGCTAATGTTAAACATTAGTATTGTACATATTTACATCGATGGCTGTCAGCCCATGAACGATGTACTAGTCCATTGTTATTCAGTATCATTGTGTATGTGGATTTTATATGTTTCTTATGTCTCATATGCTCCTCTGCTGCAAAAACAATTGCCTTCTGGGACAAATAAAGTTGAAACTTGAACTTGACCTTGAAAGGGTCTGATATGTAAAAGAATATTACATTTTTAATCGAAATCTCACAAAATGGATCAATATACAGGGGTGCTAGTGTCACACATTTTTACTTGTTCTATGATTAAATAAGTGTTTAATAAATACTTAATAATTAATACTATCCTCTAGAAATACATTGTACATCTTGTGGTATGTTTTTTATCCAAATAAATGCAATCTATTTCTTCCTCCTGAACCAATACAAAAGATTTTAACTCTAACCATACAATAGCCACCTGAACCATATTGTTAAGAAGACAGCTTCCAAGTCTCATTTTAAAGCAACTATTGGAAGTCTGGCGTAGTCTATGATCGGGCTGTCATAATGGCACAGTGGGCTGTTTATGCTCACATCTTATTAAGACATTACATAGTCCTCCAGACAGAGTCCTCAAGTCCTTAGGAAGATCTCAATCGCATAATTCTTGCGTCCTCACTCCTCTCTCCTTATCTCCTTCTCAAAACCCATTGGAGGAGATCAGAGGGGCGGGACCTCTGGCTTTCTCATCCAATGGGTTTTGAGAAGGAGATGAGAAGAACGGAGAGAGTATGCAATTGAGATTTTCCCTTTGTCACTAAGTGCCAAATATAGAATGCAATACAACTTTGTCAGATCCTATACCCCAAAACTAACTGCATCATAATACACACACACACACACACACACACACACACACACACACACACACAGAAGCATAAAGCAGTGCTACTGTCAGTTTGTTTTCGGATAAAAACCTACAGTAATAATGACAGTATTGACTAACCCAATCATTGTGTCAGTATTTTTATGGTTAAAAATCTGCGACTCATTGATTTAATTTAATTGTTAATTCATAAAAGGCTGTTTATGGACAGAAATTCCATAAGTCGAAACTTGATTACAGGTAGAAATGTGTAGTTACGTCACATTGTTGAAAAAAACAACCCAAAGAATCTTTCTTTATTGATCTCGCCTATAGCTTGATATCTGTAGGCATACTACCTGCATCTAAAGGTGAAAGGACTTGAACCTCCCTCTGACTCATCATCATACATGTTCATGCAGCCAGGCAATAGCCTATCTTGCCTGGAGCAACTCTGAGAGAGACAGTAGCTGTTTTCCTCTGCCATGATACAATTTTTTTCAGAGCATTTCTGACATATTCAAGCAGGATGTAGAACAGATCCTGTGCATTGCACAAATCATAATATTTAGTCCAGTATTAATTTGTACAGGGACAATAATAAGTGAAGTGTCATAGTGTAAAATTAGACAGTTATGGTTATTTTCATGTGATTTTAATGACGCAATAGGTTTTTATATTATGTACATTTCTCTATTTCAATAGTATCCCCTCCCTAAGATACAATAGTTTCTATCTGCAACTCCTATCACTCCCTTAGAGACCAATCCATCAATTTACCCCTCAGAGCAGGGAAAGTAATTAACACCTTCTTCACACATTACTGACAAACCATCGATGAGTGCATTGTGGGCAAATGCCAAAGCCTATGAATGTCAAAACTGCCCTATATACATAGACATAAAATCACTGGTCACTTTAAAAATGGAACACTAAATCAAATCAAATCAAATTTTATTAGTCACATACACATGGTTAGCAGATGTTAATGCGAGTGTAGCGAAATGCTTGTGCTTCTAGTTCCGACAATGCAGTAATAACAACAAGTAATCTAACCTAACAATTCCACAACTACTACCTTATACACACAAGTGTAAAGGGATAAAGAATATGTACATAAAGATATATGAATGAGTGATGGTACAGAACGGCATAGGCAAGATGCAGTAGATGGTATAGAGTACGGTATATACATATGAGATGAGTACTGTAGGGTATGTAAACATAAAGTGGCATAGTTTAAAGTGGCTAGTGGTACATGTATTACATAAAGATGGCAAGATGCAGTAGATGATATAGAGTACAGTATATACATATACATATGAGATGGGTAATGTAGGGTATGTAAACATTATATTAAGTGGCATTGTTTAAAGTGGCTAGTGGTACATTTTTACATAATTTCCATCAATTCCCATTTTTAAAGTGGCTGGAGTTGAGTCAGTATGTTGGCAGCGGCCGCTAAATGTTAGTGGTGGCTGTTTAACAGTCTGATGGCCTTGAGATAGAAGCTGTTTTTCAGTCTCTCGGTCCCTGCTTTGATGCACCTGTACTGACCTCGCCTTCTGGATGATAGCGGGGTGAACAGGCAGTGGCTTGGGTGGTTGTTGTCCTTGATGATCTTTATGGCCTTCCTGTGACATCGGGTGGTGTAGGTGTCCACTAGTCACTTAAATAATGTTTACATCCCGCTTTACTCATTACACATATATATACTGTATTCTATTCTACTGTATTTTAGTCAATGCCACTCCGACATTGCTCGTCCTAATACTTCTTAACTCCATTATTTTACTTTAGATGTGTGTGTATTGTTGTGTATTGTTAGATATTACTGCACTGTTGAAGCTAGGAACACAAGCATTTCACTACACCCGCAATAACATCTGCTAAATATGTGTTTGTGACTAATAAAATTAGCTTTGATTTGATTTGAACAAGGTTTGTCATTCCAATGCACCAGTCTAGTCATTCAAATATCTTGATAAGTGCGCCCTCAAGAGGGCATTTTAAGCTCTTACTCTACTATGACTGATTCTAAATCCATATTTTGTGAGGATACAATACTCGCAAATGACTCTGTTATTGCTCTGAAATATCACTGTGTTGGTCTTTTAAATTTAATGTGTAGGTACTGTGCACCTATGTGTCTCACTACAAGTATTAATCAATAGTTAGTTTCTGTATGCTGTCTCAAAAAAGACTATGTGAGATTATTGTCGTGGTACGTGCCACACATTGATAGTAGTTTAGCCAAGGCTTCTGTCTACTTAACTAGACGGGTCCGTGGATTCTAAACACCAGGCACCGTCCTCATAGCACCATGACACAGACATACGCACAGACGCACTTAAAGACACAGACGCGCAGTCACACAGGCACACAACACAAAAACATGCACACACAGATTTTATTTTATTTTTTCAATTTAATTTCACCTTTATTTAACCAGGTAAGCTAGTTGAGAACAAGTTCTCATTTACAACTGCGACCTGGCCAAGATAAAGCAAAGCAGTGCGACACAAACAACAACACAGAGTTACACATGGAATAAACAAGCGTACATATGTGGGCAAACACAGATACACACACAAACACACATACACTGGTTTGAGTGACATAAAATTGAATTAACCTTTCATTAGTCCCATACTCATAATCACAAGGTTTCAGTAGAGGTCAGGTGGGATTAGTAGACAATGACGTGATTCTGCTCTAAATCATAATCTGAAAGAACATCAGCAACTACAACATCACAAGACACATAAGGTACAGTCACACACACACACAAACCAAACTCACTCACGCACGCACGCACGCACGCACGCACACACACACACACACACACACACACACACACACACACACACACACACAAATAGAAAGTGAACCCAGACAGTAGATAGATAACCTTAGCAGCATCCACCCATCCCAGCTGCCTTTGGGATGTAGTGGAGATTCCCCTTAGGTTAATGTGATTACCCAGATCATTGTCTACCTTGCTCTTCCTACCCTCCCGTCACTCACTGCCGCCATTGTAAATACATGTTTTCTGCTCACTGGAGGTGGACTGTTGGCATCGGGTTTGCCATTATTGACCAAGACAGTGATTAAAAAGCATGCGATACAGTGCTGCTGGCTGCAGTTTGTCTCCTCAACCACTGAACTTGATATTGGAGCCATAGCAACCGTAAGATCACTGCAATTTCGAAGAGGCCGATGTCAAGCATAGCATTGGTACTGACTCATTGCTCTTCATGAGAATGACTTGTTTTTGCCCAAGGCATTCTCTAGTGCACAGTTTTTTTTTGCAATGACATAAAATAATATATGTTTTCCACAAGAAACATGACGTGTTTTGATGCAAGAAGCTCTCATCCTATTCATCACCAAATCATACAAAATAAATAAGACATGGAGAAGAACTCAAGGGGAAACATATCACAAATGTGATATCAGTGTACATTGAATATAAGCAAATACAAGTTCATAAATCTCTGTAACTGAAATGTAATGTTCTAAAAAGGACACCAGGGGTCACTGCTCCATTTTGTTCATCATATCCGTATACAGCCACACCAGTCGACGAGAGCAAGGACTTTCTTTTTCAGGCCGGGTAGGTTGCCCACCAACAACTCAAGTAAACGGTCAAATAGATTAAGAGTCGGCAGCACAATCACCAGCCATCCTTTGAAGAAACGTAATATTTAGGAATTAAATCGCCATTATTGATCACACGAAATACTAACAAGTAAAATCGGTGAGTTATTAATGTGTTTTGGGGTTATGTGTATGTTTTTGCATTGACTTCTCCGACTGCCCAGTTTTATTGTTGCTTTGTTCTGGGCAGCAGCCATTTTTAATAATCTTGTCCTATATATTTATCGCCGCCTTCCGTGGTCCTGAAATCTGGAAAATTGCTTATATACTTTGTTCTCAGCTCAAAGGCAAGGGTTTCATTATAGTTACGTGTTCTAGTCTCAAATGCCAAATTTGTGCATTTTCTGGGGATTTGTTTTTGGAATACAAGACAGGAACTTCAGCTGATTTGCCGTCTCACAATCTTCGCTAGCTAGTAACGTTAGTTGTTAGGCTAGCTAACTTGACATCTAGCTAAATAACTTTGGTGTCAATGTTATTTTAAACTGAGTTATATCAATACCTAATAAATTATTGTTATGATTAAGGATTAATGGCAATGTGTCACCGCTTTTTTTCACGAACTCGCAGACATAAACAACGCAATGTTTACATACTGTGATGCTGTGCAGACCAAGCGTTAGCAAGCTAACAAGCTAATCCAGTTCGGATGGCTAACTAGTTAGCTCGCCCCTGACTGCCACTACGTTTGGCCAGCGACAGTACGTTATGATTTGACTATCAACATGGATTCATCCGTGGCCTAATTCCCTCTGTTACTAATATTGTACTTGATAGACATAAGCCAATATGTATTGTGTAGCGAGCATCAACCATGTTTTGCAATTATATTAGCTAACGTTAACTAGCTAGCATCCGTTTAAAATAGCTGGCTAACATCACTGCAAACTGCCATTTTAATTATGCCTTGGTGGTAGCTAGAAAGCTGTGTTACGTTTTATTTGGGGGTTTGTTCCCTTTGAACCGTCTGTTTGCTGATGATTATATGATTATTTGGATCCATCTTTAAAATAATTGAGTGTTAACCCGGAATAATTGAACTAGCTATTCTGAATATCTTTTTTACCATAAATATTAACCCGCTAGATCTGATGCGCGTCAAGAAATAACGTCGACAAACACACTGGAAAACTTTAAATGAACTTTAAACGAAAGATTACAGAATTAGGTTGCTATTAAACATTATGATTTGTTTCATCCACCCAACTAAAAGTCCCAATACGACATATCACTTTACATTTGTATTTTGGGAGAAATTTATATTTTATCTGAATTTGACCGAAGTCATGTTGGAAAAGTGACGTCAAGGGAATGGTACAGGAGTGATGCAGCGTTCAAAACAACTGGGAACTCGTCGGTGAAAACGCGCTCCGACTGGGATTTTTTTTGAATGGTCATCCAACTCGGAATTCGAACTCGGGAACAAGGGCGTCGTTCTAGAGCTCTGACTATCCGACCTGAAGATCACTGACGTTATGACTTGACCTCGTATTTTTCCGTGTTCCCAGTTGTTTTGAACGCTTTAGCTCGTTTTGCATGGCCTGATGCACATCAAATTGTATTGGTCACATACACACATTTAGCAGATATTATTGCGGGTGTAGCGAAATGCTTTTGTTCTTAGCTCCAACAGGCGTATCTAACAATTCACAACAATATACACAAATCTAAAAGTAAAAGAATGGAATTAAGAAATATATAAATATTAGCTGAGCAATGTAGGAGTGGCATTGACTAAAATACAGTAGTATAGAATACAGTATATACATATGAGATGAGTAAAGCACTATGTAAACATTATTAAAGTGACTAGTGTTCCATTATTAAAGTGGCCACTGATGCTATGTACATAGGGTAGCAGCCTCTAAGGTGCGGGGTTGAGGAACTGGGTAGAAGCTGGCTAATGATGGCTATTTAACAGTCTGATGGCATTGCGATGTTTTTCAGTCTCTCAGTCCCTGCTTTGATGCACCTGTACTGGATGATAGTGGGGTGAACAGGCCGTGGCTAGGGTGGTTGACGTCCTTGATGATCTTTTTGGCCTTCTTGTGACATCGGGTGCTGTAGGTGTCATGGAGGGCAGGTACTGTGCCCCCAGTGATGCATTGAGCAGACCGCACCACCCTCTGGAGAGCCCTGCGGTTGCGGGTGGTGCAGTTGCTGTACCAGGCGGTGATACAGCCTGACAGGATGCACTCAAATGTGCATCTGTAAAAAGTTTGTGAGAGTCTTAGGGGCCAGGCCGAATTTCTTCAGCCTCCTGAGGTTGAAGAGGTGCTCTTGTGCCTTCTTCACCACACTGTCTGTGTGGGTGGACCATTTCAGATCTTCAGTGACGTGTACGGCGAGGAACTTGAAGCTTTCCGCCTTCTCCACTGTGGTCCCGTTGATCTGGATAGGGGCGTGCTCCCTCTGCTGTTTCCTGAAGTCCACGATCAGCTCCTTCGTTTTGTTGACGTTGAGGGAGAGGTTATTTTCCTGGCACCACTCTGCCAGGGCCCTCACCTCCTCCCTGTAGGCTGTCTTGTCATTGTTGGTAATCAGATCTACCACTGTTGTCGTCTGCAAACTTGATGATTGCGTTGGAGGCATGGGTGAACAAGGGAGTACAGGAGGGGGCTGAGCACGCACCCTTGTGGGACACCTGTGTTGAGGATCAGCAAAGTGGAGGTGTTGTTTCCTACCTTCACCACCTGGGAGTGGCCTGTCAGGAAGTCCAGGAACCAATTGCACAGGGTAGGGTTCAGAGTCAGACCCAGGGCCCCAAGCTTAATGATGAGCTTGGAGGGTACTATGGTGTTGAAGGCTGAGCTGTAGTCAATGAGCAGCTGTTTTACGTAGGTATTCCTCTTGTCCAGATGGGATAGGACAGTGTGCAGTGCAATGGCGATTGCATCGTCTGGATCTATTGGGGCGGTAAGCAAATTGAATTGGGCCTCAGGTAAGGTAGAGGTGATATGATCCTTAACTTGCCTCTCAAAGCACTTCATGATGACAGAATGACAGAAGTGGGTGCAACAGGGCGATAGTCATTTAGTTGAGTTACCTTTGCTTTCTTGGGTACAGGAATAATGGTGGACATCTTGAAGCAAGTAGGGACAGCAGATTGGGATAGGGAGAGATTGAATGTCCGTAAACACTCCAGCTGGTCTGCGCATGCTCAGGCCGCGGCTAGGGATGCCATCTTGGCCTGCAGCCTTGCAAGGGTTAACACGCTTAATCTCTTACTCACGTCGACCACGGAGAATAAGAGCACGCAGTCCTTGGGAGCGGGACACGCCGGTGGCACTGTGTTATCCTCAAAGCGGGCAAAGGTGTTTAGTTTGTCCAGGAGCAAGACGTTGGTGTCCGCGACGTGGGTGGTTTTCCCTTTGTAATCCATGATTGTCTGTAGACCCTGCCACTCAGGCCCTGGGTCTTGTGTCTGAGCCATTGAATTGTGATTCCACTTTGTCTCTGTACTGACGTTTTGCCTGTTTGATTGACTTACGGAGGGAATGACTACACTGTTTGTATTCGCCCATAGTCCCAGGCAATTTGACGTAGTTAACCTCTCTAGGCTAGGGCGCGGTATTTTCACGTCCGGATGAAAAGCGTGCCCAAAGTAAACTGCCTGCTACTCAGGCCCAGAAGTTAGGCTATGCATATTATTATTAGATTTGGATAGAAAACACTGACGTTTCTAAAACTGTTTGAATGATGTCTGAGTATAACAGAACTTATTTGGCAGGCGAAACCCCGAGGACAAACCATCCAGGATTTTCTTTTTTTGAGGTGACAGAAACACCGTAAACACTATGTGGATCTAGATTTCTAAGGGTCTTGCTTGCAGTTCCTGTCGCTTCCACTAGATGTTAACAGTTTTTAGAAATTGGTTGATGTTTTTCCTTTGTGTAATGAAGAAGTAGGGCTGTTCAGAACGAGGGTCGAGTCTAGTGTACTGTTGTGGTTGGGGCGCGCGACCTGAAAGCTAGCTCCACTTTGTTTTTATCCGCTATTGAACGCAGTTTATCCCCTCTTAAATTTTATAGATTATTTACGTTAAAAAAATACCGAAAGTTGTTTGAAATGTTTGGACAAAGATTACAGGTAACTTATTAGATATTTTATAGTCAAGTTGCGCGAGTTGGAACCGGTGTTTTTTTGGATCAAACGCGCCAAATAAATTGACATTTTGGAGATATAACGACAAAATTAATCGAACAAAATGACCATTTGTGATGTTTATGGAACATATTGGAGTGCCAACAGAAGAAGCTCTTCAAAGGTAAGGCATGAATTATATCGTTATTTCTGAGTTTTGTGTTGCGCCTGGCGGGATGAAATATGATTGTCTGTGTTTGTTTGATGGGGTGCTGTCCTCAGATAATCGCATGGTTTGCTTTCGCCGTAAAGCCTTTTTGAAATCTGACACCGTGGCTGGATTAACAAGAAGTTCAACTTTATTTTGACATATTGCATGTGTATTTTCAAGAATGTTAAATATTTACAATTCTGTAGTTTGAATTTGGCGCCCTGCACTTTCACTGGATGTTGGTCGTTCCACCTAGCCTAGAGAGGTTAAATGCGGTGGGAGCACACCCCTATCCACTTCGACGGGACTGCAGTGGAGAAGGTGGAAAGCTTCAAGTTCCTCGGCGTACACATCACCGATGATCTGAAATGGTCCACCCACACAGACAGTGTGGTGAAGAAGGCACAAGAGCGCCTCTTCAACCTCAGGAGGCTGAAGAAATTTGGCTTGGCACCTAAAACCCTCAAACTTTTACAGATGCACAATTGAGAGCATCCTGTCGGGCTGTATCACCGCCTGGTACGACAACTGCACCACCCGCAACCGCAGGGCTCTCCAGAGGGTGGTGCGGTCTGCACTCCAAGACACCTACAGCACCCGATGTCACAGGAAGGCCAAAAAGCATCAAGTACATCAACCACCCAAGCCACGGCCTGTTCACCCTGCTATCACCCAGAAGGCGAGGTAAGTACAGGTGCATCAAAGCTAGGATTGAGGGACTGATAGAAGCTGTTTATCTCAAGGCCATCAGACTTAAATAGCCATCACTAGCCGGCTTCCACCCGGTTACGCAACCCTGCACCTTAAAGGCTGCTGCCCTATATATATATTACTCTGAATCACTGGTCACTTTAATAATGGAACACTAGTCACTTTAATCTTTTGACCTCATCCCGTCAGTTGAGGATGCCTGGTCATTCTTTAAAAGTTACTTCCTCACCATATTAGACAAGCATGCTCCGTTCAAAAAATGCAGAACCAAGAACAGATATAGCCCTTGGTTCACTCCAGACCTGACTGCCCTCGACCAGCACAAAAACATCCTGTGGCGAACTGCAATAGCATCGAATAGCCCCCGCGATATGCAACTGTTCAGGGAAGTCAGGAACCAATACACGCAGTCAGTCAGGAAAGCAAAGGCCAGCTTTTTCAAGCAGAAATTTGCATCCTGTAGCTCTAACTCCAAAAAGTTCTGGGATACTGTAAAGTCCATGGAAAACAAGAGCACCTCCTCCCAGCTGCCCACTGCACTGAGGCTAGGTAACACGGTCACCACTGATAAGTCCGTGATAATCGAAAACTTCAACAAACATTTCTCAATGGCTGGCCATGCCTTCCTCCTGGCGACTCCAACCTTGGCCAACAGCCCCGCCCCCCCCGCTGCTACTCGCCCAAGCCTCCCCAGCTTCTCCTTTACCCATATCCAGATAGCAGATGTTCTGAAAGAGCTGGAAAACCTGGACCCATACAAATCAGCTGGGCTTGACAATCTGGACCCCCTATTTCTGAAACTGTCCGCCGCCATTGTCGCACCCCCTATTACCAGCCTGTTCAACCTCTCCTTCGTATCATCTGAGATCCCCAAGGATTGGAAAGCTGCCGCGGTCATCCCCCTCTTCAAAGGGGGAGACACCCTGGACCCAAACTGTTACAGACCTATATCCATCCTGCCCTGCCTATCTAAGGTCTTCGAAAGCCAAGTCAACAAACAGATCACTGACCATCTCGAATCCCACCGTACCTTCTCCGCTGTGCAATCCGGTTTCCGAGCCGGTCACGGGTGCACCTCAGCCACGCTCAAGGTACTAAACGATATCATAACCGCCATCGATAAAAGACATTACTGTGCAGCCGTCTTCATCGACCTGGCCAAGGCTTTCGACTCTGTCAATCACCATATTCTTATCGGCAGACTCAGTAGCCTCGGTTTTTCTAATGACTGCCTTGCCTGGTTCACCAACTACTTTGCAGACAGAGTTCAGTGTGTCAAATCGGAGGGCATGTTGTCCGGTCCTCTGGCAGTCTCTATGGGGGTACCACAGGGTTCAATTCTCGGGCCGACTCTTTTCTCTGTATACATCAATGATGTTGCTCTTGCTGCGGGCGATTCCCTGATCCACCTCTACGCAGACGACACCATTCTGTATACTTCCGGCCCTTCCTTGGACACTGTGCTATCTAACCTCCAAACGAGCTTCAATGCCATACAACACTCCTTCCGTGGCCTCCAACTGCTCTTAAACGCTAGTAAAACCAAATGCATGCTTTTCAACCGTTCGCTGCCTGCACCCGCACGCCCGACTAGCATCACCACCCTGGACGGTTCCGACCTAGAATATGTGGACATCTACAAGTACCTAGGTGTCTGGCTAGACTGCAAACTCTCCTTCCAGACTCATATCAAACATCTCCAATCCAAAATCAAATCTAGAGTCGGCTTTCTATTCCGCAACAAAGCCTCCTTCACTCACGCCGCCAAACTTACCCTAGTAAAACTGACTATCCTACCGATCCTCGACTTCGGCGATGTCATCTACAAAATAGCTTCCAATACTCTACTCAGCAAACTGGATGCAGTTTATCACAGTGCCATCCGTTTTGTTACTAAAGCACCTTATACGACCCACCACTGCGACCTGTATGCCCTAGTCGGCTGGCCCTCGCTACATGTTCGTC
This sequence comes from Salvelinus alpinus, assembly GCF_045679555.1. NCBI lineage: Eukaryota > Metazoa > Chordata > Actinopteri > Salmoniformes > Salmonidae > Salvelinus > Salvelinus alpinus. The sequence goes on along the minus strand of NC_092103.1, from coordinate 20,270,665 downwards.
GTCAGACCCACTGGCTCCAGGTCATCTACAAGGCTATGCTAGGTAAAGTGCCGCCTTATCTCAGTTCACTGGTCACGATGGCTACACCCACCCGCAGCACGCGCTCCAGCAGGTGTATCTCACTGATCATCCCTAAAGCTAAAACCTCATTTGGACGCCTTTCCTTCCAGTTCTCTGCTGCCTGCGACTGGAACGAATTGCAAAAATCTCTGAAGTTGGAGACTTTTATCTCCCTCAACAACTTTAAAAATCTGCTATCCGAGCAGCTAACCGATCGCTGCAGCTGTACATAGTCCATCTGTAAACTACCCACCCAATTTACCAACCTCACCCCCCATACTGCTTTTATTTATTTACTTTTCTGCTCTTTTGCACACCAGTATCTCTTCTTGCACATGATCATCTGATGATTTATCACTCCAGTGTTAATCTGCTAAATTGTAATTATTCGATTTATTGCCTACCTCATGCCTTTTGCACACATTGTATATAGATTCTCTTTTTTTTCTACCATGTTATTGACTTGTTTATTGTTTACTCCATGTGTAACTCTGTGTTGTTGTCTGTTCACACTGCTATGCTTTATCTTGGCCAGGTCGCAGTTGCAAATGAGAACTTGTTCTCAACTAGCCTACCTGGTTAAATAAAGGTGAAATAAAAAAATCATTTTTACATACTGCTTTACTCATCGCTTATGTATAAACTGTATTATAGTCTACTGTATTTTAGTCAATGCCACTCCGACATTGCTCAATGTAATATGTATATATTTCTTTATCCCAAGCTTACTTTTAGATTTGTGTGTTTTTTTGTGAATTGTTAAGTACAACTGCACTGTTGTAGCTAGGAACACAATCATTTCGCTAAACCCGCAATCTGCTAAATATTTGTATGTGACCAATAAAATTTCATTTGATTTTGATATTTTTGGTTATGCTGTTTGATTCTATGTTCGGACATATGAAGTTTTTATGTGAACTATTTCTAAGATGCATTGTTTTTCCCGAAACTCACTTCGTGTATACGAGGGTGCTGCCACATGCACAGATCACATACACCACTGGAACTCCTATTTAAGCTGTTTAAATCAGGGATGCAAACTTGTCAACTTTTGGTGAAATTCGCCATTTTGAATCCAAAATAGGTGACCTACGTGATTTGTGTGGATCCGATGAGACAAGTTTGGGAGAGGGTGTGCAGCCAATCGTTTACATAACAACAGAATGCAGCGCAGCACGCGACTGAAGAAAGACGAGACAACCAATTTACTAGTTACAGCATCAGCATGCGCTCTGGAAAGGCAGCTTGCCATTTACAGCAGCACGTCCCCACATATGTAGTCTTGCGCTCTTGATCGACGTCTATAGAGGCCACTATAATAGAGCAAAAATAGAATGCCTGTTTGTTTCATTCTATTTCTACTTTAAGATGTTTTTTTCCCAAGTGCAATATTTATGTGTGTGGTCACAAGCATTCTATTATAAAGGCTGTCATGGCTAATTGCAATAATTGTGTATTGTTTTTTTCCCTCAAGACTTGAGTATCATTTGCTGTAAAGTCTAGGCAACAAATAACATTAGATTGCTTTCTTTACATTTTTTAGCTGTGAGTTAGGTTCACATGAAGCACTTTTTATTTTACACACAAAGACTGATCATGTAGATCATATTCTTTGTTGTCAAAAACTGCCTTTCCCCGTTGCAGGGATTTTTTTTTTGCTTAATTCAGTGCCAAAAAAGTGTCACCTTTTTGGGCTCTCTGCAGTTTGCATCCTTGTTACATGTCCTAATATTTTAAAAGATTTCTCATAAAAGCAGGTGTTTTAATCTGCGTATGCTTATTTATGAACTTCAACTGTTTAAAAACCTGTAATATGTAAATTTTCTGTGACCCGACCAATATTCACATAGAAATGGAGTTATCGATCTGTAATTCTCTTTTTAAAGCAAGTCTAAGAAGCTGTAGATCTCTTCTATGTGTGTTATTTCTATGCTTTCCGTTCTTAAGTTTTGTTTTTGCGTGTTTTACTTTAGGTTTTGTACGCCAGCTTGACTTTTTGGTCCACAAGCCACTGTGGCAGGTAGAAATATATTTTTTCCCGCCAAGCGTACACCAACTAATCACCAAAAAATGGATGATTATTTTGTAATGTTTGTAAAACAATAATGTATTATTACTACTAAGAGGTATTTAACCAAAATATCACGGATGAGACAAAAATGTTGAGCTTCCGGTGGTAACGTGTCTTGAGTCATGTTTGTGCCTGTGTGATTGTCTGACTACTAGCAGTGTTGTATTCTCTTCCCTAGCAGTTGAAACTCAAACATTTGAAAAACAACCTAGCTTGTGAACAAAACAATGTAAATAGCCAAGAATAGGCTATATAGGATTTGTAGTTCTTTGACTTTGAAATATATTTTTATTGCTTTAATTAATTGCACAATCTACTATAGGTGCCCTTATTTGTGAGGCATTGGAAAACCTCCCTGATTTTTGTAGTTGAATCTTTGAAAATTCTTTGAAATTCACTGCTCGACTGAGGGACCTTGTATGTGTGAGGTACAGAGATGATGTAGTCATTCAACAATAGTGTGCAATAGTGGTGTTTAACACTATGCAACTTATTAACAACAACAATTCCATTTTGACATTATGGGGTATTGTGTGTAGTCCAGTGACACAATCTCAATTTAGTCCATTTAAAATGGATTAACGCAACAAAATGTGGAAAAAGACAAGGGGTGTGAAATACTTTCTGAAGACCCTGTAGCTAGCTAGAACATCAGGGTACAAACAACAGCTAGTGGCTATTGAAATGTCCGGCTGCATGTAGGCAGAGAGGAAGAGGCGAAGAGATAGGGTTCACTCCCGTCAATCTGTACCCAATAAGCAGACCACCCGCCTTTGGGACAATGACTCCCATTGTTAGGGCGGCGACAAGAACATAGTCATGATATACAGTATCTCTGATGTAGGCTAGCGATCCTACATTGATATGATTCTTGAAATTTACACTGGCTGAGATTTGAAAGGATCACTGGCATGGTTGACTCAATTTGGTTGATGGATGTCTGTCAAACTGTCTAGCATTTCAAAGTCTTCTAGCAATAGTCAGATGCACTATTCGTGTCATTCAATTGAATGTCATTAACGAGTTTTCAGTTGAACAGATGAACTCTTTATCTTGATTGCATTTGAAATACTAGCAGTCTCAGGCGATAAGCCGAAATATGTCTGGTTGATGTCATGTTCATTTTTGAATCCGCATCAATGGACTAGGAAGGGATATTGGGGTTTTATGTAGAAAAGCAGAGAGTAGAGCAGACATATTTTTTTATATATATTTCTGCAATGTCATTGAATGCAAGGACGGTATCAGCAGAAATGCAGTGCTCTGAGCACTGTATTCACTTTCTGAGAGATTATGCAATATGCATCCATTGGCTGATTATCACTTTGAATTGGCACATCCATTCTACCAATTATAGTATCGTTACTAATAATAAACTCGATACTCAGTGGAGGTACCCCAGGCAACCTTTCAATTTGAAGGCTGGAACCTGAAGCGGCTTGAATGTAGGCGTACTCTATTCAAATTTCTAAGTGGTGGCATCAATGTCTGGTTCTTCAGTCAGATCAGTATCAGCAGGTTAACCTGTATCCATTTTTGTAGATGCATGTTCTTTCACATCAGAGAACACTATTTCTAAATCACAAATTGCAATAGGCCTCATCACAGTAGGGTTTTGTTAAATTAGCTCCAGTAATTCAGTCTGTTAATGAGTAGGCCTAGATTGCGTGACTGCACAATTCTATTCATGGGTTGCATGTTTTGTCACTATTGTTTTGAAAGTTTGTTTTGGACTTATGCAAAAGTGCATTAAATTGACTTGGAAATGAGAGTGACATTCAAAAGGAGGCAAATAATTTGTAGGAAAACCCTTTGTCATCATTTTGATTTCCCCAGATTGACTTTATATGCAGCATAATGTTAGCTAGCTAGCTAAGATTGGAGGCCACTGGGTTTTAGCTAGCTAACTTTAGCATTGCTAGCTATTTTTTACGAACTTTGCTAGCTACAGCATTACCATCTGTAAGTTTGACGACATGATAATGCTGGCAAAGTTGTTTCCTACTAAATATTTGACTAATTTTAAAAATGTCATCGTATTTCCAGATATTATAATGTCAGAGGAAGGCCCATAAAATTGTCAGACTCAAGTCACCCAAGTAATAGACTGTTCTCTCTGCTACCGCACGGCAAGCGGTACCAGATCACCAAGTCTAGGACCAAAAGGCTCCTGAACAGCTTCTACCCCCAAGCAATAAGACTGCTGAACAATTAATCAAATGGCCACCCGGACTATTTACATTGACACCCTCCCTTCCATTTGTTTTTACAATGTTGCTACCCACTAGCTATGCATTACCCATACCGCATGTACAAATTACCTCGATTAACGTGTACCCCCTGTATATAGCCTCGTTATTATTTTGATACTTTTTTTATTTTTAAAATATATTTTCTTCGCTCTTTCTTGAACTGCTTTGTTGGTTAAGGGCTTGTAAGTAAGCGTTTCACGGTAAGGTCTACCTACTCCTGTTGTATTCGGAGCATGTGACAAATAACATTTCGATTTTATAGTGCAATTTAGTTTAAACTGTAGTTAGCCTCCATCCAGAATGACTGGGCTTATCACCACTTTAGGGCACCACTATGGCGCTGCCGATGGAGGGCGGCTTCAGAACGTTCATAACAATTGCACCTCCATCACTTGGTCGTGTCATGCCATCTATGAATAGTTGTTTACTCTATACGCTGAAAGCCCAGGAGCAGCTCTCTAGAGCAGTAGTCTCTCTGAAGTCCACTGTGATCCTGGCTGTGTCTGTGGTTACAACTGGTTTCCTATCCTTAACTCCTTTCCCTTAACACCCCTATTTAAGCAGGACTATGGCATTGGCATTCCTATTTAATTTTCCACTTCTCTCACACCAGTTGTCTTGAAGGAAAGGAGGATTTCAGAAGAGTATTATTTGGACATATTTTCCATACCTGTACTATGTGGAACCATCTGCATTTGTTCAGTTTTACCACTACTCACAACTAAAATACTGTCTGGCAGTCTTCCATACTCCTAGTGGCCCTCATCTTTGCTGTCTTTGAACGTTGTTGCTTTGAACCATCAAAGTGGTAGACTGCATCCTCTACTGCCCTGTTGTTATGGCTATAAACCCCATTTAAGTATTTGTGTGTGCACTGCTGCGTGATTGTGAAGAGTGATGCTTTCCAGACCACCCTAGATATTATGTACTTAAAACTACGCAGAACTGGTCATGTGTATTTGCATGTGCCTGACTGACCATTTCATCAAAATGTTTTATGTGAATATTTAGCCCCCCAATGTTGTTTTGATCAATGACTGTTCTCAGTCTTTTCCCTTGCCAGACGTACAAGCAGTCTAGCTAAAGAGATTGACGCATTTAGCCTTTGCTGTGGAATGTGTAGTTTGCTCGAAGGCCTTGGTTTTTGTTTAGCAATGAGTTTGGGGCTCCTTTAAACGTTGCATTTGGGAAATGTAATTAATTTCCGTCACGCTGTAGAATAGATTGGATATTCCTTTCCAATTCTAAGCTGCTGTAGTTTGTTAGATAACATTGTATCCTCTATTCTCTCTGCAGAAAAAGAAGGCACAAGAAGAGGCGCATAGAAACATTTTCATACTCGATGACATTACATCGCAATGTCCGATCGTTTGGGGCAAATAACCAAGTCCAAGGATGGGAAAAGCAAGTATTCATCACTCAGCCTATTTGATAAGTACAAGGGAAAGTCTATAGAAACTCAGAAAACCGCAGGTAAGTCATTGTCCATTCTTTCTCAAGTACTTCTGTGTTCAACTCCTATGTGCATGGCTTTAAGGATTTAAATGGCCCATGAAGCTTGACCAATACATAAAGTTTGCAAAGTGCTTTATTCACACTTCTCTCCTTCCCTCCGTCTGTGTCCGCTCACTCCCCCTCTTCCTCCCAGCAGTTCCGCGACATGGCTTACAGAGTCTTGGCAAAGTGGCCGCAGCCCGGCGCATGCCCCCACCTGCTCACCTGCCGAGCCTGAAGTCAGAGAACAAAGGAAACGATCCCAACGTGATTATTGTGCCCAAAGACGGAACAGGATGGGCAAACACACAGGAACAAACCGATCAAAAGAGGTAGGTGAGAGAGCCCGGGACGGACACTGGGAAAGGTGGTCTGGATAACAGATGAATGCATTTATACCCAACTCTGTTTCTTGAAGATTGAAAATCCGTACACACCGCAATCTTGCCATTTCAATCAGCATCTGATGTAGATTGAAGAAACCAATTGAGTGAACACTGGTCAATCAGTGCTATTGATTCAATTAAGTTCCAGGGAGAAATAGAAGTTGGCTAACAGCGGCCTAATGATTTATAGTCTCAGTACTTTAAAATGGCTGTGTCGTCTCACTGATCTGAAAACTGACAAGTGATGTGCATTAAATTCTGTGATGTAATCATTTTTTACAGGTCATTCCAGATTAATTAGTGGAGATGAGGAAAGGATGCCGCTATAGACTATTGAGATGCACTCTTGGATTAATGTTTTGCCATGATGCAATATGTTAAATGAATTCAATAGGTTTTGTATTTTGAGGGAACGAGTCATCTTTTACACAACCAAAGGGTAACATTGGATGATGCAAGAATGGGTGATGGAGGCATTGGTGAGCAAAGAAATGGGTATTTGTTCACCTGGTACTATTTAATGAAGCTGCCAGTTGAGGACTTGTGAGGTGTCTGTTTCTCAAACTAGACACTAATGTACTTGTCCTCTTGCTCAGTTGTGCACCGGGGCCTCCCACTCCTCTGTCTATTCTGGTTAGAGCCAGTTTGCGCTGTTTTGTGAAGGGAGTAGTACACAGCGGTGTACGAGATCTTCAGTTTCGTGGCAATATCTCGCCATAGCCTTCATTTCTCAGAACAGAACAAGAATATTTGTTTCTGGTCATTTTGAGCCTGTAATCAAACCCCCAAATGCTGATGCTCCAGATACTCAACTAGTCTAAAGGCCAATTGTATTGCTTCTTTAATCAGGACAACAGTTTTCAGCTGTGCTAACATAATTGCAAAAGGGATTTCTAATGATCAATTAGCCTTTTAAAATTATAAACTTGGATTAGCTAACACAACGTGCCATTGGAACACAGGAGTGATGGTTGCTGATAATGGGCCTCTGTACGCCTAAGTAGATATTCCATTTTAAAAAATCTGCCATTTCCAGCTACAATAGTCATTTACAACATTAACAATGTCTACACTGTATTTCTGATCAATTTGATGTTATTGTAATGGACAAAAAATGTGCTTTTCTTTAAAAAACAAGGACATTTCTCAGTGACCCCAAACTTTTGAACGGTAGTGTACGTCTCGATCACACAGACAGCGTCATTGGATTTTAGTACACCAGAAGTACATTCATTTCCAATGGAACGCTGCGTTTGACTTGCAGAGGCAGTTGCAGTGCGTTCTGTGTGGTGCATACGTTTGATTTATCAAACGTATGCGTCAAACTGTATGCGTAAACGGCTTGACAGAAATGGTAGCAGAAGTTGAATTTTGAACTTTTGTTGCACACACATCCAGATGATGCTGCATCCATTTTACGCAACGACACTAGGTGTGATCAAGGCATTAGCCCCATGTACAGCTGCAGGAAAGATAGCCTTGTGTCACAGACTTGAGAGGCGTTCGTGTTTGCTACCTCAAGGTTAGCTCACATGCAGGCTGTAGAGCTGTCTGTGTGGGAGTTGATTGGTGGGAAGTGACCACTCTGTTTAGTGTGTGTGAGTCTGTGGGTGGCTGGAGGAGTGGGCGCAGGAAGACTGAGGAGCTAACATACAGTGAGTATATGGCAATGTTGATTGAACACCAAACATATGGCATTTATAAAACCAGCATTCATGTTGCTAAATTTTAGTGTTATTTGCATAGCAGGCAGGACATTTTTCACACTGGTCCCATGTGGCTCAGTTGATAGAGCATGGCGCTTGCAATGCCAGGGTTGTGGTTCGATTTCCATGAGTGAGGCACCTGTATGAAAAGTAAGAAAAATGTATGCACTCACTACTGTAAGTCGCTCTGGATAAGAGCCTCTGGCTCAATTACTAAAATGTAGTCATTTGATAACAGAAAAGTGAGTTGGTTTGTGTTATGTTGCCTGGCAAGTGAGAAAGAACAGAGTGGGAGTACTATTTATGTCTAATTCTTCACTGTTTGGCTGGGGTAAATTCATCAAGAGTTTATAGCTGGGTTACAAGTGTCCAAGTTCTGTAATGTGTAAAAGTGAAACTGTGCGCAGTATTGCATGTCTGTATCAAGATGTATATGTATGTAGTCTATCTCTGGAGTGACGGTTCCCTCTCTCTCTCCTCCCTCAGTTCCATTGCATCAACAGCACAGCTGCCGGAGTTGCAGCCACAGCTGGCTTTGCAGAAATCTGTCTCCAATCTCCAGAAGCCCACACCGGTAGCCAGTCAGGAGGTTGGTTTGTCCTCTTAATTTTTGTCATCTACATCTTTCTGTTTCACTTTGAATTGTGGTTGTTTTTTTCTTATTTTTTCTTAGAGTGACTGCCTTTAAGAAGCAATGAATCCCTTTGAAAATGGCCTATTTGGCATCGATATGAGTCTGAAAGTTATTCTAGTGTCAAAATTGACTACAAAGTGTAAATAGGATAATTTTAGTCAAAGTCAATCTTGTCTAAAACGTTTGTAACATCCGTTCGTCATACTAGGTAAATGAAGGTTGGGTTTTGATGTCTATTTGCCCACTAACATGGGGTGAAGAGCTGCGGTGATTGCTCTCTAATCAATAGCATAGATGATTAGACTAGCAGCTCCGACTGTTTACACATATTGCGCATTTTTTTTTACTTGCGAAATACCTTAGATGTAAAATTGAGCAACTAAAACATACTCGGTCAAAACGTCAAAATTCATTACAGATAACTCGAGTAATCTTCAAATCATTCTGGGGGTTTTAAGGAAGTGAAATAGGCTTCCAAACCGAACGCAAAATTGGTCAGGAAACACACCTCCAAGACTGAAATCTCTTTAATTAATACAATTTCCACAGAGCACAAACACAGGTGGACCAAAGCAATGGGCCCAGCTAAATGGAAAGGCCGTAGAACTAGATGGTAAGTTGGAATGGAAAACTCGACTGTTCAAAATCACTTTGTCTCTTTGGTCAACATTGATGGAGGTGCTATCAGACGTGTCAATTTACTGCATGCCTCCACCTCATGATTTTCCATCAGCCTCCGTTTCTTTTGACTCTGCTGTGACTGACAGCTGTGCCTCTTGTTTCCATTGCGACATCAGGTTTAAGGGCTTCAAACCGACTGCAGCCCTTCTCTCACGAGGAATTTCCAACACTGAAGGCTGCTGGGGAACAGGACAAGGCTGGCAAGGAAAGAAGCGCCTTCGATCCGTCGTATGGGCCCGGACCAAGCCTCCGCCCCCAGAGTGAGTCCCATGGACATAGCTGTGGTGGCACAAACATGTACTCCAGTTCAAAAGGAATCCACATGCCTTTAAATTATGAATAGTGGAGCAGCCTCACAGCATAGTTGCTAATAAGTGCCGTGGGAAAATATTGTGCACATACTTTAAAAAACTGAATACACTGCAATTTCACCTTCTAACTCCTTAGACACAGGCTTGTTTTCTCAATTTCGTTTTCCTCTTGTCTTTCCAGATGTGACAAGTTGGAGGGAGGGTGGTGGGAGGAACCTTGTGCCCTCATCCCTGCCAGCAGGCCTGCCCTCAGATTCCGAGGGCAAGGCCAGCGGCGTAGCTGAGACTGGGAGCCCCCCTCCACCTCTTCCTCCCTCTGCCGCCCTCTCTGCCTCTATGATCAGTCCCACCCCTGCCACCATTGTCAGCGCCCCTCTAGTCCTAGAGCCCAAGGAGCCCTCTCTGCGCCCTGCCCAGCCCCTCCGCAGGCCCACCCCCCCTGCCCTGAACCATCACCAGCTCCACCACCCTACCACCACCACCACCTACCACGACATGCTGCCTGCCTTCGTAAGTAGCACAATACTACTCTTAATTTACTACACTTTGACACCTTAATGCAAGGTTCTGTTCTGACTGTACACTTTTTGTCTATTGGTTTTCAGATGTGCACCAAAGAGACTCGTGATGCTCCCGGCACTGCTGAACACACTGGCCCTGTCACTGTGGTCGCCCCAGTTCGCTTTGACAACCGGCCCACCTTCAGACAGCCCTACCCCAACATCAACCAAGAGCCTGTCAAGTAAGTTGTCACCTGCATATGCCTACTGTCTGGAAGCGATGCTCAGTTAAAATAATGAAAGATTAAATGGATAATACAATTGAAGATTCTGTGAATTCTTTTGTTTTCTTTGCAAAAATAATCGCAGATCTCTCACCTCCCCATGTTCCTATTCTCCTTGTAGTGGTGAGGTTAGGAGAGAAGAAAACCGCTTCATCCGTGGGCCCTCTCGCAACCCCTCCTCCAGACCCATCCGTCGGCCCGGTGACAGACCCCCTCGTCCGGCCATCATCAACCCAGAGGACCTGAAGGATCTGGACGAGCTGGACAACGACTGTGAAGACGGCTGGGCAGGTGGGGGGGCTTTCTGTTATCGCATCATACAAAGACCGAAACAGCATTTCTGTGCATGTGCCGCAGCGGAACTAGATTGACCTTGATAAAAATGTTGCTCTCTTACCATTCCAGGTATCCATGAAGAAGTGGATTATGGCGAGAAACTCAAGTTCAGTGACGATGAGGAGGAGCACGCCGAAAAGAACAAGATGTGGTGAATAGAATATTGTTGGTGTTATTTCTATAGTTTTAAGAGCAGTGACCTTGTAGCAGTGACTGATTGTGAGCTCTATCTCTGACCCAGGGCTGAATGGGAGAACCAGCGTCGCGAGCACCAGTTGTCGCTGAGCTCAGGAGAGGGGGCGTACCCCCAGGAGGGCCCTGAGGAGGAGGCTTACCTGGCCTTCCAGGAGCAGATGGCCCACAGGAAGACCAACAGCAGGTTCCCCTCTGGAGAACCACAGGTAAGGTCGTACCTGAGTCCACTATGCCTCAGACTGCTACCCTTGCCTTGTTCCCCTATCCTTCAATACCACTGATCTCTGAAGTTTTGAGTTTAAAGAAATATGGCAGAAGCCTGTCCAGTCATTTCACCTATCAGTGGTCATGAAGTCTTCAGACAATGCACATGACTATTATCAATAACCCTTGATTGAAATAAGACTCAACAAATCGCCTTGTAGTGATTTAAAAAGTGAATGTTTAATTACAACTTCCAGGGTAAAAATGCAGAAGCACATATGGAGATATGGTGGAGGTCACTAAGATTAACTAATGTTTAGGCATTAACTTCTTCGGGGTAGGGGGCAGTGTTTGGATGACTGAGGTGCCCAAAGTAAACTGCCTGTTACTCAGGCCCAGAAGCTAGGATATGCATTTAATTGGTTATTATTGGATAGAAAGTTTTTAAACTGTTAAAATAATGTCTGAGTATAACAGAACTGATTTGGCAGGCGAAAACCCGAGGAGAATTCATCCGGAATTATTTTTTTGAGCTCACGACTCATTATAATGGCTGTCTATGGGAATATAAAAGAAATACCTCCCAGATTGCAGTTCCTAGGGCTTCCAGCAGATGTCAACAGTCTTTAGAAAGAGTTTCAGGCTTGTTTATTGAAAAATTAGCTAGAATTTGTCGTTTTTGTAAGTGGCTCCCATTTTGGCTGTAGTGTTGTGGCTCACATGGATGAGGGCGCGCACTTTGTTATTTATCTCGGTAATGAACATACTATTCTCCGTCTTAAATTTGATTCGTTTATTTACATATTAGGGTACCTGAGGATTGATTAGAAACGTTGTTTGACTTGTTTGGACAAAGTTTATTGGTCACTTTTGGGATTAATTTGTATGCATTTTGAACGAGGGAAACCGGTGGATTACTGAGTCAAGCGCACCAACTAAACTGACTTTTTGGGATATAAAGAAGGACCATTTGTGATGTAGCTGGGACCCTTTGGATTGCAAACAGAGGAAGATATTCAAGGGTAAGTGATTTATTTTATTGCTATTTCTGACTTTCACTGCTTGGTTGGAAAATGTATGTAATGCTTTTGTACGCGGGGCGTTGTCCTCAGATAATCGCATGGTGTGCTTTCGCCGTAAAGCCTTTTTGAAATCTGACAAAGCGGCTGGATTAACTTCACTAGGGTAGGGGGCACTATTTTCACTTCCGGATGAAAAGCGTGCCCAAAGTAAACTGCCTGCTACTCAGGCCCAGAAGCTAGGATATGCATATAATTGGTAGATTTGGATAGAAAACACTATAGTTTCCAAAACTGTTAAAATAATGTCTGTGAGTATAACAGAACTAATTTGGCAGGAAGTGGGATTTTTTAATGTCTGTAGTTTTCTATTGAATGCCATTACAGTATCCATTGATTTAGGACTCAAATTGACTCACTTCCTATGGCTTCCACTAGATGTCAACAGTCTTAAGAAATTGTTTCATGCTTGTATTCTGAAAAATGAGAGAGTAGGACTACTCTGAATGAGTGGACCCTACAGTGTCCCAGAGGTTTTTCATGCGCTCGACTGAGAGTGCGCCTTTCTTGTTTACCTTTTATATTGACAACGTTATTGTCCGGTTGAAATATTATAAATTATTTCGGCTAAAAACAACCTGAGGATTGATTATAGACATCGTTTGACATGTTTCTACGAACTTTACGGATACTATTTGGATTTTTCGTCTGCATGTTGTGACTGCGTTTGAGCCTGTGGATTACTGAAGGTTTTTTGGATATTAACAGGGACTTTATCGAACAAAACAAACATTTTATTGAGTAAATGGGAGTCTTGTGAGTGCAACCATATGAAGGTCATCAAAGGTAAGTGATTAATTTTATCGCTATTTCTGACTTGTGTAACTCCTCTACTTGGCTGGTAACTGTTTGTAATGATTTGTCTAATGGGCGCTGTTCTCAAATAATCGCATGGTATGTTTTTGCCGTAAAGCCTTTTTGAAATCTGAGACCGTGGTTGGATTAACAAGAAGTTAATCTTTAAATCGATGTATAACACTTGTATGTATAACAAATCGATGTATAACACTTATGAATTTTTATAATGAGTATTTCTGTTTTTGAATTTGGCGCTCTGCAATTTCACTGGATGTTGGCCAGGTGGGACGGTAACGGTAGACGGTAGCACCTACCCCAAAGAGGTTAAAGCATAAAGAGTACATACACCTGTAGGAAGAGAACAATTGAGTCACATTTAAATGCGTGTGTCTTAAGTCCATTGTACACAACCCATGTAGTCCCCACATTAACACCCGAACCCTCCTCTGTGGCGTCTCTAGGCCCAGCAGAAGAGCTCCGGGCCTGGCATGGCCCACCAGGGTGAACCCCTGGACGACCAGGAGGAGCGCCAGGGCCCTGCCCGGGCCAAGTTTGTATCACCGGAACTCTCGGAGGCAGTGGAGAGAGCTCGTCGGCGCAGGGAGGAGGAGGAGAGACGCGCCCGTGAGGAGAGACTCGCCGCCTGCGCCGAGAAGCTCAAGAGGCTAGACGAGAGGTTTGGGAAGACGGAGAGACAGTTGTCAAGGTCTGAGGATGGAGTGAAGGATGCAGAGAGCAAGGAGGCAGCACTGTCTCCTGGGAGAGAGAGCAAAACCCACCAGGAGAGCTGGCAATATGGCACGAAAGGTAACACCAAACCACCATTAGTGTTTGTTTAGTAAACATTTTTTTATTCAGATTGATCAGTTGAAAATACTAACTTGCAATTCTCAGTCATAGTGTGCACTTACCGTTGAAATTGAGCATTTTACTGAATGGCTATTACTGAATGACTTGTAGGAAACATACAGGGTTGCCAGGTCTAACTAAAATTTCTAGCCCAATGGTATCTGAACCTGCCCACAAGGCCTGAAAACTAGGCCCCCAAAAATGTTTGCCACGAGAGTTGCCAAATTTATCCAATAAACCCTTTCCCCATAATGTTATTGAGCGAATTAAGAAGGAATATCGATGTCATTTTTAATGATGTAGGTTAAGAAGCAAATTTCGGTTTTCCATCAAAATAATTATTGCGAATTTAAGAACATATTGCAAGGGAAAATATGAATTGCCCTTATTAATCTCTCCAGATCATTTTCCATCAATGGATGTCGATTTAACTTGTTTTGACTGCTATGATTAAGCAATAAGGCCAGAGGAGGTGTGGTATAGGCTAAAGGCTGTTCTTAGGACATAAGATTAGTTGACATTAGAATGCAGTCTACTTTAAACCACCTCCTGGGTGAATTTATCCAAAGAGCTCTAGTGCTCCTGAAGTAGTTTTCTAATGCTTTGTCGCTGTTATATCAGTTTTAGCGCGTTAGAAGGTTTTATGGAAAAGGTCGTCTCCGTAATGACCAATCTACAACTGGTAAAAAGTTGTCATGACGTGTGCGCATGCTGCTGTCTCCGTGACTCAACTGCCTCTGCTGCAGCACTCTCTCAACCTGTGCTCTCAACACACACACAACCCTTCGGCCCTCCCCCTCTCCACCATTCACTCACTCAATAACAGCTTGCTCACTGCCTGATAGTCAGCAGCAGCAGGTCACAGTGAAATGTATATATTTTTTAAGAGAAATACCATGGTGGCCGCTGTACAATTTAGAAGTAGCCCAAAAACCTGCCACCCGTGACAAATACATTTTCACCCGCGACACCGTTTTCAAAGTAGTCCAATTTGGCTTGAAAACTGCAAACATGGCAACACTGGAAACATGGGTAGCTATGTAAAAGTAGGATTATAACCCTCTCCTCTCCTGTCCCAGACACTGAGTGTCCCTTGGAGCACTCCCCCGGCCAGCAGGACTACAGGGAAGAGGGCACCTTGGGCTTCGCCCCCTACCGCATTGAGGACGATGGCGGGGCTGATCCCACTTCTCCCCTGCCCGACTACACAAACCACCAGGCCTCCAAGCCCCTCCCGCCCCGCTTCCAAAAGCAGCAGCAGGTGAGCCGACCGGCCGACGCCATCTAATGCTTTCCCAGCAGCCCCTTCCCTCCAGCCCCAAAAATCCTTATCCCCTCCCTAATTCCTGGGCGGATTAGCGGCTTGAGAAAGGCCCGTCAGAGTTCACAGGAGCAGGTGTTTTCCGTAACAACGATCGTTGGGTATTATGAAGGGGGCCAACGGGTGTGTTTTGTTTTATTCTGTTGTGTAGTGTTTTAATGAGATCTGTGGTGGATGCACAGCAATGGGCAATTGACAAAACAGGAAATAACCACTCGCTGCATATAGTACACTTCTTTAAATGCATTTGGTCACTTTTTTTAATGTGAGGAGAATAATTGTACCAGTGTGTGAACATAATGGGTTCATGCTCTGTCGTCCCTCCACCTCTCAGGACCAAGTGTATAAAATGCAGCACTGGCAGCAGCAGCAGTCTGGCCACCCCGCCCCCTCTGGCTCCAGCCACCCCCCGAGGGGGTACTACCCCCCACACATGCTGGGCTTCGACCCCCGCTGGATGATGATGCCCCCTTTCTTGGACCCCCGCATGGCCCAGGGCCGCTCCCCTGTGGACTACTACCCCAACGCTGTCCACTCTTCAGGTGAGACCTGAGAAAATAGTATTGTTTTACTAAAGGGAATGATGAATTTCCTGATTTCATTTCTTAATTCACTTTTTTAGTTTAGTGACATCATTGTCAAACTTTATAGATTGATATGGATCTCCAAATAATCCTGCATCTGTATCATCTCTAACTGTAGAATACCACCTCTGTGTTTGCGTAGGAATGATGAAATCGATGATGCAGCCAGACCACCTGAACAGCCCAGGGTCCGCCTCTGACGATGGCTGCCATCCCAGCATGCATCAGGAGAGGAGGGCCCCCTCCACCGAGCCCTACCCCGTGTGGAACCAAGATGGCTACCCCCCTCGCAGTTTCACCCCACCCTACCAGAGACAGCACGAGAGCTCAGACAGGAGCCAGCCAGACGACCGGAGTGACAGGACATGTTCCCAGCAGGACTTGTACGAAGAGAGTGGCAACGAGTGCCTAGACCACCCATCTGGTGACCTCTCCCATCAGGCCTACCACCAGAGCAAAGATCCCGACAGGGATCACCACCCGCACGACCAAGGCCTGCTCTCCTCAGCCCCGAGCCGGCCCCAGCAGCCGCATGCAGACAGCGACTACCCCAAACAGGAGCCCAAAGACAGGTACCTGAAGGACGGCACTGAACCCTGTGATGAAGTTTTCGACACCTCCAAGGAAAAGGTTTTTGACTCAGACTTCCATAGGCGAGATGGAGGCCAGAAGAAGGAAGTTGGTGTTGGTGGTCAGAACCAGTGGTCTGATCCTGGCTCCAGCTCCCCTGCCAGCAGTGTAAGCCAGCCCTCTGAGACTGGCGGTAGGACCCTGACCCGTAGGACCGGTCCCATCAAGAAGCCTGTGCTAAAGGCCCTCAAAGTGGAGGACAAGGAGAACGAGAAGCCCAAAGTGGAGGCTGAGGAGAAGGTAGTCCCTTACCGCTTGGAAAAGGAGGTGCTCACCAACGTATATGACCTGAAGAAAGACAACCAACCCCTAGTAAGTAACAGACGCTCGGCCTCGCCTGCTATCGAGAAGCAGCCAGAAGAGAAGCAACAACCACCAGCTCCTGCTAAAATAGAGCGGCCAGCCAGTACCCACAGTGAGGATTTGCCGAAGGAGAACAGCTGGGACAGCGGAAAGAGCCAGTCCTCCAGAGACAGCCAGGAGAGCAGGGAGCCTGGTGCACCACGACGCAACAACTGGATCTTCATCGATGAGGAGCAGGCCTTTGCCGGAGCCAGGGGAACGGGTAGAGGTCGGAGCCGTGGCGGCTTCAGGGAGTTCAGTTCCAGAGGAGACCGTGGTGGCCGGGGAGGCCGAGAGAACCCCAGAGGAGGCTACAACAACAATATCAACAGCAGAGACGCCGCTGGAACCCAGAGACCAGGCAGAGGCAGAGGACTGCCCAGGGACTTTGTCAAGGTGGAGGACCTGCAGAGGGGGAAGCCGAGGAGGCGCAACGTCAGCGAGACTCTGAGCGAGACCTCAGAGTACGAGGAGCTGCCCAAGCGGCGACGCCAGAAGGGCTCTGAAAACGGAGAGGGTGGCAGCTACCCAGAGCAGGGAGAGACCAGGAAGGCGGACCGAGACTCTTGGAGGTCCAACAAGGTGTACACGGAAGAACAGGCGGCCAGTGACGCCCGCGACAAGGCCAAAGCCAGCAGCAGGGGGTTCGGAGGCTTCGGCCGCTCGCTGCCTCCCAGACTCGATACTGGCAGGGGCTACAACACCAGCCGAGGGTTCAACAATGGCTCCAGAGACATCTCCACCTGGAGGGGGCGGGGGACTCAGTTTGGCAGTGGCGGTGGGCCCATGCAGGAGAACGGCTACGGCTTGGGCACCGAGACCTATTCCAGGAGACCACCTGCAGAGCGTGAGCCCCTCAAATACACCCCCAAGTTTACTGGCTCTACCGGTTCCTTCATGGAGAACGGCGCTGAGGACCGCAGCGGGGAGGGCGAGTACTACATCGACAGCGACAACCCTGGACAACAGCCGTTGAGAAGACGGAGGCCGCCGCGCCAGGACAAGCCCCCGCGTTTCCGCCGACTACGTCAAGAGAGGGAGCCCGGCAGCGGCCAGTGGACCAGCGATGAGTACATCAACGGATCAGAAGGATTCGCGAACCCCTGGCCGAGCCGCTCCAAGGAGGGAGGTAAAGAGGACGGCTGGTCCAGTGGCCACTACTCCGGAGGGGGTGGTAGGTCCGGTGGTCAGCACGGCCAGGCGGAGGACTGGGAGACTGGCTCAGAGAACAGCGACTTCAGCGACTGGAGGGAGAAGCGTGGTGGAGGGCAGCAGCAGCAGGCCCACGGGGGAGATGTGCACTCAGACTCAGGCCACGGAGATCCTGGGTCTGGAGAGAAGAGGGAGCTGGCCAAGAGGAGTTTCTCCAGCCAGCGCCCCCTGGTGGACCGGCAGAACAGGAAGGGTGAGGTGGATGGGAACAAGATGACACGCTCTTCAGAGAACCCTAACGCTCTGCCCTCCTGTAACAGGAACGACGGCTGGCAGAATGGAGGGTCCTCCAACCATAAGAGGTGAGTACTGTGCTAACTTTGGCTTATGCAACCTTGATGTGAGAACGTTCATCAAAACTGTTGATATTGTTTTGTCTTGACTTAATTGTTTCAAAACATTCTCAAGACATCAATATACTGGAGTTTCTAAAAACAAACCTTAGCAACACTTTCACACAATAATATGTTTTAAGTGGTAACACCTGACTCATGGAATGTCTCTCCCTGATTCCAGCAGGAGCCCAGAGGAGTCAGGCCCAGTCTACAATGTTGAGCAGTCTGAGGAGGGCCACAAGGCCAACGAACCCTCGGGGAAGAAGCTGGACAAGGAGCTGAAGCCCAGGTCTGTGAAGGGAGACCTGGCCAAACCACTGTCTCAGTACGACCTCAACAGCTACCCCAGTGAGTATGCCAGGCACCAACTTCATAGTAACACATACTTTGAGTCAATTAAGCAAGGCTCAAATTAATTCTAAACCAGGGGTCTCAACCTGGTGGGCCAGATGACTGATTTAATGTGGCACACGTGTTTCTTCCAGTTGAGGGGGATTCTGGGGGTCCTAGTCTAGACGGGTTCCAAGACCTGTCCAAGAAACAGCTGCGGCGCCCACAGGAAGACGACAGAAGGAGAAAGGAACAAGGAGCTCCTGTAAGTTGACAGAACATTCAAATAAGCCTGATACATTTAAATAAAACTAACAATCAGCACAAGAGCTTTGGGTGTCTAGAGAATAGACCCAGTTTTGAGTAAAATCTAAAATAATTCCAAATCAAATCAAAGTTTATTTGTCACGTGCGCCGAATACTTACTTACAAGCTCTAACCAATAGTGCAAAAAAGGTATTAGGTGAACAATAGGTAAGTAATGAAATAAAACGACAGTAAAAAGACTGGCTATATACAGTAGAGGCTATAAAAGTAGCAAGGCTACATAGTCACTGGTTAGTCAGGCTGATTGAGGTAGTATGTACATGTATATATGGTTAAAGTGACTATGCATATATGATGATCGGAGAGTAGCAGTAGCGTAAAAGAGGGGTTGGTAGGTGTCCCGGTTAGCCAATGTGCGGGAGCACTGGTTGGTCGGCCCAATTGAGGTAGTATGTACATGAATGTATAGTTTAAGTGACTATGCATATATGATAAACAGAGTAGCAGCAGCGTAAAAAGAGGGTTGGGGGGGGCACACAATGCAAATAGTCCGGGTAGCCATTTGATTACCTGTTCAGGAATCTTATTGCTTGGGGGTAAAAACTGTTGAGAAGCCTTTTTGTCCTAGACTTGGCACTCCCGTACCGCTTGCCATGCGGTAGTAGAGAGAACAGTCTATGGCTGGGGTCTTTGACAATTTTTAGGGCTTTTCTCTGACACCGCCTGGTGTAGAGGTCCTGGATGGCAGGTAGCTTAACCCCAGTGATGTACTGGGCCGTACGCACTACCCGCTGTAGTGATTTGCGGTCAGAGGCCGAGCAATTGCCGTACCAGGCAGTGATGCAACCAGTGAGGATGCTCTCGATGTTGCAGCTGTAGAACCTTTTGAGGATCTCAGGACCCATGCCAAATCTTTTTAGTTTCCTGAGGGGGAATAGGCTTTGTCGTGCCCTCTTCATGACTGTCTTGGTGTGTTTGGACCATTCTAGTTTGTTGTTGATGTGGACACCAAGGAACTTGAAGCTCTCAACCTGCTCCACTACAGCCCTGTCGATGGGGGCGTGCTCGGTCCTCCTTTTCCTGTCGTCCACAATCATCTCCTTAGTCTTGATTACGTTGAGGGATAGGTTGTTATTCTGGCACCACCCGGCCAGGTCTCTGACCTCCTCCCTATAGGCTGTCTTGTCGTTGTCGGTGATCAGGCCTACCACTGTTGTGTTGTCTGCTAACTTAGTGATGGTGTTCGAGTCGTGCCTGGCCCTGCAGTCGTGGGTGAACAAGGAGTACAGGAGGGGACTGAGCACGCACCCCTGTGGAGCTCCAGTGTTGAGGATCAGCGTGGCAGATGTGTTGCTACCTACCCTCACCACCTGGGGGTGGCCTGTCAGGAAGTCCAGGATCCAGTTGCAGAGGGTGGTGTTTAGTCCCAGGATCCTTAGCTTATTGATGAGCTTTGAGGGCACTATGGTGTTGAACGCTGAGCTGTAGTCATTGAATAGCATTCTCACATAAGTGTTCCTTTTGTCCAGGTGGGAAAGGGCAGTGTGGAGTGCAATAGAGATTGCATCATCTGTGGATCTGTTGGGCCGGTATGAAAATTGGAGTGGGTCTAGGGTTTCTGCGGTAATGGTGTTGATGTGAGCCATTACCAACCTTTCAAAGCACTTCGTGGCTATGGACTTGAGTGCTACGGGTCTGTAGTCATTTAGGCAGGTTGCCTTTGTGTTCTTGGGCACAGGGACTATGGTGGTCTGCTTGAAACATGTTGGTATTACAGACTCAATCAGGGACATAATTGCTAATGGATTCATGCAAGCAGAGATATTTCTTTAACAACATAGTTTTTTCCTAAATATCTCAATCATATATTATGTTAAGTATAGTTGTACATGACTTGAGGTGCTGTGTTGTACTTAATCTATGGGAAAAAAACTATTCCTTTGCCACACTGCAGGTTCCAGGAAAGAACAGACCGATCACCTCCAAGATGCCCCCGCGGTTTGCCAAGAAGCAGGGTGGCATGACCATTGATCAGCCAGAAGAGGGACTCTCTGCCAACAATCTGGGCACAGAAATCTGGGAGACTAACAGCTCAGGTAGGAGTAGGGGCAACACCCCAGCCTTCACACACCTCATCTTCCACCCCATCTGATAACTGTTTCCCATACTCAGCTTTTCCCTCCAAACTACATAGGAACATTCTTGTGTTGTCAACTGTATAACATAATACATTGGTTCTTACATTGTTCTATTCCTTCCCTCAGCTCTGTCAATACAGTCATCTGGAGGAGATTCGTGGACCAAGCAGGTCTCCTTCACAGGCAGCGAGCCCAACTCTGAGGATTCTGACGCGGGCCTTGAGCAGAGCAAGGAGCAGCACAAGCCTGGCCCCATCGGCAACGAACGTTCACTCAAGCACCGCAAAGGCTCGGAGGGTGTGGAGCGTCTGGAGGGGAGGCCCATCACGCCCGTCAACGGCGTGGACCTCCACGTGGACACGGTGCTGCCCGTGCCACCCATCGAGTTTGGTGTCAGTGCCAAGGACTCTGACTTTAGTCTGCCACCCGGTTCCACCCCAGTGCCCTTGTCCAACCCTATCGCCAAGCTGCAGGACGCCCTCGTCAGCAACGTGAGTACAAATATACTGAGTTCAACTAGATTCCCATTGTCACCTCATGATTATAAGGTGGGCTATTAGTGCTGCACTTGAAGTGGCTTGACAAGATAAATATCATAAATGAGATGTAAAATGGACAAAAGATGTCATTGGCTAGTTGTTGATGTGTTAATAACCTTTGTGTGTGTGTAGCCGGCCCTGACCCAGGCCATTCCCATGCTGCGTAGAGACCACCTACAGCCTGGCATCAACCTCAACCCCATCTCTTTCCCCAGTGCTGACCTCACACTCAAGGTACACACCCCACTGCCTCACACTCTCCACACATCTCTAAAAACACTAGTCTTGTTAAAGAAATGTAACTCTCAGTTACCGACCTGGCTAAGTAAAGGTTAGATCAAATAAACGTTAGTAAACACAAAAGATTTTGTGTAATTTTACCGATCATTTCTATCCCTTCGTCCCCTCTTTCTCAGATGGAGTCGGCCCGTAAGGCGTGGGAGAACTCCCAGTCTCTCCCCGAGCAGGGCTCTCCTGGTGGGGGTACCACTGGCGCCCAGCCCCCTTGCAGCGTGGGCTCCTCCAGCGGGGTGAGCTACAGCTCTTTCGGAGGGGTGTCCATGCCCCCCATGCCCATTGCCTCCGTGGCGCCTTCCATGTCCATGCAGGGTAAGAGGACACTCGCACATTAAACATTGACATTATTGCTATATTTGCCAAAAGACTATGCGTTGTATGAAATGTAAATCTGTGCATTATTATTATACTTTTGAAATAACAATTGTATTTCCGTCTCTGTAGGTAACCATGTCCCCCCGCTGTATCTGGACGGCCATGTCTTTCCCAGCCAGCCTCGTCTGGTGCCCCCAACCATGACCCAGCAGCAGAGCTACCAACAGGTACTACACTTACAAGTATAGGGTTTTACAGGATTTTATTCCAATTATTTTTCTTCTTTATATACACTACCGTTCAAAAGTTTGGGGTCACTTGGAAATGTCCTTGTTTTTGAAAGAAAAGTAAATTTTTTCGTCCGTTTAAAATAACACCAAATTGATCAGAAATACAGTGTAGACATTGTTAATTTTGTAAATGACAATTGTAGCTGGAAACGGCTGATTTTTTAAAATGGAATATCTACATAGGCATACAGAGGCCCATTATCAGCAACCATCACTCCTGTGTTCCAATGGCATGTTGTTTTAGCTAATCCAAGTTTATCATTTTAAAAGTCTAATTGATCATTAGAGAAAACCCTTTTGCAATTATGTTAGCACAGCTGAAAACTGTTGTCCTGATTTAAAGAAGCAATAAAACGGTCCTCCTTTAGACGAGTTGAGTATCTGGAGCATCAGCGGGTTTAATTACAGCCTCAAAATGACCAGAAACAAATAACATCTATTCTTGTTCTGAGAAAGGAAGGCTATTCCATGCTAGAAATTGACAAGAAACTGAAGATCTCGTACAATGCTGTGTACTACTCCCTTCACAGAACAGCGCAAACTGTCTCTAACCAGAATAGACAGAGAAGTGGGAGGCCCCGGTGCACAACTGAGCAAGAGGACAAGTACAGTGGGGCAAAAAAGTATTTGGTCAGCCACCAATTGTGCAAGTTCTCCCACTTAAAAAGAAGTGAGAGGCCTGTAATTTTCATCATAGGTACACTTCAACTATGACAGACAAAATGAGAGAGAACAAATCCAGAAAATCACATTGTAGGATTTTTTATGAATTTATTTGCAAATTATGGTGGAAAATAAGTATTTGGTCACCTACAAACAAGCAAGATTTCTGGCTCTCACAGACCTGTAACTTCCTCTTTAAGAGGCTCCTCTGTCCTCCACTTGTTACCTGTATTAATGGCACCTGTTTGAACTTGTTATCTTATCAGTATAAAAGACACCTGTCCACAACCTCAAACAGTCACACTCCAAACTCCACTATGGCCAAGACCAAAGAGCTGTCAAAGGACACCAGAAACAAAATTGTAGACCTGCACCAGGCTGGGAAGACTGAATATGCAATAGGTAAGCAGCTTGGTTTGAAGAAATCAACTGTGGGAGCAATTATTAGGAAATGGAAGACATACAAGACCACTGATAATCTCCCTCGATCTGGGGCTCCACGCAAGATCTCACCCCGTGGGGTCAAAATGATCACAAGAACGGTGAGCAAAAATCCCAGAACCACACGGGGGGACCTAGTGAATGACCTGCAGAGAGCTGGGACCAAAGTAACAAAGCCTACCATCAGTAACACACTACGCCGCCAGGGACTCAAATCCTGCAGTGCCAGACGTGTCCCCCTGCTTAAGCCAGTACATGTCCAGGCCCGTCTGAAGTTTGCTAGAGAGCATTTGGATGATCCAGAAGAAGATTGGGAGAATGTCATATGGTCAGATGAAACCAAAATATAACTTTTTGGTAAAAACTCAACTCGTCGTGTTTGGAGGACAAAGAATGCTGAGTTGCATCCAAAGAACACCATACCTACTGTGAAGCATGGGGGTGGAAACATGCTTTGGGGCTGTTTTTCTGCAAAGGTACCAGGACGACTGATCCGTGTAAAGGAAAGAATGAATGGGGCCATGTATCGTGAGATTTTGAGTGAAAACCTCCTTCCATCAGCAAGGGCATTGAAGATGAAACGTGGCTGGGTCTTTCAGCATGACAATGATCCCAAACACACCGCCCGGGCAACGAAGGAGTGGCTTCGTAAGAAGCATTTCAAGGTCCTGGAGTGGCCTAGCCAGTCTCCAGATCTCAACCCCATAGAAATTCTTTGGAGGGAGTTGAAAGTCCGTGTTGCCCAGCAACAGCCCCAAAACATCACTGCTCTAGAGGAGATCTGCATGGAGGAATGGGCCAAAATACCAGCAACAGTGTGTGAAAACATTGTGAAGACTTACAGAAAACGTTTGACCTCTGTCATTGCCAACAAAGGGTATATAACAAAGTATTGAGAAACTTTTGTTATTGACCAAATACTTATTTTCCACCATAATTTGCAAATAAATTCATTAAAAATCCTACAATGTGATTTTCTGGATTTTTTTCTTCTCATTTTGTCTGTCATAGTTGAAGTGTACCTATTATGAAAATTACAGGCATCTTTTTAAGTGGGAGAACTTGCACAATTGGTGGCTGACTAAATACTTTTTTGCCCCACTGTA
The DNA here is from genome assembly GCF_045679555.1 of Salvelinus alpinus. NCBI lineage: Eukaryota > Metazoa > Chordata > Actinopteri > Salmoniformes > Salmonidae > Salvelinus > Salvelinus alpinus. Next base: position 20,246,015 of record NC_092103.1, on the reverse strand, counting down.
CATTAGTGTCTAGTTTGAGAAACAGACGCCTCACAAGTCCTCAACTGGCAGCTTCATTAACCTCTCTAGGGTACATGGGACGCTAATGTCCCACCTGACCAACATCCAGTGAAAGTGCAGGGCGCCAAATCTCATAATTAAAATTCCTCAAACATACATGTATTATACACAATTTTAAAGATAAACTTGTTGTTAATCCCACCACATTGTCCGATTTCAAAAAGGCTTTACGACAAAAGCATACCATGCGATTATGTTAGGTCAGTACCTAGTCACAAAAAAACACAGCCATTTTTCCAGCCAAAGAGAGGAGTCACAAAAAGCAGAAATAGAGATAAAATTAATTACTAACATTTGATGATCTTCATCAGATGACACTCATAGGACTTCATGTTACACAATACATGTATGTTTTGTTCGATAAAGTTAATATTTATATCCAAAAATCTCAGTTTACATTGGCGCGTTATGTTCAGTAGTTCCAAAACATCTGGTGATTTTGCAGAGCCACATCAATTTACATAAATACTCATAATAAACATTGCTAAAAGATACAACTGTTATGCATGGAATTTTAGATCCACTTCCCCTTAATGCAACCGCTGTGTCAGATTAAAAATAAATGTATTATAAAAAAAAAAAAATTAAGCACACCATGCAATAATCTGAGTACAGTGCTCAGACACTAAATCAAGCCATACAGATATCCGCCATGTTGTGGAGTCAACAGAAGCCAGAAATAGCATTATACATTTTCACTTACCTTTGATGATCTTCATCAGAATGCACTCCCAGGATTTCCAGTTCGACAATAAATGTTTGTTTTGTTCGATAATGTCCATCATTTATGTCCAAATACCTCCTTTTTGTTAGCGCGTTTAGCCCAGTAATCCAAATTCATGAGGCGCCATCACTAGGTCCAGACGAAAAGTCAAAAAGTCCCGTTACAGTCCATAGAAACATGTCAAACAATGTATAGAATCAATCTTTAGGATGTTTTTAACATAAATCTTCAATAATGTTCCAACCGTAGAATTCCTTTGTCTTCAGAAATGCAATGGAACGCAAGCTAACTCATGTGAATGCGCGTCGTCAGCTCATGCCACTCTGGCAGACCTCTGACTCATTCAGCTCTCATTCCCCCCCTCCTTCACAGTAGAAGCCTCAAACAAGGTTCTAAAGACTGTTCACATCTAGTGGAAGTCTTAGGAAGTGCAATATGACCCAATTTCCACTGTTTCTTGGATCGGCAAAGAGTTGAAAAACTACAAACCTCAGATTTCCCACTTCCTGGTTGGATTTTTTCTCTGGTTTTTGCCTGCCATATGAGTTTTGTTATACACAGACATCATTCAAACAGTTTTAGAAACTTCAGTGTTTTCTATCAAAATCTACTAATAATATGAATATCCTAGCATCTAGGCCTGAGTAGCAGGCAGTTTACTCTGGGCACGCTTTTCATCCGGGCGTGAAAATACTGCCCCCTACCCCAAAGAAGTTAAATAGTACCCGCAAAACACCGGTGTCAACAGTGAAGCGGCGACTCCGGGATGCTGGCCTTCTAGGCAGATTTCCTCTGTCCAGTGTCTGTGTTCTTTTGCCCATCTTAATCTTTTTTTTGTTCTTTTTTTTTTTGGCCAGTCTGAGATATGGCTTTTTCTTTGCAACTCTGCCTAGAAGGCCAGCATCCTGGAGTCGCCTCTTCACTGTTGACGTTGAGACTGGTGTTTTGCAGGTACTATTTAATGAAGCTGCCAGTTGAGGACTTGTGAGGTGTCTGTTTCCCAAACTAGACACTAATGTACTTGTCCTCTTGCTCAGTTGTGCACCGGGGCTTCCCACTCTTTCTATTCTGGTTAGAGATAGTTTGTGCTCTTCTGTGAAGGGAGTAGTACACAGAGTTGTAGGAGATCTTCAGTTTCGTGGCAATTTCTCGCATGGAATAGCCTTCATTTCTCAGAACATGAATAGACTGACGAGTTTCAGAAGAAAGTTCTTTGTTTCTGGCCATTTTGAGCCTGTAATCGAACCCACAAATGCTGATGTTCCAGATACTCAACTAGTCTAAAGAAGGCCAGTTTTATTGCTTCTTTAATCAGGACAACAGTTTTCAGCTGTGCTTACATAATTGCAGAAGGGTTTTCTAATGATCAATTAGCCTTTTGAAATGATTAACTTGGATTAGCTAACACAACGTGCCATTGGAACACAGGAGTGATGGTTGCTGATAATGGGCCTCTGTACGCCTATATAGATATTCCATAAAAAATCGGCCATTTCCAGCTACAATAATCATTTACAACATTTAGAATGTCTACACTGTATTTCTGATCAATTTTATGTTATTTTAATGGGGGGAAAAATATGCTTTTCTTTCAAAAACAAGGACATTTCTAAGTGACCCCAAACTTTTGAACGGTAGTGTAAAAAAATAGATATATATATTTTGGGCAATAATCGGTACCTCCTGGATTTGGATTTTTTGTGATTACATGCCAAAATGCTTGATTTTGCTGGGTGAATAATGACATTTTGCATGGCAATTTGTGATGATGTCCAATTTGTCATGAAAATGCGCTGGTGGGGGGGGTAAACTGTAATATTATAATTCACTCCTTCCTGTGTGTCCACGCAGGCGGCGGCTGCCCAGCAGATCCCCATCTCCCTACACACCTCTCTGCAGGCCCAGCTCGGTCTCCGGGGAGGCCTTCCCGTCTCTCAGTCCCAGGAGATGTTCAACTCCATTCCCTCCTTCAGGTCCCAGGTGTACATGCATCCCAATCTGTCTCAGCCTAACCCCATGGTGCTGTCAGGCGGTGGCCCTCTGAAGGGGCCCTATTCGGCCTTCCCGGGCATGCAGCCATCAGACATGGTCAAGCCCCAGTCGGGCTCCCACTACCAGCCCATGAACGGCAGCCAGGCCATGGTCTATGACGGCCAGATGAACCAGGGCCCTGGCATGAGCTCCTCCCAGCTCATGGACTCCCAGCTCATCCAGGTAAGGGGAACAACTCTGTCAGTGGCACACTTAGTTTGAAGGAACAGTTTGCTTGGCTTCTAATGGAAACATTATACTCTCTTCATTCAATGTTTCAAAGGCACGAACAATGATCCTCCCTCTCTCTCGCTCTCTCGCTCCAGGTGACCATGCCCTTGCCGGGCTCCCAGCTGCGTTATGGCTCTGCCCAGCAGCACCTCATCCTGCCCCAATCCATCCAGCTCCAGCAGGGCCAGAACCTCTCCGTCGGAGCCGCCCGCAGGATGCTCCCCCCTGGCTCCCAGCCCCCTGTCATGACCGGCAGCAGAGAGGTGAGCTCCACAGACCCACCAAGTGTCCCTTCCAACAATGTTACAGCTTAACTACCCTAATGATTGGTAAATGTTAGCTCTAGGTTGGATTTGGAAACATTTCATGTATAAACAAACAAAAATGCACTTTGAATGTAGTGAAACCCATCCCTTTGAAATAGAAGGGATAGTTCACCTAAATTACAAAATTACTTGAATTTTTTGCAGAATTTCCCAATGTCTACTGGTCCGTATACTACTTACAAGGTAAGGAACAACTGTAGTGAATTTGTCATTTGGGTGAACTATCACTTTAATGCCACAACATTTCATAGATTGCACAACATTTCATAGATGGCATTGAGATGTTCTTACTTGTATATTTAATGGGGATGTTTGTTTGTTGTCCTTCTCCAGACCTCCCAGATGGAAATGAAAGGCTTCCAGTTCTCTGACAAGCCCAATCACTCCCAGGGCATGCCTGGAGGATACAACAGGTGAGCTGGAACAGCTAAATGTCACCCTGAAACTTATGTTGGATCACAAAACGTCTTCTCTTAGTTCATATCCTTATAAACGTGTTCATTTTATTGTAACATACCACAGGATTCTACATGGTTCGCTGCCAGTAAAATGTTTAGACTTGTCAAGAAACTGACAGCACAGCTGCGTTTACTTTTAGTTTTCTTCTGGTTTGTCCAATATTTAATTAAACATTTAGTGATCATATAATGGCATTAAAGTGATGATATAGATGTAATTGGAAGCTAATGGTAAATCTATCTTTTTCCCCCTCTCTCCCATCAGACCAGGGTCTGCCAGCCCCAGTGGGAAGCAGTCTGGCCCCGTGGGCCCTCTGCCTGGGCATTACACCCAGCAGGTACGACCCAACACAGTCATACACACATTAGGTACATACACGCACCTTGGTAGTACTAGTTACTGTTCACATTCTACAATCAACAACTAGGTCAACTGACAATCAAGGTCCTCGTGTGCACTTCACACACTTTCATACACACAAACACAATTTTACAGGCACTTTTACAGGCTCTTACAGTAGCAGGTACCCCCCACCCCACCACACACAAACGGTCCTGACACACAATCCCAGCTGCCCATACACACTCATATAGCCTCCCCCTCCCATTTCATTGGAAACAGAAGACCTCATCCATGCAGGCCGTTCAGCAGCGAGGCTGGGCTTGCAGTGGCCCTGGCCTGACCTGTAGTTGCTGCTACAGAGACCCGGCCACCGGCTGGTATGAGGCCCTGCTGTGCCCCCTACACGGCAAGGTTATAGAAACCTCAACTCAATCATTCTGCTTGTTCAAATCACTGTGATGTTGCACCATTTGAATGACTAATCAGTTTTGACATGCAGCTTCCCTGAACTGCTCTGGCACAATGGCCTCTCAAGACCTTAGTGTACGTTTGAGTCACGAGCATAAAGCAATTTGATGAAATGTCATTTTAGAATTCAGTCTGGAAAATATTTGTAGCTTTGCACACATCTCCGCAACCCCCTTAATATTTGCCTAAAGAAAAATAACCATGCATATATACTGAGACGTGTTGCCATGCTAACAGTGTGTGTGTTCCACCAGGTCCCCCCTCCCCAGGGCAGCATGGTTATGCACATGCGTCCCCCCACCACCGGCCCCTTTCCCACCCCCATCCAGAGACCTGTCATGCAGGTCAACAAGACAGTCATCATCCGCTCCCCCCCTTACCCCAATCCCGGGCGCGAGCCACCCCACTCCACCCCCCCCTCGGCCCCCGAGCCCACCGTCAAGGGGCCGGAGGATGGCATGAAGGTGAGCCACCCACTGTAAATATAGGTAATTAAATTTTTATCCATTTCGTTTTTTGTTTTTCTTCAATCCAATGTGCCAATGTATGAAATTAAAGCCATATATGGAGAGTTTGGTAGTTGATTATGACCTCAATTAATTTTGATTGGTTAAAATGTGTCGTGACGGGCCTCCCGGGTGGCGCAGTGGTCTAGAGCACTGCATCGCAGTGCTATGCTGCGCCACCAGAGTCTGGGTTCGCGCCCAGGCTCTGTCGCAGCCGGCCGCGACCGGGAGGTCCGTGGGGCGACGCACAATTGGCTTAGCGTCGTCCGGGCTAGGGAGGGTTTGGCCGGTAGGGATATCCTTGTCTCATCGCGCTCCAGCGACTCCTGTGGCGGGCCGGGCGCAGTGCGCGCTAACCGAGGGGGGCGGGTGCACGGTGTTTCCTCCGACACATTGGTGCGGCTGGCTTCCGGGTTGGAGGCGCGCTGTGTTAAGAAGCAGTGCGGCTTGGTTGGGTTGTGCTTCGGAGGACGCATGACTTTCGACCTTCGTCTCTCCCGAGCCCGTACGGGAGTTGTAGCGATGAGACAAGATAGTAATTACTAGCGATTGGATACCACGAAAAATTGGGGAGAAAAGGGGAGAAAATAAAAAAAATAAATAAAAAAAAAAATGTCGTGACGTCAATTACCACTGTCAGCACCTCAACTCTCCATGTCTGTTAAGAAGCAACTAGTGTCTAGCTGTCAAAGTTGCCCTGAACAGACTATATATGGCTCTGAATGAACTCAACTGGATGCACTGCTATGAACTATTGTAATTAATAATGAACATATTGCGTCATAACCAGTAATATGGTACCTGAGGTAAAAATTTCTCATCACAAGATTAATTTGTCTTTAAACTTACCTAGGGAACTGTATTTAATCAAATGGTGCTCATAGACATAGGTAGCCTAATCTTGTAGGCACGTAGTATCATTTACTGGTATATTTGGATAGGGACAAGTACAAAGACATTGAACAAACAATCGTCCGATGCATTGTAGGAGTGTTTCTGGTTTATGCTAATTTAACACCCGTCTCTAGATGGGCATTTATGGAAACAAAAGGAAAGAAATACGCAATCACACAAAATCACATATCAGTACATTATCACAATTAAATACACAAAGAAAATGTCATAGGCGATAAATAAATGCTGTAAATCAAATATACATATTTACCTCTAATATTTACAACTTGGATGTAAGAGGGTCATGTTGATAACACACAGCAAGCAGTTCATACATGAATGCTCTGGTGTTTCTTTTGAATGTGTTAAAATGTTACACAAATAATGTATTAATCTTCTCCTGTGCATATTACTTGTAGCAAAAAAAACTGATGCTTGATAATAGCTTTTTTTCTAATGGTGTCTAATTCTTGCTATTAGACCGTTTTTAAATTAGATTGTTTTAACAATTTCCCTCCTTGGTGGCATTAGTGTTATTGTTTTGTTGTCCATTTGAAAATGATATGAAATGTTAACCTTGCGTTTCTCATGTGTGTGTTTTAGAGTAAAGCCCTGCGAAATGGGCACCAGCTGGTGGGTGAGGGGAAGGCACTGTCGTGGGGCCTGATGACCAGCAAACTCCAGGAGTCCCTTCCCGGCTGGCAGGGCAAACCAGCACCATGCACCTGAGCCATCAAACCCCAGGCTGTCAAAGTGGAGGGCAAGGCATGGCAACGGACCTTCAACCTCCACCCAACCTGCCTCTGGAAGACACAACCCCGTGCACCCTCTTTCGACCCACCTCCCAGCCTTCTATTGCCAACCCCCAGATCGGGCGCCAAACTAAGGAGCAGGCAGGCATACTGTACCAACTCCCCGAACTACCAGAACCGGACACTTATTATTATTAAACACCGTGTGTGTGTGTGTGTGTGTGTGTGTGTGTGTGTGTGTGTGTGTGTGTGTGTGTGTGTGTGTGTGTGTGTGTGTGTGTGTGTATAAGCAGACTCAAGGTTCTCCTTATTTATTAACATTGTCCTTTTTCGGGAGAAGAACGGTAACAAAAAATAAATAAATGCACGTTTTCTGTGTTGCTCTGCATCTGAAAAAGGAAACGAACAGCTCCTGCCGATAGTTCACTCCTAGTTCCCCCCGTTTTTGCCACACTACTTTTTTGGACTATTGCCCAGTAGAGGAGGCAGACACTTGACATGTCACCACAAGAAAGCAAATCTGTAAGCATAAAAAACAAACGTGTCCTTTTCCCTCACTTTTTGAAGAATTTTGCTGGTAGTTTTAATCTTTTTTTTTTTAAGTAAGTAATCATCGCCTGTTTGCTCTATTATTAAAGGACTTCAAAGACAGATTTTAAGGACATCATTGTGTGTAAACATGGAAAGGTGTGAATTGGGGCGTGTCGCCCTCAGAGCCCCCTGGGGTACTTCACACAGCTCGTGAACTGTGACAAAACTGCTTCGATTTTTAGAAAATGTTTCAGTTTATTTTTTTAAAGGCTGTTTTTTGCTTTTGTTTTGTCTCCTATGTGTTTTGTAAACAGAAGCAAAAACTAGGACATTTTAGAGAAATCATCTTGCCTCATTTGAAGCTATCCTAGTGTTGATGCAGTGTGCATGTGATGTGCTGAATGTGTGTTAATCGTAGAGCCTAATCCAGGACCCTATCGCAACATTTCAAAAGACAGCGGATACTGCTGCCGTAGTGTGAGGTTTTGATCAACCGAGCTGGCAAAAAATGTGGTTTATTCTATAGTGTTGGAGTGGGGGATATCTATAGTGTTTGGGAGTGACGACGGGCTTCATTGACTTACTGTACGATCTCAACAGCTGATTGAAATGTTGCTTTTTATTGCTATACTTTTGGTTGTAATGAGTTGCTGAAATCTGAATTCACATCTGATACATGTCAAGTGCTTTTATATTCCCGCTCCTATAGTGTTTTTGTTTTTGCTCCTAGAGCTATAAAACACTTCTCTATTGTTTGTTTTTTTAACACAACTCGATGGAAAGGTGGAGGGGTTAGTGAAGGAATGAGTAGGCACACCTCCCTAGTGAACATTCAGCACCATGTAAGGCCTCTGGGGTGGCGCTAGCAATAAATGCAGCCTAACTCTCAATCAGGGTCCAAATATCTATTTTTATGTTACAATTTCACGACAAAAGAGGGTGTTTAGAATTGCTTGATGAATTGATGTACTTTCTTCGCGTAGGTTTTTTGGTGAACGCTGCAGTTGTTTTGGGCTCTCTGGAGAAGGAAATATTAAAGCATTTGTTTTGTTAGAAAAATTATATGAACTGTTGGCATCTGTGATATAAAAAAAAGGGCACTCATTTTGAAACTTACTATTCCAATGTCATAACTGGTTATAAATGTTTCTGCGTATTAATGATCCATGACACTACAAAATGTTCAGACTCATATTTTATGGCAGTGTTTCACTGACGTCTGTACATGATGCATACCTGTTCAACTATATTCAGAGTTACGGTCAGTTGGGGAGGGTGGGAGTCTAAAAACATATGTTTGATTCATATATTGTATCACTAATAAAAGGGTAAGTGTTTCAAAGGTCACTATGATGTTCTCACAGGGTGGACTGCTTTCACTTGTGGATTGGCTTATTGGACATTGTGATGGCTTTTTGCCCATCTCTACTGTGCTTTTTGCTGTGACGACCCTGTCAGTTTTTGGACAGAGACTGGAAGGTGTACACTGAAACGTCTTATACACACCTGAGAAACTTCATTTGGTTTCCGCCTGCTCTCGTCTTCACTCATTACTGTACCTACACCAAGATATCATCCTGATGCTTTTTTTGTTGGTACTTTTAGGATACATATTTCATTTGTCAGAGGACCTGTGCACTCTGGAACTGATCACACGGTCTATTTATCGTACCTGATATTTATCCTTTCAGATATGTGATCATATTCACCCTTTCCTTATTGAGAGAAAAAATAAAGCAGTTGTGCTTTTTCAAAACCCTTGTCCTTGTTAAATTTGTATTAAAGTATTTCAATTGGATGAGCAATGTATTGGCTTATGTGGAGTGTGGGGAATGAAAATATATATATATACACACACACATTCTACTGGTCAAAAATTTTAGAACACCATTTTTCCAGTTTTTATTGAAATTCACAGTTTAATGTCTAATTGTACTCTGAAATTAAAGCATAGAACAAACAATTGGAGACAAAAACAAAACGATTCCATGATTTCTTAACACAATTTTACTTTTGACTCACCAAAGTAGCCATCTTTTGCAGACATAACAACCAAGCACACTCGTGGCATTCTTTCTACAATGTAAATCAAATATTGTTCGGAAAGTTCTTCCCAACACTGTAGCAGAAGTTCCCACAAATGTGTTGTACTTGTAGGTTGCTTTGCTTCCACACTTCTGCCCAGTTCATCCTAAACCAGCTCAATGGTGTGTAAGTCAGGAGATTGCTGGTCATGCCATGATTTGAAGCCTACTGTCTTCTAGGTAGTTCTGACATAGTCTGCAGGTATGTTCTGGGTCATTATCTTGCTGTAGGATAAACCCCATAGTCTGCAGGTATGTTCTGGGTCATTATCTTGCTGTAGGATAAACCCCATAGCCTGGAGGTATGTTCTGGGTCATTATCTTGCTGTAGGATGAACCCCATAGCCTGAAGGTATGTTCTGGGTCATTATCTTGCTGTAGGATAAACCCCATAGTCTGCAGGTATGTTCTGGGTCATTATCTTGTTGTAGGATAAACCCCATAGCCTGAAGGTATGTTCTGGGTCATTATCTTGCTGTAGGATAAACCCCATAGCCTGAAGGTATGTTCTGGGTCATTATCTTGCTGTAGGATGAACCCCTGACCAAGTAGGCGTACACCAGAGGGTATTGCATGGCGCTGCAAAATGCTGTGGTAGCTGTTGTGGTTCAGGGTGGCACTCACTCTGCAAGTCGCCGACTCTGGATCCAGCAAGAGAGCCCCAGACCATCACGCTTCCTCCTACATGTTTGACAGTTGATATCACACACTGAGGAATCATCCTTTCGCCTAATCGACGACGTACAAAAACTGCGTGATGAACCGAAGATTTCTCCTTTTCTGTGAAGTCAATATATATATATATATATATATACAGTGCCTTTGGAAAGTATTCAGACCCCTTGACTTTTTCCACATTTTGTTACGTTACAGCCTTATTCTAAAATGGATTAAATAAATACAAATCCTCAGCAATCTACACACAATACCCCATAATTGTCACGGATCCCCCTGGTACTGCTGCATCAGTCCTTTCATCAGCTCCGGAGGTCTACGCCACCGGCCTTCTAGGCGTCACTGAACTGGATTCATTACCACCAACCCAGGACTGTCTTGTCTCATTACGCACACCTGGTTCCCATTCCTCCTGATTAGTATGTGTATATATGTGCCCTCTGTTCCATGTTTGTTGGTCTTGTGAGTACCTGTGCTCTGTTGTATTGGCTTGCGTGTTACTGTGTTAGCGTGCACTTATTATTACGGGTCTCGTCCCGTCTATTTATTAGAGGTTTACACCTCGCTCTTTGTTTGGGTTACAGCTCTGTGTTATATATATATATATACGGGTTTGTTTTGGGCTTCATCCCCGTCATGTTCATCACATACGCCATTTTGGGTAGTGAAATAAAAAAAACTTTTGTATTCCTGTGCCTGTCTCCTATCATTATACAACGGGACAGAATAATCAACCCATCTAATGGAGACAGCGGGAAACGGGTGGACCCGAGGTCGAGTCCTACGAGCACTTCACCCTCCTCTTCCGCTCGCTGTTTGATCATCCTGTGGATGGCCGAGAGGGGGGTGAGTGCCTACTCCGACTACGCCAGGGATCTAGGACCACTTCGGAGTTTGCCCTGGAGTTCCGGACCATCGCGGCCTCCACCGGATGGAACGAGTCAACTTTGGTCACCGTTTTCCGCAGCGGCACTCGACCAGCTCATCAGCATGGCGATCCGGTTGGACAACCTCCTGTGGTCCCGACGACCTGCGTGGAATCCGGAGCCCATGGCTATACCGGCTCTGTGGCCAGAGCCGATGGAGGTGGGCTCTGCACTTTTGCCCGAGGCAGCACGTAGGAGAAGAAGGAATCTGGGCCTCTGCTCTTACTGTGGAGAAAGGGGTCATTTCTCCCCGACCTGCCCTCTATCCACTAATAGGCGAGGAGGTGACAAGCCAGGGAGTTCCCCTGCTCCAACCCAGGGAGGATGCAAGATCTCCTCTCCTTTTCTGTCAACTCAACCAGTGTGTTTTCCCATTAAATTCCCTGAATATCCTAGCCCCTCACTCCCGTTAGCTCTGATTGATTCCGGAGCTGCCGGGAATCTTTTAGATAGCTCACTGGCCTCTGCATTACGCATTCCTTTGGTTCCCTTACAGTCACCCATTCCGTTTCAAGGCCTGGATAATCGTCCAATAGGGATAGGGCTCATACATCACATCACTGTTCCCGTTTCTCTGCTGACCCATGACAATAATTTAAAACAGATCACCTTTTTGATTATAAACACCCCCACGCACCCCGTTGTTTTAGGTCTCCCCTGGTTGAGTTGGCATAACCCTGCTATTTCCTGGCCCGAGAGGAGACTGCTGGGTTGGTCGCAGAAGTGTCAGGGGAGGTGTCTCGCATTGTCTGTCAACACCACTACGGTGGAAAGTCCGGACCATGCCCCTCAAATGGATTTACCGGAGGAATACCAGGATCTGCACCGGGTTTGCTCTAAGATCCAGGCTACACACCTGTCTCCTCATCGCCTGCTGTCGGACGCAGCACTCCCAAGAGGACATGTCTACCCCCTCTCCTATGCGGAGACCGAAGCCATGGAGACCTACGTACAGGAGAGCCTCCAGCAGGGTTTTATCTGCCCCTCTACGTCACCAGCCTCCTCAAGCTTTTTTTGTTGAGAAGAAAGATGGGGGACTGCACCCCTGCATTGATTATCGAACACTGAATAAAGCCACCATTACGTTCAGCTATCCTTTACCCCTCATCCCAACCATCATCGAACAATAGCACGGGGCAAAGTACTTCACGAAACTGGACTTGAGGAGCGCCTACAATCTGGTGCGCATTCGTGCAAGCGACGAATGGAAAACGGTCTTTTCCACGACCACGGGGCATTATGAGTATCTCGTAATGTCGCCTCCTTCCTCTGAATGGACTCCCGTCGGCCATGTAAACCGCGGAGGCTATTTTTATGCACGTCTTCCGGCACTACGGGATCCCGGAGGACATTGTCAGACCGTGGCCCTCAGTTCACCTCATGGAACGCCTGGGGTCATGGTCAGTCTCACCTCCGGGTACCGTCCTCAAGCAAATGGGAAGGTGGAGAGGGTCAATCAGGAAGTGGGCAGGTTCCTGAGGTGTTACTGTCAGGCCCGTTCGGGGGAGTGGGTGGATTTTCTACCCTGGGCAGAATTCCTTTCGCCACTCCTCCACTAACCTCACTCCTTTCCAGTGCGTGTTGGGGTACCAGCCGGCCCTGGCACCTTGGCATCCGAGCCAGACCGAGGCCCCTGCGGTAGACGAGCGTTTTCGGCGTGCTGAGGAGATCTGGAACGCTGCGCACACTCGTCTCCAGCGGGCCGTGCGTCGGCACAAGGAACAGGCTGACCGCCACCGCAGTGAGGCGCCTGTTTTCTCTCCAGGTGACCGGATCTGGCTCTCCAACCAGAACCTGCCCCTCCGCCTGCCCTGCCGGGAGCTGAGCCCGCAGTTTGTGGGGCCGTTTAAAGTCCTGAGGAGGGTTAATGAAATAATGTACCATTTGCAACTCCCTGCTGATTATCGCATTAACCCAACTATTCATGCGTCTCTCCTCAGGCCAGTGGTGCCTGGTCCCCTCGCTGAGGCTGGACCCAGTAACGCCCTGCCTCCTCCTCTGGACATCGAGGGAGGTCCGGCGTACTCGGTCCGTGAAGTCCTGGATTTGAGGTGATGGGCGGGGAGTCTCCAGTACCTCATTGACTGGGAGGAGTATGGCCCAGAAGGGCGGTGTTGGGTTCCTGCGGTGGACATCCTGGACGCTTTGCTGACCAGGGATTTTCACCGTCAGTGCCTTGATCGACCCGCACTGCGTCCCTGTGGTCGTCCCAGAGGCCGGTGTCGTCCCGCTGCTGGTGCAGTGCTTCAGGGGGGTGGTACAGTCACGGATTCCACCTGTGGTAAATTAAATTAATTGGACATGATTAGGAAAGGCACACAACTGTCTATATAACATCCCACTGTTGACAGTGCATGTCAGTGCAAAAACCATTGTCATGAGGTCGAAGGAATTGTCCATAGAGCTCCGAAACAGGATTGTGTTGAGGCACAGATCTGTGGAAAGGTACCAAAAAATGTCTGCAGCATTGACGGTCCCCAAGAAGTTAGTGGCCTTCATCATTCTTAAATGGAAGAAGTTTGGAACCACCAAGACTCTTCCTAGAGCTGGCCGCCCGGCCAAACTGAGAAATCGGGGGAGAAGGGCCTTGGTCAGGGAGGTGACAAAGAAACCCGATGGTCACTCTGACAGAGTTCCAGAGTTCCTCTGTGGAGATGGGAGAAACTTCCAGAAGGACAACCATCTCTGCAGCACTCCACCAATCAGGCATTTATGGTAGAGTGGCCAGCCTGAAGCCACTCCTCAGTAAAAGGTACATGACAGCCCGCTTGGAGTTTGCCAAAAGGCACGTAAAGACTGTCAAACCATGAGAAACAAGATTCTCTGGTCTGATGAAACCAAGATTGAACTCTTTGGGCTGAATGCCAAGTATCACATCTGGAGGAAACCTGGTACCATCCCTACGGTGAAACATGGTGGTGGCAGCACCATGCTGTGGGGGTGTTTTTCAGCAGCAGGGACTGGGAGACTAGTCAGGATCGAGGGAAAGATGAACGGAATAAAGTACAGAAAGGTCCTTGACAAAAACCTGCTCCAGGGTGCTCAGGACCTCAGACTGTGGAGAAGGTTCACCTTCCAACAGGACAATGAACCTAAGCACACAGCAAAGACAATGCAGAAGTGGCTTCGGGACAAGTCTCTGAATGTCCTTGAGTGGCCCAGCCAGAGCCCGGACTTGAACCCGATCTAACATCTCTGGAGAGACCTGAAAATAGCTGTGCAGCAACGCTCTCCATCCAACCTGACAGAACTTGAGAGGATCTGCAGAGAAGAATGGGAGAAACTCCCCAAATACAGGTGTGCCAAGCTTATAGCGTCATACCCAAGAAGACTCGAGGCTGTAATTGCTGCCAAAGGTGCTTCAACAAAGAACTGAAAAAAGGTTCTGAATACTTACAGTTGAAGTTGGAAGTTTACATACACTTTAGCCAAATAGATTTAAATTCAGTTTATCACAATTCCTGACATTTAATCCTAGTAAAATTGCCCTGTCTTATGTCAGTTAAGATCACCACTTTATTTTAATAATGTGAAATGTCAGAATAATAGTAGAGTATGATTTATTTCAGCTTTTATTTCTTTCATCACATTCTCAGTGGGTCAGAAGTTTAGATACACTCAATTAGTATTTGGTAGCATTGCCTTGAAATTGTTTAACTTGGGTCAAACGTTTCACGTAGTCGTCCACAAGCTTCCCTCAATAAGTTAGGTGAATTTTGACCCATTCCTCCTGACAGAGCTGTTGTAATTGAATCAGGTTTGTAGGCCTTGCTCGCACACGCTTTTTCAGTTCTGCCCACAAAATTTTCTATAGGATTGAGGTCATGGCTTTGTGATGGCCACTCCAATACCTTGACTTTGTTGTCCTTAAGCCATTTTGCCACAACTTTGGAAGTATGCTTGGGGTCATTGTCCATTTGGAAGACCCATTTGCGACCAAGCTTTAACTTCCTGACTGATGTCTTTAGATGTCGCTTCAATATATCCACATAATTTTCCTTCCTCGTGATGCCATCTATTTTGTGAAGCGCACCAGTCCATCCTGCAGCAAAGCACCCCCACAACATGTTGCTGCCACCCCGTGCTTCAAAGTTGGGATGGTGTTCTTCAGCTTGCAAGCCTCCCCCTTTTTCCTACAAACATAACGATGGTCATTATGGCCAAACAGTTCTATTTTTGTTTCATCAGACCAGAGGACATTTCTCCAAAAAGTTGCAAACCGTAGTCTGGCTTTTTTTATGGCGGTTTTGGAGCAGTGGACCGGTCTTCCTGAGCGTTATGACTGCTGCGTTGTCCCATGGTGTTTATACTTGCGTACTATTGTTTGTACAGATGAACGTGGTACCTTCAGGCGTTTCGAAATTGCTCCCAAGGATGAACCAGACTTGTGGAGGTCTGCAATTTTTTGCCCGTGGTCTTGGCTGATTTCTTTTGATTTTCCCATGATGTCAAGCCAAGAGGCACTGAGTTTGAAGGTAGGCCTTGAAATACATCCACAGGTACACCTCCAATTGACTCAAATAATGTAAATTAGCTTATCAGAAGCTTCTAAAGCCATGACATAATTTTCTGAAAATTTCCAAGCTGTTTAAAGGCACAGTCAACTAGTATGTAAACTTCTGACGCACTGGAATTGTGATACAGTGAATTATAAATGAAATAATCTGTAAACAATTGTTGGAATAATTCCTTGTGTCATGCACAAAGTAGATGTCCTAACCGACTTGCCAAAACTATAGTTTGTTGGTTGTGTGGTTGAAAAATTAGTTTTAATGACTCCAACCTAAGTGTATGTAAACTTCCAACTTCAACTGTATGTAAATGTGATATTTCAGGGATTATTTTTAGTGCAGAATTTTCTAAAATCCAGTTTTTGCTTTGTAATTATGGGGTATTGTGTGTAAATTGATGATGGAAATAAACAAATTTAATCAATTTTAGAATAGAAATAACAAAATGTAGAAAAAGTCAAGGGGTCTGAATGCTTTCCGAATGCACTGTATTTGTACTTGAATTCATTCCGGCATTGTGTGACTGTTGTCTTTTTGTTGTCACAGCTTTATTGTATATCACTGTGGCATATGAACAAATGGGTTAAAGAGCAAACCTCACAATTATCACAACATAGGTTGTAATATGGCTTTTTTACTGGCTTGGCTTCCTTAGTGATTTTACCCACAGCAGTAGAATAACCTAAAACATAAGGCAAAATCTACACTGGAGTTGCTTACCAAGAAGACAGTGAATGTTCATGAGTTGCAGTTTTGACTTAAATCTGCTTGAAAATCTATGGCAAGACTTGAAAATGGTCGTCTAGCAATGATCAACAACAAATTTGACAGAGAAGAATAATTTTTTAAATAATAAATGGGTAAATATTGTACAATCCAGCTGTGCTAATTTGATTTCTGCGTGGACAACGACTTTAGTTTTTTTTCAACCTATCTCCTAACCTCAACCCTAATCCCTAGAGCTAGCTAACGTTAGCATTAGCCACCTAGCTAATAATAATAGCCACAACAAATAGGATTTACTAATATATACATTTAGCAAATTTGTAACATATTGTACATTTTGCAATTCATAACATATTGTACGAATTACAATTCGTAACATATCACACGAAATGGATGATGGACATTCAAAAATATGACATACCAAACAAAACGTAACATATGACACTAAATGCAATGTCTCGGGTTTACATACATAATAATACGAAATGCTCTGAGACAATGTTGCAAATAGGGGCTCCTCCACTCCATCTCTGAATTCCCACTTCAACCCCTGTTTATATGACATTGTATGGAAATGTAGTAACATCAGCCCCTATACATTATGAATGAGGGATATTTTGTAGTATCAAGCTATATGCAATGAGTTACTGTATATATACACACATCATTGACTGGAACATGGACATTTCCTTGGTTCTCAGGCACTTTCTTTCCAACAGAAGAGGTCGCTGTAGCTCTATGGTATTTGCCTGTTAACGAGGTTGTTTTCAATAAAGTTTTGGAATTGGAAGACGCGTCGGTGGGTCACTGACGGGTGAGTCTTTACTATAAAGGTTAGGAGTATTCGATTATGCTGAGACGCGGGGCACCGGTCTATGACCCATGACGTGGACGGTCAAAAGCTGTAAGGGAAGAGCGCCCTTCTCAAATCGAACCGTAGTCTGCGCCGCTCGTTAATGTTGTCAACAAGGTGCATCGTTCAGAAACACATATTTTTTCCATAAAATATATATTTGAATTGTCAAACTAGTTTTCATTGGAAAGGCAGATAGAGTTATCAAAAGCAATCAATTTTGCATGTGAAAACGCAGAATACTACTCATTACTCCAAGTGATTAATTACGTCACTTATGTTTTGAACAGACTTCGTCGTGGGCTTTGAACGGCACTCGGCTCACGCCCGGGGCAGTCCGGTTCCAAAACGAATGCAAACTACTTTCACCCAGTTAAACTCCTCCCACCGGAGTAAAACCATAAACGAACCCTCTAAATGACTCCGTCGTTTGTCAGCGCAAGCGTAGCAAAGTAAGCCTTACGTCGCCCTACATTGTCAGCTATCGTTTCGATATCCCCGGCTGATAGGGTTATATTTGTATATACAGTTATTGTCGTAACGTTAAGGTAATAATCCCTGGGAAAATGGCAGAAAGCGACTGGGACACTGTAACTGTGTTGAGGAAGAAGGGTCCGACTGCTTCCCAGGCCAAATCTAAGCAGGTACAGTACGGTTAGTCAGCTAGCGTTAGCTATAGCAGCTAACATTAGCCAACATGTGAACATGCGGTTGAATCCAACCTCTGAGCGAGCCCATGTTGGCTACACACGGTCACTGCCTGCAGGCAACCTTACTAATATTATACATCTCGGGGGACAACCTTCTCGCTAATCTTTGGAATTTCCTGGTCGGTAAAACGATTGACGTAGACAGAAAACGACTGTTTACATCTAGCTAATCATTTGTCTAACGTCGATTAATTATATTTTTATTCACTTTAGTTTTAAGGACCAAACATTGAAATCGGTTTAATTTTGAGTTAACCAGTTAAATGTAACTAAATGCAATCGAAATGTGAATCTGCATAATCCCCCATAATAATGATTTAGCTACACTCAGGGCCATAATAACTAGTAATGCTGCATACTCAAAGGGTAATCTCACCTTTCTGTTAAAAAAGGTTATTGCCGAGGTGTACTCACTTGCGCACACAACCAAGTAACGTTACACAGTACAAATTTGATAAATGTAATATCTTGTGTATTTCCTACAACAAAACTGTATGAATAAGGCTTGAAATATGCTTTCAAATATATACTAAACAAAAATATAAATGCAACATGAAGAGTTCTCATGTTTTAATGAGCTGAAATAAGATCCCACACATTTCTCTCAGATTGTGCACATTTTTTTTTACATCCCTGTTAGTGAGCATTCCTCCTTTGCTAAAATAATCCATCCACTTGACAGGTATGGCATATCAAGGAACTGATTAAACAGCATGATCATTACACAAGTGCAGCTTGTGCTGGGGACAATAAAAGGCCACTCATATGTAGTTGTCACACAACACGATGTCTCAAATTGAGGGAGTGTGCAATTGGCATGCTGACTGCAGGAATGTCTACCAGAGCTGTTGCCAGAGAATTGAAGGTTAATTTCTCTACCATAATTCGTCTCAATGTCATTTTAGAGAATTAGCACTACCTCCAACTTGCCTCAGTCGCAAACCACGCGGAACCACACCAGGACCTCCATCCGGCGTCACCTGCAGAATCGGCTGGGGGGGGGGGTGTATTTATGTCTGCAATAAAGTCCTTTTGTGGGGGAAAACTCATTCTGATTGGCTGGGCCTGGCTCCGCAGTGGGTGGGTCTGGGTCCCAAGTGGGTAGGCCTATACCCTCCCAGGCCCGCCCATCCATGTGAAATCCATAGATTAGGGCCTAATTAATACATTTCCTTATATGAACTGTAACTCAGTACAATCTTTGAAATTGTTGCATGTAGCGTTTATATTTTTGTTCAGTGTAGTATAATCAAATTTATAAAAACTAAGATTCCACAACTGTAAAATACAGTTGTAAAATACAGTTGTATGTTTGGTGTTAGAGAAAAGGTGCATCTTTTCCGAAGGTCACTCTTGATCAAAACGTCTGCCCCCATTGCTGTGAATGTCTAATTACTCTAGCTTGGCTTCCTGATGTCGTTAGGAACTCGCCCTTCATCTCATATTAATCTTGTCCGTCTGAGTGTTTTCTGTTTTAAAATGAAAAATATTTTAGGTGAATGGCTATTAATCGATCTCTGAACGTGTAACCGTGAGGAAACCACTCTCTCCTGCTGCGCTATGATGTAATGATTGCAGGCATGTGCTTTGTCAGTGGCTGTGATGTAGGGTTCAGCCAGGAGTTTATGGACAGTCAGTCGGGAAAGCAAATGAAATGGGAGTAACATTCCAGCGTAATGTGGTTTCAGATTTTACATCCTAAGTCACACAGGCTCTGAAAATATACTGTCTTGGTGGAAACCAGAGCTATTTCTCACTGCAAGCCATTACAATCTACGGTGTCCACAGATCGATTTTATAAGCAAAAAAGTCGGCCAGAACCACGCAGGTCCTCTAAAAAGGGGACTTTACATCTGAGAGTTTAATGGATGGAATGTTAGCATGAGTTTGGCTGCTGTGGTGATGGCAATTTCCCCCCCCCTGTTGAGGTGTTGCATTCAAGGCAACTAGTTAACAACATATTTGAGTTAGTGTTAAAAATGGGCATGGAAGCTGATTGGCAATTAGAAACAGCTGGTGTTTGTTGAGTTGCTACATTAGGGAGCTGCTTTCAAGGCAATTAGTTAGCGGATGCATTCAAGACTAGTCGTCTTCTGAATTTGTTATTTCTTTCACTTTGGTTTCCCATCGTTTCCCAAGGTTGCTTAGCAGTTCAGACGTCTTTTTCTGTTCCGTATTGTTTGTGTCCTGTATATATATTTACACCTCTCTTCACTTATCTTTTATTTATTTTATCATCCAAGAACTCAACTACAAAAGCTTTCCTGCAAAAGCTTTCCTGCAACCCGCTTCACCAATTACTAAAAAGTAATATTTACCTCAAACTGAAAATCCATCGTGGAAGCCAGCCAGGGGCTAATTCAGAAGCTAGCCTGAAAGCTAACCAGTAGCTATTCCGATAGCTAGCCAGAAGCTAATCTGTAGCTGCCCCGAAATTAGCCGGTTTGCTGGCTAGCGCTGGTTTTCAGCTGCCCTCGTGTTGTGGTCATCAGCTATTCCTCTAGCTCGATAATCTACCGGCACTTTTGTGCAACGCGACTCGGACCGGAGCATTCCGGGACTTTTCTTCTCTCTCAGTTTCCCCGGATTCCAGCCGCAGGCTCTGGTCACTTGCACCTTGACTTCGCAGCTAGCTAGCTGCAAACCGTGTGACGATTGGCTTACGTCGACCCCGGAGCAAACTCAAATCATCCTGGAGCTAGCCAGCTGAGGAGTTCCATCACCATCCGGACACGTTTCTTTTGTTGCTGCTGCAGATACGGAACCCCACCGGGCCTTCACGTCTGACTGCCGACGTTATCTGCCCGAGGGATTTATCCAACTGGCACCTCCGTCCCGACGTTACCTGAACGCTCACCTGAGGCCCGCTAATCGTTAGCTGTCTTATCGGCTGCTACCTGAATAAGCATACCGGACAACTATTATTTATTTTTATTTTTATTTTTTATTTATTTTTTTTCTCCTTGGGTCACTATATCTATTCTGCCAATTTGGATTGATCCCCTCTTCCACACGGAACCCCACTACACGGAACCCCACTAACTTACCGACGGAAACGCACGAGGTATCTACAAACAGACCTCCATCCCATGCTGCTACCGACAGCCACATACCCGGCCAGCTGTCTGGATCGCCACGACCCCAACCAACCTCTACTCACTGGACCCTTATTGATCACCCGATTAAGCATGCCTCTCCTTAATGTAAATATGCCTTGTCCATTGCTGTTCTGGTTAATGTTTATTGGCTTATTTCACTGTAGAGATTCTAGCCCTGTTCACTATACCATATCCAACCTCTCAGTTCCACCACCCACATATGCGATGACATCACCTGGTTTCAATGATGTTTCTAGAGACAATATCTCTCTCATCATCACTCAATACCTAGGTCTACCTCCACTGTATTCACATCCTACCATACCTTTGTCTGTACATTATTCCTTTAAACTATTTTATCGCCCCCAGAAACCTCCTCTTACTCTCTGCTCCAGTAGCTCTAGGCGACCAATTCTCATAGCTTTTAGCCGTACCCTTATCCTACTCCTCCTCTGTTCCTCTGGTGATGTAGAGGTGAATCCAGGCCCTGCAGTACCTGGCTCCACTCCTATTCCCCAGGCGCTCTCTTTTGATGACTTCTGTAACCGTAATAGCCTTGGCTTCATGCATGTTAACATTAGAAGCCTCCTCCCTAAGTTTGTTTTGTTCACTGCTTTAGCACACTCTGCCAACCCGGATGTTTTAGCCGTGTCTGAATCCTGGCTTAGAAAGACCACCAAAAACTCAGATATTTTCATCCCCAATTACAAGATTTTCAGACAAGATAGAACGGCCAAAGGGGGCGGTGTTGCAATCTACTGCAAAGACTGCCTGCAGAGTTCTGTCTTACTATCCAGGTCTGTTCCCAAACAATTTGAACTTCTACTTTTAAAAATCCACCTCTCTAAAAACAAGTCTCTCACCGTTGCCGCCTGCTATAGACCACCCTCTGCCCCCAGCTGTGCTCTGGACACTATATGTGAACTGATTGCCCCCCATCTATCTTCAGAGTTCGTGCTGCTAGGCGACCTAAATTTGAACATGCTCAAAACCCCAGCCACCCTACAATCTAAGCTTGATGCCCTCAATCTCACACAAATTATCAATGAACCTACCAGGTACCACCCCAATTCCGTAAACTCGGGTACCCTCATAGATATCATCCTAACAAACTTGCCCTCCAAATACACCTCTGCTGTTTTCAACCAAGATCTCAGCGATCACTGCCTCATTGCCTGTATCCGTAATGGGTCAGCGGTCAAACGACCTCCACTCATCACTGTCAAACGCTCCCTGAAACACTTCAGCGAGCAGGCCTTTCTAATCGACCTGGCCGGGGTATCCTGGAAGGATATCGATCTCATCCCGTCAGTAGAGGATGCCTGGTCATTTTTTAAAAATGCCTTCCTCACCATCTTGAATAAGCATGCCCCATTCAAGAAATTTAGAACCAGGAACAGATATAGCCCTTGGTTCTCTCCTGACCTGACTGCCCTTAACCAACAGAAAAACATCCTATGGCGTTCTGCATTAGCATCGAACAGCCCCCGTGATATGCAACTTTTCAGGGAAGCCAGAAACCAATATACACAGGCAGTTAGAACAGCCAAGGCTAGCTTTTTCAAGCAGAAATTTGCTTCCTGCAACACAAATTCAAAAAAGTTCTGGGACACCGTAAAGTCCATGGAGAATAAGAACACCTCCTCCCAGCTTCCAACCGCTCTGAAGATAGGAAACACTGTCACCACCGACAAATCCACTATAATTGAGAATTTCAATAAGCATTTTTCCACGGCTGGCCATGCTTTCCATCTGGCTGCCCCTACCCCGGACAACAGCACTGCCCTCCCCTCTGCTACTCGCCCAAGCTTCCCCCATTTCTCTTTCTCCCAAATACAGTCAGCTGATGTCCTAAATGAGCTGCAAAATCTGGACCCTTACAAATCAGCCGGGCTAGATAATCTGGACCCTTTCTTTCTAAAACTATCTGCTGAAATTGTTGCCACCCCTATTACTAGCCTCTTCAACCTCTCTTTCGTGTCGTCCGAGATCCCCAAAGATTGGAAAGCAGCTGCGGTTATCCCCCTCTTCAAAGGGGGGGACACCCTTGACCCTAACTGCTACAGACCTATATCTATCCTACCCTGCCTTTCTAAGGTCTTCGAAAGCCAAGTCAACAAACAGATTACCGACCATTTCGAATCCCACCACACCTTCTCCGCTATGCAATCTGGTTTCAGAGCTGGTCATGGGTGCACCTCAGCCACGCTCAAGGTCATAAACGACATCGTAACCGCCATCGATAGGAAACAATACTGTGCAGCCGTATTCATTGACCTGGCCAAGGCTTTTGACTCTGTCAATCACCACATCCTCATTGGCAGACTCGACAGCCTTGGTTTCTCTAATGATTGCCTCGCCTGGTTCACCAACTACTTCTCTGATCGAGTTCAGTGTGTCAAATCGGAGGGTCTGTTGTCCGGGCCTCTGGCAGTCTCTATGGGGGTGCCACAGGGTTCAATTCTTGGACCGACTCTCTTCTCTGTATACATCAATGATGTCGCTCTTGCTGCTGGTGATTCTCTGATCCACCTCTACGCAGACGACACTATTCTGTATACTTCTGGCCCTTCTTTTGACACTGTGTTAACAACTCTCCAGGCGAGCTTCAATGCCATACAACTCTCCTTCCGTGGCCTCCAACTGCTCTTAAATACAAGTAAAACCAAATGCATGCTCTTCAACCGATCGCTGCCTGCCCCTGCCCGCTTGTCCAACATCACTACTTTGGACGGTTCTGACTTAGAATATGTGGACAACTACAAATACCTAGGTGTCTGGTTAGACTGTAAACTCTCCTTCCAGACTCACATCAAACATCTCCAATCCAAAGTCAAATCTAGAATTGGCTTCCTATTCCGCAACAAAGCATCCTTTACTCATGCTGCCAAACATACCCTTGTAAAACTGACCATCCTACCAATCCTCGACTTCGGTGATGTCATTTACAAAATAGCCTCCAAAACCCTACTCAATAAATTGGATGCAGTCTATCACAGTGCCATCCGTTTTGTCACCAAAGCCCCATATACTACCCACCACTGCGACCTGTACACTCTCGTTGGCTGGCCCTCGCTTCATACTCGTCGCCAAACCCACTGGTTCCAGGTCATCTACAAGACCCTGCTAGGTAAAGTCCCCCCTTATCTCTGCTCGCTGGTCACCATAGCAGCACCTATCTGTAGCACGCGCTCCAGCAGGTATATCTCTCTAGTCACCCCCAAAACCAATTCTTCCTTTGGACGCCTCTCCTTCCAGTTCTCTGCTGCCAATGACTGGAACGAACTACAAAAATCTCTGAAATTGGAAACACCTATCTCCCTCACTAGCTTTAAGCACCAGCTGTCAGAGCAGCTCATAGATTACTGCACCTGTACATAACCCATCTACAATTTAGCCCAAACAACTACCTCTTTACCTACTGTATTTATTTTATTAATTTATTTTGCTCCTTTGCACCCCATTATTTTCTGTCTCTACTTTGCACTTTCTTCCGCTGCAAACCAACCATTCCAGGGTTTTTTTTAGTTTTATTTTACTTGCTGTGTTGTATTCACTTCACCTCCATGGCCTTTTATATTTTTATTTTTTTATTTATTTATTTTATTTATTTATACATATATTTGTTTGCCTTCACCTCCCTTATCTCACCTCACTTGCTCACATTGTATATAGACTTATTTTTTTTTTTTCACTGTATTATTGACTATATGTTTGTTTTACTCCATGTGTAACTATGTGTTGTTGTATGTGTCGAACTGCTTTGCTTTATCTTGGCCAGGTCGCAATTGTAAATGAGAACGTGTTCTCAATTTGCCTACCTGGTTAAATAAAGGTTAAATAAATAAAATAAATAAAAATAAAATAAAAAATTGACGGAGGTTGTTTTGAGTCGAGCAGTAACGCTCGCGCACACACAGTACCAGTCAAAGTTTGGACACCTACTCATTCAAGGGTATTTCTTTATTTGTACAATTTTCTACATTGTAGAATAATAGTGAAGACATCAACAATTAAATAACTGATATGGAATCTTGTAGTAACCAAAGTGTTAAACAAATCAAAATATATTTTATATTTGAGATTCTTCAAAGTAGCCACCCTTTGCCTTGATGACAGCTTTGCACACTCTAAGCATTCTCTCAACCAGCTTTGAGGAATGCTTTTCCAACAGTCTTGAAGGAGTTCCCACACATGCTGAGCACTTGTGGCTGCTTTTCCTTCACTCTGTGGTCCAACTCATCCCAAACCATCTTAACTGGGCTGAGGTCGGGTGCTTGTGGAGGCCAGGTCATCTGATGCAGCACTCCATATCTCCTTGGTCAAATTCTAAATAAATCAGCAAAGCACCATACCACCACCTCCATGCTTCACGGTGGGAACCACACATGCGGAGATCATCCGTTCACCTAATCTGCGCCTCACAAAGACACGGCGGTTGAAACCAAATATCTCTAATTTGGACTCATCAGACCATAGGACAGATTTCCACCGGTCTGTCCATTGCGTGTGTTTCTTGGCCCAAGCAAGTCTCTTCTTATTGGTGTCCTTTAGTAGTGGTTCCTTTGCAGCAATTTGACCATGAAGGCCTGATTCATGCAGTCTCCTCTGAACAGTTGATGTTGAGATGTGTCTGTTACTTGAACTCTGGTTTGGACTCCCGAGTGGCGCAGCGGTCTAAGGCACTGCATCTCAGTGCTTGAGGCGTCACTACAGACACCCTGGTTCGATTCCAGGCTGTATCACAACCGGCCGTGACTGGGACTCCCATATGGCGGCTCACAAATAGCCCAGCGTCGTCCAGCTTTGGCCGGTGTAGGCTGTCATTGTAAATAAGAATTTGTTACATCCATTGAGGATTACAATAGTTCTTCAATGTATTAGAAAAGTCTTTCCAGCTCTCTCCCTTTTGACAAGCACTCAGCATGAAAGGGAAAAATGTCATGCTCTGATCCAGTGGAAACGTCATAAAATCGGCCTACCTGATTACTTATCAATGCTTAACTTAAATAGGTTCCGGTACTCATTTTGGGTGCTGGTGCTGTTTATATTTAGGTGCAGGTGCTCCACAATACTCTTGAGCTGAAGCATTAGAACATTTTGAGGTGCCGGTACTCAGCTACTGTGAACTCCTGACCTAGTCAAGGACTGCTTCTTATACCTTGCGCAAATAACCTACAGTTGGGTGTGTCACAATGGAAACTGAGGGCCCAGAATATTTTATGCAATGCTGCAAATTCGCTAGCACAAGCTTCATCCGGACCAAAGATAATAGTTGATACAATGTCTGAAGTTCGACTACACATGGCCTGTCTGCAACAATGTGATTTATAGAATATTTATATTTTCTACTTACATGGTTGGCAATTAGTTACTTTTTAGGTTTATTTTTCATTTGGATAGAATTGATTAACCACATGGCAATGATTGAGATATAAAGACATTATTATAAATTAAATAACTTTCACAAAAATGTGCATATTTAAACCTTAACTGGCACACAGATCGGGTAGAAATGGTAAGATAAATTGGCATTCCACATGAAAGGTGGCAGACTCGTGTAGCCTATTACCACCTACTTCAGGAGAGTAATGGCAGACTGCGACAGGAGGAGGAGAATAGTTGGGTCAGATTGTTTTTTGTTGGTTATCTAGATCTCTGGGGCCCTCGAGGCCTTTGTCTTATTTCATCAAAACTGTAAGCTTAAAGCATCAGGCAAACTCAATGCATATACAGTGGGGCAAAAAAGTATTTAGTCAGCCACCAATTGTGCAAGTTCTCCCACTTAAAAAGATGAGAGGGCTGTAATTTTCGTCATGTGTACACTTCAACTATGACAGACAAAATGAGAAGGGGAAAAAATCAGAATCACATTGTAGGATTTTTTATGAATTTATTTGCAAATTATGGTGGAAAATAAGTATTTGGTCAATAACAAAAGTTTATCTCAATACTTTGTTATATACCCTTTGTTGGCAATGACAGAGGTCAAACGTTTTCTGTAAGTCTTCACAATGTTTTCACACACTGTTGCTGGTATTTTGGCCCATTCCTCCATGCAGATCTCCTCTAGAGCAGTGATGTTTTGGGGCTGTTGCTGGGCAACACGGACTTTCAACTCCCTCCAAAGAATTTCTATGGGGTTGAGATCTGGAGACTGGCTAGGCCACTCCAGGACCTTGAAATGCTTCTTACGAAGCCACTCCTTCGTTGCCCGGGAGGTGTGTTTGGGGTCATTGTCATGCTGAAAGACCCAGCCACGTTTCATCTTCAATGCCCTTGCTGATGGAAGGAGGGTTTCACTCAAAATCTCACGATACATGGCCCCATTCATTCTTTCCTTTACACGGATCAGTCGTCCTGGTACCTTTGCAGAAAAACAGCCCCAAAGCATGATGTTTCCACCCCCATGCTTCACAGTAGGTATGGTGTTCTTTGGATGCAACTCAGCATTCTTTGTCCTCCAAACACGACGAGTTGAGTTTTTACCAAAAAGTTATATTTTGGTTTCATCTGACCATATGACATTCTCCCAATCTTCTTCTGGATCATCCAAATGCTCTCTAGCAAACTTCAGACGGGCCTGGACATGTACTGGCTTAAGCAGGGGGACACGTCTGGCACTGCAGGATTTGAGTCCCTGGCGGCGTAGTGTGTTACTGATGGTAGGCTTTGTTACTTTGGTCCCAGCTCTCTGCAGGTCATTCACTAGGTCCCCCCGTGTGGTTCTGGGATTTTTGCTCACCGTTCTTGTGATCATTTTGACCCCACGGGGTGAGATCTTGCGTGGAGCCCCAGATCGAGGGAGATTATCAGTGGTCTTGTATGTCTTCCATTTCCTAATAATTGCTCCCACAGTTGATTTCTTCAAACCAAGCTGCTTACCTATTGCATATTCAGTCTTCCCAGCCTGGTGCAGGTCTACAATTTTGTTTCTGGTGTCCTTTGACAGCTCTTTGGTCTTGGCCATAGTGGAGTTTGGAGTGTGACTGTTTGAGGTTGTGGACAGGTGTCTTTTATACTGATAAGATAACAAGTTCAAACAGGTGCCATTAATACAGGTAACAAGTGGAGGACAGAGGAGCCTCTTAAAGAGGAAGTTACAGGTCTGTGAGAGCCAGAAATCTTGCTTGTTTGTAGGTGACCAAATACTTATTTTCCACCATAATTTGCAAATAAATTCATTAAAAATCCTACAATGTGATTTTCTGGATTTTTTTCCCCTCATTTTGTCTGTCATAGTTGAAGTGTACCTATGATGAAAATTACAGGCCTCATCTTTTTAAGTGGGAGAACTTGCACAATTGGTGGCTGACTAAATACTATTTTGCCCCACTGTAGTTGATTTTATTTAGTCACATAGGGTGTGACTATATATGGAAAAATACATGTAAAAAAAAAAAAAAAAAAAGGTCAAACGAACAGACTACTTTAGTTTTTTTTTGGCAGGGACAGCCCTAGTGCATATGTATGAATCTGTCACTTTTTTTTTATCCAACATTGTAAATATAATCGATTTTATAAACTGGGTGTTTTGAGCCCTGAATTCTGATTGACTGACAGCCGTGGTATATCAGACCACATACCACGGGTATGACATTTAATTTTTTCTGCTCTTATAGAGTACCACAGTAGGAGTCTCAATACCCATAAAACCTAGCGGTCACACAGGGACATTTTTCCAACCGCTTTTCCCATAAGGGATTTTAGAAACTTAAAATAAGGGCTGTGTAGTGTAGGCTTACCCTAGCATTTTGATAAGTGTACATCTCTCTAGGACTTGGTGACTTGCCATGTAATTAAGTTTTTTAATAAACATTCAATTTATTCTAAGGTTACAAAACAATAACTTTTTCATAGCATGTTGGTCTTCAAATTTTTACTAACTGATAACTTAAACATCAGGGATGGGCAACTTTGGTGGGGGCCACAAACACGGAACTCATGAGGCCCCCCCCAATAACAGGCCAATATTCTTCATAGTTTAGCACATAAAACGTGGTAATTGCCTACAATGACTATAATCCATTGCGCATCTACTTGTCCGGTCTTTCTTTTACTCCTGCTACGGAAGAAAGAAAAATGCGTGATCGTGAGGGGATATAGAGAGCCGCGGTTGCTTTGCAAATTATCTCTTCCTGAAAATACATTATTTAAGTGATAGTTGGTATTCAGCAGTCTTAAAAGTATACTTTACTTTAAGAACTACAAAAGTGATTTTGTCAGACAGCATAGCCAGCAACTCTATAGAGATGACTTGGATTGAAATGTAAAACAAATGTACTCTACACAACTTAAATATTTTAATGTTACTAAGTGATAAGCAGTAGTGGGCAGTCACTACCATCATGGGACTTTTGTTTTATTCTGTTACAGCATTCAACCCAAATAAATTGAAACAACTTCAAAAAGCACTAATCGCTCAGCACTAGGCCCTTGCTTCCGGGAACCACTGAAGACCCCCGTATTCAGTCAGAAAGCTTGAAGAAGATGTCACCATCCAAGCCCATTTCACAGCATGCAGGGGCATGATAGAGAGATGACAAAATGCATTTTAGCTTTCATCACCAAAGCCATGTCCGCATTCACTGCACATGTTGCTGAACAATTCAACCCTTTTGTTAGTGTCTGATAGATGAAAATTCACATACAAATATTCAGTTCGTAAGCATTGACACTAATACCTCGAGTCCTGTGGTGAACGACTGCTGTGCAAGGTATTGGGCGACCACTTTCTTACCTGACCCATATTCACAAAGGGTCTTCCGAATAGTGATCTAGGACCAGCTCCCGCTTGTTAATGTAAACATTCATTGTGATCTAAAAGGCAAAACTGATCCTAAATCAGTGCTCCTACTCAGATGCTTTATATAGGGCCCTGGTCTGTTAGCATGCTTCTTTCTAGTGATCTATAGCCCTCATCTGAAATGCAACACCAACATGAATTAACCCAGTCAGTACAGTAACTTAGTTAACTAATGAAACACTCATGTAAATTTGCCAAATTATACCAAAACACAACCTGTTGCCAGTAGGGGAAAAAAGGGTAATTTTTCTTGACAACTTTGTCACCAGTGCATCAAAACCGTCAGTGTTCACAATAGTCAGTCATATAGCTAGCAAATATATTGTTATTTTCTAGAAACCTAGCAACAGTCCACTTAGCTGGCTACGGTAGCGAACTCTGACTGATGGGAGTTGGCTAACGTTACATGACTTTCCCCCAGCAGTTTCAATCTAGCTAGCAGCATTTTTTATCAAATGGATAGCTATCCATTTGTTTTCTCCTCACATCTAAAGCTGCCTAATACAGCTTGCTAGTTTCTAGTAAAGTAGGATGAATAAGTCAGAAGCCAGCTAGCAATGCCAAGTTCATGCCTTTTACCAACAAAAATCATGGACACATATGAGACAATTACCTTTTAAGCAGATAATTTGTTTTATTCGAGACTTCAGGCCGGGGAGTAATAGCTACTTGTTTGTAGAACCAGCATCTTCACCAGATGTTGTCCCCAGTCAGCTCCAGAGTTTTTTTTTTTTTTTTTACCTCGAATGAGCGTCACAGGCTGCATCATGCTTACTATTTTACAAGGGGGCTATATTCTATTTATTTTGGCAACATGGCCTTAAAAAACATTTAATGAGTTTAAGGACCAGACATTGAAATTGGTTTAGAATGAGGAACTGAAATGGATGTGAGAATGAGGGGAATGAGAATGGACCGGATGATGCCGAGGGCTGCAGATGAAGGATCCAGAGTTTGATCCTAGAGTAGGGTTGAGCGATATTTGGGGAGACCCCATCTACGATATGCAAATTCCAAATCTGGCACATACCATCATGGCCAACTACTCATCCCAAGCTTCCAATTTCCCCCCCCCCCCATAATCATTTTGCACTGTTAATGATTAGATCATTCCAGACTGCAATTTCTGCTTATTTATGATAGTCACATTCTCATTTAATAATCTTAGTATAGTGAAAAGGGCTTAGTTAATTCATTTAGACGCTACAAGCTTGGCACACCTGTATTTGGAGAGTTTCTCTCATTCTTCTCTGCAGATACTCTCAAGCACTGTCTAGTTGGATGGGGAGCGTCGCTGCACAGCTATTTTCAGGTCTCTCCAGAGAAGTTCGATCAGGTTCTAGTCCGGGCTCTGGCTGGGCCACTCAAGGACATTCAGAGACGTCCTAAAGCAACTCCTGTGTTGTCTTGGCTGTGTGCTTAGTGTTGTTGTCCTGTTGGAAGGTGAGACTTTGCCCCAGTCTGAGAATCTGCTCCAGAGCTCTCAGGACTTCATCAAGGATCTCTGTACTTTGCTCTGTTCATCTTTCCCTCGATCCTGACTAGTTTCCCAGTCCCTGCCCCTGAAAAACATCCCCACAGCATGATGCTGCCACCGCCATGCTTCACCATAGGGATAGTGCCAGGTTTTCTCCCGACGTAATGCTTGGCATTCATGCAAAAGAGTTCAATCTTGGCTTGACCAGATAATCTTGTTTCTCATGGTCAGAGTCCTTTAGGTGCCTTTTGGCATACTCCAAGCGGACTGTCATGTGCCTTCTACTGAGTGGCTTTTGTCTGGCCACTCTATCATAAAGGCCTGATTGGTGGAGTGCTGCAGAGATGGTTGTCCTTCTGGAAGGTTCTCCCATCTCCACAGATGGAACTCGATAGCTCTGTCAGACTAACCATTGGGTTCTTGGTCACCTCCTTGACAAAAGCATTTCTCCCCCGATTTCTCAGTTTGGCTGGGCGGCCAGCTCTAGGAAGAGTCTTGGTGGTTCCAAACTTCTTCCATTTAAGAATGATGGAAACCACTGTGTTCCTGGGGACCTTCAATGCTGCAGAAATTATTTGGCATCCTTCCCCAGATCTGTGCCTCGTCACAATCCCGTCTTGGAGCGCTACGGACAATTCCTTTGATCTCACGGCTTGGTTTTTGCTCTGACGTGCACTATATTTGTATTTATTAGGGTTCCCCATCAGCGGCTTCCTTGGCAGCAGCTACTCTTCCTGGGGTCCAAACACGTTAAGGCACTTTATATTACATATAAAACAAAAGATAACGCTACATCATACTTTTATTACACCACTACTTATCTACAATACAACATGTATAATATTATGTGTGTGCTAGGGCTTGTGCTTGTATGAGTGTCTGTACCTTTGTCTCTTCGATCTCCGCTTCACCCATAAGGTACATTTTTATTAATTAAAAAAAAAATCTGATTGCTTGCATCAGTTACCTGATGTGGTATAGTTCATGTAAACTCAGCAAAAAATAGAAACGTCCTCACTGTCAACTGCATTTATTTTCAGCAAACTTAACATGTGTATGAACATAACAAGATTCAACAACTGAGACATAAACTGAACAAGTTCCACAGACATGTGACTAACAAATTGAATGTGTCCCTGAACAAAGGGGGGGTCAAAATCAAGAGTAACAGTCAGTATCTGGTGTGGCCACCAGCTGCATTAACTACCAGATTTGCCAGTTTGTGCTGTGAGATTTTACCCCACTCTTCCACCAAGGCACCTGCAAGTTTCTGGACATTTTTGGGGGGAATGGCCCTGGCTCTAGCACTCACCCTCCGATCCGACAGGTCCCAGACGTGCTCAGTGTGATTGAGATCCGGGCTCTTCGCTGACCATGGCAGAACACTGACATTCCTGTCTTGCAGGAAATTACGCACAGAAAGAGCAGTGTGGCTGGTGGCATTGTCATGCCCAGAGTTACCTCCATCTCTGGCGTATCTGATGTCCCTTGTGTCTCTGAGACTCCTTGGAGCGGGTGCTGCAGGTCGTGGTGGGCCCCCTTTACGTGCATTTAAGGTACTGCAGTGCAAGCTTGGCCGCCATAAGCCCATCCTTGGGCTCGTGCTCTCGGACCCAGGTTCGAATATCGTGTGGTAGAACTTGTAGAAGTTGCTCGGATGATGACCTCACCGATTTCGTCCTGTGTCTTCTCCGGTCTAACCCATCGTCGGTAGAGACCCTTGAGGCGGTGGTACGTCTCTGTCGGCGACTCACCCGGTGGCGTCGATGCAGCTCTGAAGCGTTGACGGTAGGTCTCTGGGGAGATGTCGAACTTCACCAGCAGCGCCTCCTTCAAGGCCTTGTAGACGTTGGACAGCCCCTCATCCATTGCTGTGTAAGCCTCTAAGGCCTTGCCCGTTAGCAATGGGACAAGCCTGCCGGCCCACTCTACCCCTGGCCACTGCCACGTCTTGGCCATGCGCTCAAACCTCAGCAGGTAGTTTTCAATGTCCTCCCCCTGCTGGTATGAGGGCATCTTTGGCTCCTTCCTCAGGAATTCTGGAAGATGGATGTTAACACTGCTGGACTGGTCTCCTGGTGCTGGCCTCATTACTGCTTGGGGAGCCTGCTGTGGAGTTGAAGTCCCTGCTGCGTCGAGCCTTTGTCGTCCTGGTGTTGGCAGACCCAATCTCGGGCTCTCACTGACGAGTTCCGCTTGGTGAGGAGCTGTGAGGATAGATTGGCGTAGGTCCCGTAACTCCTGCTTGAGGTCTTCGTCCCTCTCAAGGCAGGTGAAAAGTTGCTGGAAAAGGGCTACCATGGTTGGGTGTGGTTCTGGTCCCCGAACTGCTCCTTCAGTCAGCTGGTCTTTTATGGCTGTATCTGCTGGTTCAACCGGTAGCTCAAATGGTTCTGGTTGTGTTTGGCCCCTTGGTCGGGCTCCTAGTTTCTCATACTTGACCTCTTCTTCACCAGACGATTCCATGGTATTCCACCCCGTTTCAACTTCAGGTACTTTTTCTGGCAGTTGATGCTGCTGCTGATTAACGTAATCCTGTACGCATTCCTTTAACTCTCGTTGGAATTCACTGATTTGCGGTGCGCCATCCCAACACTGCCACCATATATCACGTAGAGTAGGCCAGAAGGCTAAACTGGAAAACCTAACCTCTATCAAAATAAAAAGATGGCGAAGCCGCAAAAGTTATTCTGTGCAAGGGTGTTTATTTACAAAGTGATTCCGGAACAAAAACAACAGTACTGCCATCAAACATATACCTTATGGGCCAGCTAAAAACAATGCTACCCCATCCACAGCTCAATCCAAAATGCCTTCCCATGAACTGAAAGAGAGGCTCCTTTTGTAGGGCTAGCCCCTCCCCTCAGAACAATTAACCCTAATTAATTGAGCAATTACCTATACAAACCTACATTTTCCATTTAACTAAACATACTAAAGTATATACATTGCAACATGTTTTATGAAACAATATCACAATATAACATTTACAAAATTACATCACTACTGACAGTGTCTTTCAATATGCCCATTTTACATTAATGAGCCATTTGGGACAGGCACTACAAAGTCAGCCCAATTCCCTTAGCTCGGGTCCTTATCCAGCATACCCGGAAGCTACAGAGATGGAGAGAGAGAGAGGAACAGAACAAACAAACGCGCTCATCCACAACATCGATAAGTATAATAAATATTGCTTATATTAACTATGAACACTGACATAAGTGTGAAATGTATGTAGTAAGACAGAGAAGTTAACTTGTGTGTCGACCCACATTGTTAACTTATCTGATAACGGAGCAGGGAGGAGTGATGAATGTGTGCGTGCGTTAAAGTACCAAATGCTGCCCGCGGCCAGTGACGGACTTCTACGTCACAGTTGGGTAGAGGAAGAAACTGAGACAGGCAATCGGCTCACTGATTTGAGCGAAGGTCACAGCTGTGAGTAACAGGCCGATCCGCAGCAGGCACATATAGCTGGCTGAGCGGATGTTGCCGACAATAGAATGTGAGGCACTGCAGGGATGACTGTCACAGGACCAGTGGCGAAGATGGAGGTTGTCACTGGTGGAGAGGGTGGGTGTGTCACCATGAGAGCAGTGGTCACGGGCCAGCGGGGCCTGAGGTGGGGCGAGAGGACGGCAGTGGTAGAGGGTGAGCCACTGCACTGGGCCCGAGGTGAGGAGCGAGGTCGTCACTGGCAGATGGGTGAGCCGCTGCAGTGGTCACAGGGCCAGTGAGACCTAAGGGGAGGAGGGGGACGTCACTGGTAGAGAGAGGGGGTGAGCCGCTGCAATTGCAGCGGACATGGGGCAAGCGGGACCTGAAGGGGAGGAAGCACAGGCTAGGAGGCCAGAGTAAGAGTGGCCAGCATTGAATACTGAACAGAGGCAGTCGGTTCACTGAACTGGGACAGGGTCGCAGCTGGGAAGGGGAACCAGAGTCTGACAATATCGCAGGCAAGGTCTGTGAGATGGGAGGTTAGCGAAATCTGAGGGAAAAGAGGTCAACACTGGCAGATAGCGGGTGAGCTGCTGTTGGAGCAGTGGTCACGGGGCCAGTGAAACCTGAGGCGGGGAGCGAGCACAGGCAAGGTAGCCTGGAGGCCAGAGCAGGCAAAAAAAAAATCAGTTGCACCGCTGGTGAGAGGATGAGGTAGAGGAAGCAGTATGCTGGGCCAATTGTGCGCCGCCTCATGGGTCTCCCGGTCGCGGCCGGCTGCGACACAGCCCGGTATCAAACCCAGATCTGTAGTGATGCCGCTAGCACTGTGATGCAGTGCCTTAGACCGCTGCACCACTTGGGAGGTCTGTTTTTAAATAGACTTAAGTATCAAAGTAATTGATTCCATACTATAGTATCAAAAGTGTAAATAATTTCAAAGTATTAAAGCAAAGTAATTCAAAGTATTAAAGCAAAAAACATTTTTTTTTTTTTTTACATTTACAGATAGCCAGGGGCATGCTCCAACACTCGGACATAATTTACAAACAAAGCATGCATTTAGTGAGTCCACCAGATAAGGCTGTAGGGATGGTACCATTTTATTGTCCTGCTAAGCATTCAGAATAAGTAAAGTTAAATTTTCTTTAGTACAATTTGTCAAATATAAATAGTAAAGTACAGATATGTAGTACTTTCAAGTATTTTTACTTAAGTACTTTACCACTGAGTAGAGGTTAGTGAATGAGACTTGATGGGAGCAGGTGAGAGATTCAACAAAAGATTAGTGATGTTACCTTTGATACCGGCAAGCCAAGGCATGCATCGAAATTCCTAAGCAGTTTACTTTGTATCACTATCAGAAGCAGCTTTATTTTGTCTAACTTCCACCTGACTGGTTTGGTATTGGTTTCAGTAGAAGATAGGCTACCCTGCGCACGCACTACGGCCTGTGCAACATCTATAAGTTGGCACTACACTGTGGATCAAAGCCTCAAGTAATGAACCTATTTGTGACAATTGGCTGGAAATGCTCAATGCGTCAGGAAGCTTATTTTCCCCATCATTACAATTAACTTGCTCAGCAAAACTTTATAAGGCTAGCATTGCAGTGTCACGCAACATGCACTGCAGAACAAAGAGGAATGTTAGTTCGGTCATATTTTAAGTAGGATGGCAGTGGCGATTTAAGGAAAGTGACAGGTGTGTGGAGGCTGAATAGCAATGAGTTGCAGCTGATACTTGTTGAGGACCTGCGTTCAAGGCAGCTAGTGTAAATGTTGCAAACAGGTGTGGAGGCTGAATTAGTAGCAGCTGGTGCGTGTTGGGTTGCTAGGGAGCTGTGTTCAAGACAACTAGTTAGTGGTTGCATTCAAGCTGACAGGAAGAGGTAAGAGAGGCCCATCTGTCTCCCTACAGCAGGTGCTGGTTTTTTTGCCCACAAAGCAAGGGCTTTTGGATGGAGGTCAATGACTAATTTGGTCAACAACAAAGAATAATGGTTATTGATGACGTGAGGTTTATTGATTGAAGAGAAGTTTCGTAATGCTTAGGTTGTTACGAGCGTACTGATATAGTTGTAACGCGTGTGCCCAAGAAGGTAAAGGTAACCTGCCTAAATGACTATTGCCCCGTAGCACTCATGTCAGTAGACATGAAGTGCTTTAATAAGGCTGGTCATGGCTCACATCAACACCATCATCCCGGAAACCTTAGACCCACTCTAATTCGCATACTGCCCCAACAGATCCACATATGAGGCAATCTCAATCGCACTCCACACTGCCCTTTCCCACCTGGACAAAAGCAACACCTACAGTTGAAGTCGGAAGTTTACATACATCTTGCCAAATACATTTAAACTCAGTTTTTCACAATTCCTGACATTTAATCCTTGTAAAAAAATCCCTGTTTTAGGTCAGTTAGAATCACCACTTTATTTTAAGAATATGAAATGTCAGAATAATAGTAGAGTGATTTATTTCAGCTTCTATTTCTTTCATCACATTCCCAGTGGGTCAGACGTTTACATACACTCAATTAGTATTTGGTAGCATTGCCTTAAACAATTTAAACTTGGGTCTAACATTTTGGGTAGCCTTCCACAAGCTTCCCACAATAAACTGGGTGAATTTTGGCCCATTCCTCCTGACAGAGCTGGTGTAACTGAGTCAGGTTTGTGGGCCTCCTTGCTCGCACACGCTTCTTCAGTTCTGCCCACTAAGTTTCTATAGGATTGAGGTCAGGGCTTTGTGATGGCCACTCCAATACCTTGACTTTGTTGTCCTTAAGCTATTTTGCCACAACTTTGGAAGTATGCTTGGGGTCATTGTCCATTTGGAAGACCCATTTGCGACCAAGCTTAAACTTCCTGACTGATGTCTTGAGATGTTGCTTTAATATATCCACATAATTTTCCTCATGTTGCCTCCTCTATTTTGTGAAGTGCATCAGTCCCTCCTGCAGCAAAGCACCCCCACAACATGATGCTGCCAC
Organism: Salvelinus alpinus; assembly: GCF_045679555.1. NCBI lineage: Eukaryota > Metazoa > Chordata > Actinopteri > Salmoniformes > Salmonidae > Salvelinus > Salvelinus alpinus. Next base: position 20,208,387 of record NC_092103.1, on the reverse strand, counting down.
CCCCATGCTTCACGGTTGGGACGGTGTTCATCGGCTTGCAAGCCTCCCCTTTTTTCCTCCAAACATAACGATGGTCATTATGGCCAAACAGTTCTTTTTTTGTTTCATCAGACCAGAGGACATTTCTCCAAAAAGTACGATCTTTGTCCCAATGTGCAGTTGCAAACCGTAGTCTGGCTTTTTTATGGCGGTTTTGGAGCAGTGGCTTCTTCCTTGCTGAGCGGCCTTTCAGGTTATGTCGTTATAGGACTTGTTTTACTGTGGATATAGATACTTTTGTAACTGTTTCCTCCAGCATCTTCATAAGGTCCTTTGCTGCTGTTCCGGGATTGATTTGCACTTTTCGCACCAAAGTACGTTCATCTCTAGGAGACAGAACGCATCTCCTTCCTGAGCGGTATGATGGCTGCGTGGTCCCATGGTGTTCATACGTACGTACTATTGTTTGTACAGATGAACGTGGTACCTTCAGGCATTTGGAAATTGCTCCCAAGGATGAACCAGACTTGTGGAGGTCTACAATTTTTTTTTCTGAGGTCTTGGCTGATTTCTTTAGAATTTCCCATGATCTCAGGCAAAGAGGCACTGAGTTTGAAGGTAGGCCTTGAAATACATCCACAGGTACACCTCCAATTGACTCAAATGATGTCAATTAGCCTATCAGAAGCTTCTAAAGCCATGACATCATTTTCTGGAATTTCCAAGCTGTTTAAAGGCACAGTCAACTTAGTGTATGTAAACTTCTGATCCACTGGATTTGTGAAACAGTGAAATAATCTGTCTGTAAACGATTGTTGGAAGAATTACGTGTGTCATGCACAAAGTAGATGTCCTAACCGACTTACCAAAACTATAGTTTGTTAACAAGAAATTTGTGGAGTGATTGAAAAACGAGTTTTAATGACTCCAACCTAAGTGTACGTAAACTTCCGACTTCAACTGTATGTGAGAATGCTGTTCATTGACTACAGCTCAGCGTTCAACACCATAGTGCCCACAAAGCTCATCACTAAGCTAAGGTCCCTGGGACTAAACGCCTCCGTCTGCAACTGGATCCTGGACTTCCTGACGGCCGCCCCCAGATGGTAAGGGTAGGTAACAACACATCCGCCACGCTGATCCTCAACACAGGGGCACCTCGGGGGTGCGTGCTTAGTCCCCTCCTGTACTCCCTGTTCACCAACGACTGCGTGGCCAAGCACGACCATTAAGTTTGCGGACGACACAACAGTGTCACTGATCACTGACAATGATGAGAGAGCCTATAGGGAGGAGGTCAGAGACCTGGCAGTGTGGTGCCAGGATAACAACCTCTCCCTCAACGTGAGCAAGACATTGGAGATGATCGTGGACTACAGGAAAAGGCGGGCCAAACAGGCCCCCGTTAACATCGACGAGGCTGTAGTGGAGCGGGTCAAGAGTTTCAAGTTCCTTGGTGATGTGGACACCATCATGGTCCAAACACACCAAGACAGTTGTGAAGAGGGCACCGCAACACCTTTTCCCCCTCACGAGACTGAAAAGATTTGGCATGTGTCCCCAGATCCTCAAAGTTCTCTCCTGAATTTTTGTTAATTAACACCATTTAAAAACGTTTGTTTTTGTAGCTGGCCTGTGTTTGGATTCTGTGTTGTATCCGCCTCCTGGCCTGGACTACTCATCATCTATACTAGCTAAATGTATCCCTTTGTTATGGAATGGTATAGTAAAGTGTTGAATAATGTACTATGTTATCTCTAGGCTATCACAGCTGCACAGAGACGTGGAGAAGACCTCGATACTACCAAGAAATGTAAGCCTTTATTATAAATAGCAATTCAAGTGCAATCCACCATCTCCCCTACTTGGTCTGGAACATGATGCATTGATTTCTGAATGAAATTATGCTATGGCTTGTTTACTAACCACGCCAATTCATCTGTGTCCACAGGGTCTGCAGGGCAGAACAAGCAGCACCTGGTGACCAAGAACACCGCCAAGCTGGACCGGGAGACAGAGGAGCTGCAGCACCTGAGGGTCTCCCTGGAGGTGGGAAAGGTTATCCAGCAGGGCCGCCAGAACAGCGGCCTCACCCAGAAAGATCTGGCCACTGTGAGTAAAGCTGCTGCAGACCCACATGACTCATTAGGACAGTGGTATTAAACTTTTTTCAGTGAGGATCTCAATTTTTCGGCCAGAAATTCTGGGGACCCAATGTTTTTCGCAATAACGTTTTGTGACCACCCCACCCCAAATATTATGACACAACCTTAAAATTGGTACATTTTAGATTTTTTCATTAACAAATAACCCTCAATTCATTACATTTTAATCCCTTATCAAAATGAAAAGAAACCAATAAATATATACATACAATAATCCGTACTATTCATATGTATTCATTTTTTATTTTTTGGGGGGGGGGGGGCCCACTGCAGTTCCCCTCGACTTTGAATACCACAGCATAAGGACATTGCATTTCTGTAGTCAGAATTTCTGTGGCTTACTCTCCTCGTCTCCTCTACATCTGTACTTAATTGAAAACACAGGGTAGGTGAGAACAATGTCCAATACATTCACATCTGTACAGCTGTGTAGAGGAGGACACTTTCGAGATGTATCTAATCATGTGTATATGTAGCTTAAATGAGATTGCCTCTGATGACTGACACTTCAACAGTTTTTGACTGTAGGTCTAAATATTATGTTTTTAGGTTACTGATTTCTTCTGATGTCTCTCTTGGCTTTGACTTTCAGAAAATTAATGAGAAGCCTCAGGTCATTGCAGACTATGAGTGTGGAAAAGCAATTCCCAACAATCAGGTCATGGGCAAAATTGAGAGGGCAATCGGTGAGTGGAATCTGGGACAGACTGTCACTGACATTGTTAATAATCAACCCCTATGTTTTATCATGTTTCCGAGTAGCATAATGCCACCTTATTCATCAGTACTTTTCATTTTACCATTGGTCCTTGTTTGTCCGACGTCAAACATTTTTGTTCTCAGGTTTGAAGCTGCGCGGGAAAGATATTGGACTGCCTCTGGAGGCAAAACCCAAGAAGAAATGAGGACAAAGCCTCGAAATCAGCCCCCCCTTCCCCCCATCTCTATCCCCACCTTCCTACTCCCGCTATGACCCTGCCTCCCTTAACTCTCCTAACCCCCTTCTCTCTCCTATCACCCTCCTCTACCTGGGCTGATCTCCACCTGTGTCCTGCTACAGGACCTGGTGATCCACCACGTTGCAAGCTGCATATACTGACAAATCATCACAAATTACTTCTTATAATCAATGAATAAACAACTGAATGCATTGCAAAACTTGCTAACCAAAAGTGCTCTGAAATGAAAAAAATTCTTTAACATTTTTGGGGGATTGTTGAAACAGACAAGGTGAATTTTACCATGGCCATGTGCATTGACTCTAACATACATTTTTTTCGGAACATGTTCTTTTTTATCCATTTTGAAAGTGCTTGATTGCAGCCTTTTCACACACTTTGCGTCACTATGATATGGACATGTCCTACTGCTGTAGCTTGGTTTTGATCTTCAAATAAAGTTTGACAGTTTACTTGTGTGTCATCTGTTGGTAATTTTGAAGAAAACATAACACATTCTTTTTTTACCCCCTTTTTCTCCCCAATTTCGTTGTATCCAATTGTTAGTAGTTACTGTCTTGTCTCATCGCTACAACTCCCGTACGGGCTCGGGAGAGACGAAGGTCGAAAAATAATTGAGGAGGTGATTTTTTTAAAAAATTTTATAAAGACGAAAATCACCAGGAATTCAACTAAAGATTAGTTTAATTTAGGAAATTTGTTCCAAATGGGAAGAAAAATATGCTTTTGGTCATGTAGTGTATGTGGACACCTGCTCGTCGAACATCTCATTCGGAAATGATGGCCATTAATATGGACTTGGTCCTCCCTTTGCTATAACAGCCTCTACATTTCTTGTGCTGACGTTGCTTCCAGAGGCATTTTGTGAGCTTGTGTGGCCTACCACTTCGCAGCTGAGCCGTTGTTGATCCTAGATGTTTCCACGTCACAATAACAGCACTTACAGTTGATCGGGGCAGATCTAGCAGGGCAGAAATTTTACAAACGGACTTGTTGAAAAGGTCCTATCTAGTTGCCTACCCCTGATGTACAATGTATTTAAAACAACCATGATTTTCTATGCTTTTTTTCTGCAAAGAAAGCATTATGCCAAGTAAAGGGAAATTAAACAAAGGGCAATTTTCCTGTGTTTGCGGAGTCGCATTCATGGTAAACGCTGTATATGTTGGCTCAATTGGAAATGACCTTTAAATGTAAATTGCGCAAGAGCGCTGAACTTAAGCGTTACGGATTTAATCCAGCCCTAAATGTGTGGGGATGTGGGTTCTGTGGGTGAATTATGAGTAGGGCCATACGTTTCTCTTGTAACCATGAGTTGTGTGGGTTGGGGTCAACCAGTGTTCAACACATCCAACATCAAAGGTTCTCAATACTTGTTCAATACCACCCTGCATACCACTGCTGGCTTGCTTCTGAAGCTAAGCAGGGTTGGTCCTGGTCAGTCCCTGGATGGGAGACCAGGTGCTGCTGGAAGTGGTGTTGGAGGGCCAGTAGGAGGCACTCTTTCCTCTGGTCTAAACAAAGATCCCAATGCCCCAGGGCAGTGATTGGGGACACTGCTCTGTTTAGGGTGCCGTCTTTCGGATGGGACGTTAAACGGGTGTCCTGACTCTCTGAGGTCATTAAAGATCCCATGGCACTTATCGTAAGAGTAGGGGTGTTAACCCCGGTGTCCTGGCTAAATTCCCAATCTGGCCCTCAACCATCACGGTCACCTAATAATCCCCAGTTTACAATTGGCTCATTCATCCCCCTCTCCCCTGTAACTATTCCCCAGGTCGTTGCTGCAAATGAGAACGTGTTCTCAGTCAACTTACCTGGTAAAATAACGGTAAAATAAAAAAATAAATAAAAAAAATACTTCCCATTGAAGGTGCTGTTCCAAGATATGAGTTTACTCAGTGTTACCTTAGATTGTAAACTGTCATGGCAAGAAATATAGATTCAATGGTTGTAAAGATGGGGAAGAGGTCTGTCTGTAATAATGTTTTGACTGTGACTGACTGCATCACTTATTTTTATAAGAAACGTGTTAAATTCTAAATTGTTTGCAAAGTCAATTAACAAATAGCTCACACACAATTTCCCCACTACATGCCACCAGGGGTCTTTTCATAGTCCCCAAATTCAAGAAAGCGTACAGTATTATATAGAGCCATTATTGCATGGAACTCCCATCTCATATTGCTCAAATGAACAGCAAACCTGGTTTAAAACAACATAAAGCAAACCTCACAGCATAACGCCTCTCCCCTATTTGACCTAGATATTTTTATGTATGTATTGATATGTAGGCTATGTGTGCCGTTTTTAAATGTATGTAGCTTTGTCCTTGAACTGTTGTCTGTTAATGTTCTATATTATGTTTCATGTTCTGTGTGGACCCCAGGAAGAGTAGCTGCGGCTTTCGCAACAGCTAATGTGGATCCTAATGAAATACCAAATACTCATTCTGAATGTTTAGATTTTTTTTTCCCGTAAGGCATACAATTGGTTTTGGATTCATAAATAGGCTTTTCAGTGAATAATGGTTGTGATGATCCTAACACCAAGCTCTGAATCCTCCTACCTGCCTCCCACGCTCTTGAAACTTGATTTCTTTGTGATGTCACGTACGACAAGATGACATATTACCGTAATGTCTTGGGACAACTCTCCTATCTTCAATCATAACTAACATATCTCACCTCTGCAAGTTGGATGAGCAATCCGACACAAAATGTATGAAGAAAAGGTAAGTGAATTTTAAAGTAATATTATAGCCAATGGGAGGTAGTCCTGACCAGGACTTGAACACGTGTCCAGCAACCTACATTACTCTCTTCCTTCGGGAGAGTGTGTCCCCCCCCATGCTTCTCTATACCAAGACCCTCATGTGTACTTGGATCTCCAATGTCCCCACAGGCACCATCCCTATTCTGACACCAATGTAGCAAATCAAGGGGGTAGCCCCAACCGGGACTTGAACTTGGGTCCAGCAACTGTCAAGCCAACACCTTACCGTTACACCAATAGGTCCAAACTTCTTGGTGAGGTTGCTAGGTGTTGGTTTAAGGTCGCTACAATATTGAATCTATGACAGTATGGTGAGTCGTAAGGATTAGCCTACATTTAATGAGTTTAATTTCACATTGTTCGATTTACTGTTGTGCCTAAAGCAAAGACAATGTTGATATTGTATCATGCTCTGTGACCTGGTAACTTAGCCTGTCTGCTCATATAATATTGAGCAGGCGTCAGATTGGCTTTAGGTGCCTTAAAGCCACAGCCCTTGATTTGTTTATAACCAAATGACAGCCCCGCCACTCTATAAAGTAGAAGAATGGGGCCCTAGACAGGCTATGCCCATGAGACACTCTTGGCATTCTCTCAAGCAGATTCACCTGGAATGCTTTTCCAACAGTCTTGAAGGAGTTCTCACATATGCTGAGCACTTGTTGGCTGCTTTTCCTTCACTCTGCGGTCCAACTCATTCTAAACCATCTCAATTGGGTTGATATCGGGTGATTGTGGATGCCAGCTCATCTGATGCAGCACTCCATCACTTATTGGTCAAATAGCCCTTACACAGCCTGGAGGTGTGTTGGGTCATTGTCCTGTTGAAAAACAAATGATAGTCCCACTAAGTGCAAACCAGATGGGATGGCGTATAGCTGCAGAACGCTGTGGTAGCCATGCTGGTTAAGTGTGCCTTGAATTCTAAATAAATCAGTGTCACCAGCAAAGCACCTCCACACCTCCTCCTCCATGCTTCACGGTGGGAACCACACATGAGGAGATCATCCGTTCACATACTCTGCATCTCACGAAGACACGGCGGTTGGAACCAAAAATCTCAAATTTGTATTCCTCAGACCAAAGGACAGATTTACACTGGTCTAATGTCCATTGCTCGGGTTTCTTGGCCCAAGCAAGTCTCTTCTTCTTATTGGTGTCCTTTAGTAGTGGTTTCTTTGCAGCAATTCGACCATGAAGGCCTGATTCATGCAGTCTCCTCTGAACAGTTGATGTTGAGATGTGTCTGTTACTTACTCTGTGAAGCATTTATTTGGGCTGCAATCTGAGGTATAGTTAACTCTAATGAACTTATCCTCTGCAGCAGAGGTAACTCTGGGTCTTCCTTTCCTGTGGTGGTCCTCATGAGAGCCAGTTTCATCATAGCCCTTGATGGTTTTTGTGACTGCACTTGAAGAAGTTCTGAAATTTTCCGAATTGACTGACCTTCATGTCTTAAAGTAATGATGGGCTGTCATTTCTCTTTGCTTATTTGAGCTGTTATTGCTATACTATGGACTTGGTCTTTTACCAAATAGGGCTATCTTCTGTATACCACCCCTACCTTGTCACAACACAACTGATTGGCTCAAATGCATTAAGGAAAGAAATTCCACATATTAAGGCACACCTGTTAATTGAAATGTATTCCAGGTGACTACCTCGTGAAGCTGGTCGAGAGAATGCCAAGAGTGTGCAAAGCTGTCATCAAGGCAAAGGATGGCTACTTTGAAGAATCTCAAATATAAAATATATCGTGATTTGTTTAACACTTTTTTGGTTACTACATGATTCCATATGTTATTTCATAGTTTTGATGTCTACACTATTATTCTACAATGTAGAAAAAAATTTAATAAAGAAAACCCCTTGAATGAGTAGGTGTGTCCAAACTTCTGACTGGTACTGTAGTTCTGAGTGGATTTTCTCTTTAATTAAGAGAAGGGATCAAGGAATGCTACAACGAGGAGTGGAACCGGAACCAGGAGCTCCACCCTCTCGCTTTACAAAATACCGGCCGAATGTCCCCTCCCCTTCCGAAATTCGAAAGATGCTAGCACCTGCGAAATCGTGTGATTTGTCCAAATAACCAGACAACCATTGACGAAAAACCCAAACACCGTTATACTACGCGTCCCTTTATCCTACGCGCCCCGTTCAGTCCATACCGATTCTACGGTACCAATTATGTTGACGTAGATAATCTGTCCACGAGAGATTAGGCCGCAAAACATGACACTTTGTCCATTATGACGTCAAGGTCAGATTTACAGACCATCTAGTTTATCCATATTTTCGTTGTAATTCTGTGATAAACTCTTCTGTGTTCAGATGGCCTAAAACTAGGGAACCTTTCTGCAATTTATATATGTTTTACATGACCTAATTAATAAATTAATTAAACATGCACCATCCTATGTAACACAACGTTGCTGATCTCTACTGGAAACTATTAGCATATAACATTGGTGATAATCATTCAAAACAATTTCATGAAAAAATTGGGAAATAGTGCAAGTGAAAAATATACCTTTTTTGTATCATTCAGGACTTGAAGGATGAGAAAGGAAAGTGATGGAGGTGAAGGATGAGCCAGTGGCTCAGCCAAAGGAGACAAAGGACTGGGCTGGCAGTTGCCAGGTAAGATTCAAAGAGTAATTTGCACCCTTATCTCTAGCTCCCTGCATAGTGACAAAAGATGTCTCATCTACGCTTGAGGAGTCTTCCCTCTACCACTCAACCATAGGAGAAGCACAAACGCTCCATATTTGACAGGTTGGTGTCGGCTAACATCAAAGGCCGGAGGAATCCTTTCAAATTAAGTAGTTAACTATTTCAAGTCGATATTCAACAAATTAACCTTTTATTTTGATGTTCAATATCATATACTTAAAAGTTTTTTAGATAGGGGAGGCTGACCTGACACCCTTGATTTGCACACACAAATATTTGATTATTTAAACACATTGGAGTGGGGGAAGAGGGGTCCAGATACAAACACTAAACCCAATAGAATACAAAGAACGGTAGCAAAAACTGGATTCTAAATCCCTCAACATGGAAGCTCTGTACAATGGTAGATCGCCCTCTATAAACCCCTACTGAGCCCTGAGAATCACATGTCCAGTCCACATCAAACTTCTGTGATTGGGTACTTCTACAAAGGGATCAAAGTTTCCACTGAAGAGATAGGTGCTGGTGCCACAACAAACAAAAAAACACATATTCCCTGGAAGTGACAGCATCAATAATATACCTCAACTGTCATCATTGAAAGGATTCATGTCCACCTGACAGCTGACTGATATCTTCAGTGAAGTATCAGGTACCCTCGTAGAATAGTCAACTCTTCTGACAATATATAATTCTCAACAGTGCATTCGGAAAGTATTCAAACCCCTTCCTTTTGTTTCTACATTTCGTTACGTTACAGCCTTTTTCTACCAAGATTGAACTCTTTGGCCATCAATCTACATACAATGTCCTATAATGACAAAGTGAAAAACAGGTTTTTAGAAACATTTGCACATTATAAAAATAAAAACAGTGGACCTTTCAGACCCTTTGCTATGGGACTCGATATTGAACTCCTTGAGATGTTTCTACAACTTGATTGGAGTCCACCTGTGGTAAATTCAATTGATTGGACATGATTTGGAAAGGCACACACCTGTCTATATAAGGTCCCATAGTTGACAGTGCATGTCACAGCAAAAATCAAGCCAAAAGTCAAGGGGTCTAAATACTTTCCAAATACACTGTATATTACTTTGGGTACCAGTATACGGTTTATTTTATAGGAACTCTGCAGGTTCAGTCTCAAACATTTTCATGTGCCAAAAATGCATGTAATCTCATTTGAAAAATATTTCACTAACACCTGTAAGTGAGCCCTATTCACTCAGATGTAAACAACTGCTTCCATACAGCTGTGTATGGCTGGAGAGTGTACTGTACATTCTCTCCCTCATCAGCTGCCCGTGCAACAGTACAGTTCTGTAGTGTGTTCCCAGTAGCACTTTGAGTGTGCGTAGTGCATCCATGTCCTCCATCTCAGGTTCTCCTCCCTTGGTTTTGCTTTTGGTCGGCCACTTCGTTCCCGTCACTGTATGACACACAGCTCAGTGCTGTCCTGATTACGTGGATCTGCGGTCCTGTCTAAGTGTTCCTCAATGTGGGATGTGTCGTAGGTCCCCTCCGGCCCCCTCTCCTGTTCCTCCTCTGGGGGCAGCAGACTCTGTCTCAGCTCCATCAGCTGGTCCCGTCCCTCGCTGGACGGCAGGTTGCCCAGGTAGTACTGAGGGGCCAGCTCCACCAACCTTCCCACAGAAAACAAGGTTACATAAAAGTAATGCACTTAAATGCCTAGTTTACCTCAATGTAATGACATGTGCACATGTCAGAAGACTTCTATATCATATTAACATGGTTCCGTAGAAGTTTAACGCTTGTTGTTGTTCGGTCTGATCATCTGCGCAGCATGACAACCTGGAATGCACCCACTATCTTCTGACAGATAGTACAGTTTACTCAACTGTCTATCAAAGGACTAGTATTCCAAAAGGAAGCAAAGTCGCCACTATGTGGATGGCGTAAAGAAGTTCAGGGTTACTGTGTGCATTACATACATACTAACTACAACAAAAGTTCACCAAAAATGTTGGGGTTACTCACATGTGGGGATGCACCTCGGAGGCGGTGCGGACACAGTTGTCGTGGGAGATGGTAAATTCGTGGTAGAGCACCCAGGAGGGGGGGTTGGGACGCGGCCGGCGACACAGATAGGAGGAGAAGGGGTGGAGATGAGCCACGTGACGGTGAGTCAACAGGAGGTAGTTACCTGAGCCGTCCACATCATGAGCCACCTGAGAGAGAGACAGGGGAAGGGAGAAGAGAAAAATAAACAAATACAGAAAGAGCAGGAGAGATCGAGGGGGAGGGGGCAAAAGGCAGAGAGACACCAGAATGGAAAGAAAGAAGAAAATATGAAAATTGAGAAAGACAGTAAGGTAAAGACAAATAGGGGGGAGGATAGAGAGAGAGAGAGGTTAGGGTCTATATATTTCCCCGTCAAATTTCAGACACACAACATAAACTAACAAACTAATTTTCAATGGAGAAGTGAACTGATGAGTATTTTTACCTTGAGGAAGAACCCTGAGATGAGCGCACGCTTGATATTAGTGCAGTTGTCTTGGCAACCAAACGCAGGAGGCGAGACGGGCAACTCTATTCGTTGCATCACCTCCAGCAGCTCCGCCCTAATCATCCCAGCCAATCTTAATGCAGCGGGGTTCAGGAAGTTGGTAGTACACCAGGCATCATCCTCATTGTCTAAAAGAGCAATCAGATTAATATTCAGGAGGAGAACTGTGTAAAATGCATGTTGTGCCCATATGTGTATATCTGTAAGTTGATGTTTGTGTGTGTGTGTGTGTTTGTGCGCATAAACCAAACCTGTACATTGCAGCTGTGTGTGTGTGTGTGTGTGTGTGTGTGTGTGTGTGTGTGTGTGTGTGTGTGTGTGTGTGTGTGTGTGTGTGTGTGTGTGTGTGTGTGTGTGTGTGTGTGTGTGTGGTATTATATAGACTCACGCTGTATATAGGCGTTGTAGATGTTGATGAGTGTGAGGTGGTCTCCCTCATTGTGCAACAGTGGACGTCTGTGAGTGGCTGCTGCCTCCTCTTTCTGGGGTGGGGGGGTCACAAAGCAGGGGGGAGCTGGGAACACACACAGGTGGAGAATTTAAATGAATGTTAAAAAACATAAAGTCAAAGTTATAGAAACAAAGCAATATTCTGAATTGCACGTAAAAAAGAGGAGCTATGAGTAAAGGCACATTTTATAGCCAGTAATAAGCCCCTTGGTCAGTGTAGTGAGTGTAGTGTGTGTGTCTGTCGTGTGTACCTGTGAGCATGGCGGCGATGGTGAGCAGCTCATTGACACAGTCAAACTCACAGGCAGCGATGAGGGCCTTAGCCAGCGAAGGCTCCAGAGGCAGCTCTGACATAATGATGCCCACTTCAGACAGGTTCCCATCATCATCCAGCGCTGCAAGGTAGTCCAGGTCCTCCAGAGCCTGCATCAGAGCCTCGGGAGCTGGGGGGGAGGGGAATAAAAGAGAGAATAAAATAGAAAGGGATGAATTGAAGAAATTGAGGGATATTGGAAGATATTATATTTATATTTTGTCTGATATCACAAAATAGAAGGTACCTAGTAAACACAAACTCCCATGAAAAAAAAGGGCACTTTATTCATTCAAAGGAGAGAGTAAGGCTCAACTAGCTAGATGATGCGTGACCCTCCTTACCAGGCCTGTCCAGGAACTTGCACTGGCCCATGTCAGCGATATCCAGCCTCTTGAGCAGCAGCACCAGGTGGCTGAGGTTCTCTTCCATCACCCCCGGGCTGCGGGCCTCTGCCATGCCCTCCTCATAAAGAGCCTGGGGGTACAGACGGAAACACAGACCTGGAGGGACAGGAGAGAGGGGTCAGAAGAACACATAGAGGATAGTTGGCCTGTAACAGCTATCTATGTCCCTTCTCTTAAATTAGAAAAACACCACATTCCATGTCGATTTTTTAAAACGGATTGATTGACCCTAACCTACCTGGTAGGTCACCGTTTACCCTCTGCGTCCGCATGTCTGCTTGGTGCCGGCTGATTGGACGCAGGACCTGTGAGTCTGCTCTGATTTGAGGGTTGTAAACCTATGACACAGAGGCAGAAGAGTGGGAGGTTATGCATGGCACTGCAACTCGGTACACCTCAATAGTTTGTTGAGGTTATGCGGCATTGTAGCATTGCCACATTTGACAACAGGGATGAGCCCACTGTGTAGGATAGTACCACACACACTCCTTCTCCCTCCCACCTCTGATAAATGAATACTCACTGTCTTGAGTTGCATGCCTGTGTCTATGACGTAGCGCACTGCAGATAGAGAGAAGGAGGCCTCCCCCAGGGTGTCTGTGAGGATAACCCTGCGCCTCACTCCCATCCCCACCCCTATCCCTGGCCCTTCCAGTCCTTCAGACCCCTCCGTGTCACCAGAAGGCCTTTCTGGCTCAGGTTCGTAGACGCGCTGGATGGCCCCCCCGAGGCCCGTATGGAGGTGTAGAACTCTGAGGGGCCCCAGCTGAGGACTCAGGGCCACAGACTCCTTCTGCAGCAGAAAGCCACACTCATCTATCTCCTGAGAAACAGAGAGAGATGGTTGATAATATAGAGTGCATTCGGAAAGTATTCAGACCCCTTCCCTTTCCCCACATTTTGTTATATTACAGCCTTATTTTTTTTAAATGCTATGAGCTCAGGTGCATCTTGTTTCCATTGATCATCCTTGAGATTTTTCTACAACTTGATTGGAGTACACCTGTGGTAAATTCTATTGATTGGACCATGATTTGGAAAGGCACACACCTGTCTATATAAGGTCCCACAGTTGACATTGCATGAGCAAAAACCAAGCCAATTGTCCATAGAGCTCCGAGACAGGATTGTGTCGAGGCACAGATCTGGGGAAGGGTTCCAAAAAATGTCTGCAGCATTGAAGGTCCCCAAGAACACAGTGGCGTCCATCCTTCTTAAATGGAAGAAGTTTGGAACCACCAAGACTCTTCCTAGAGCTGGCCGTCTGGTCAAACTGAGCAATCGGGGGAGAAGTGCTTTTATCAGGGTGGTGACCAAGAACCCGATGATCACTGACAGAGCTTCCAGAAAGACAACCATCTCTGCAGCATTCCACCTCGAGCTGACAAGGTAAAAATATGTCGTTCTGCCCCTCAGCAAGGAAGTTAACCCACTGTTCCCCGGGCGCCGAAGACGTGGATGTCGATTAAGGCAGCCCCCCGCACCTCTCTGATTTAGAGGGGTTGTGTTAAATCCGGAAGACACATTTCAGTTGAAGGCATTCAGTTGTACAACTGACTAGGTATCCCCCTTTCCTTTCCTTTCCAATCAGGTCTTCATGGTAGAGTGGCCAGACGGAAGCCACTCCTCAGTAAAAGGCATGGCAGCCCGCTTAGAGTTTGCCAAAAGGCACCTAAAGGACTCTCAGCCCATGAGAAACAAGATTCTCTGGTCTGATGAAACTAAGATTGAACTCTTTGGCCTGAATGCCAAGCGCCACGTCTGGAGGAAACCTTGCACCATTCCTAGAGTGAAGCATGGTGGTGGCAGCATCATGCTGTGGGAATGTTTTTCAGCAGCAGGGACTGGGAGACGAGGGAAAGATGAACGGAGCAAAGTACAGAGAGATCCTTGATGACAACCTGCTCCAGAGTGCTCAGGACCTCGGACTGGGGTGAAGATTCACCTTCCAACAGGACAACGACCCTAAGCACACAGCCAAGACAATGCAGGAGTGGCTTCGGGACAAGTCTCTGAATGTCCTTGAGTGGCCCAGCCAGAGCCTGGACTTGAACCCGATCAAACTTCTTTGGAGAGACCTGAAAATAGCTGTGCAGCGACGCTCCCCATCCAACCTGACAGAGCTTGAGAGGATCTGCAGAGAAGAATGGGAGAAACTCCCCAAATACAGGTGTGCCAAGCTTGTAGTGTCTCGAGGCTGTAATCGCTGCAAAAGGTGTTTCAACAAATTACTGAGTAAAGGGTCTGAATACTTATGTAAATGTAATATTTCCATATTTATATATATATACAGTGGGGAGAACAAGTATTTGATACACTGCCGATTTTGCAGGTTTTCCTACTTACAAAGCATGTAGAGGTCTGTAATTTTTATCATAGGTACACTTCAACTATGAGAGACGGAATCTAAAACAAAAATCCAGAAAATCACATTGTATGATTTTTAAGTAATTAATTTGCATTTTATTGCATGACATAAGTATTTGATACATCAGAAAAGCAGAACTTAATATTTGGTACAGAAACCTTTGTTTGCAATTACAGAGATCATACGTTTCCTGTAGTTCTTGACTAGGTTTGCACACACTGCAGCAGGGATTTTGGCCCACTCCTCCCTACAGATCTTCTCCAGATCCTTCAGGTTTCGGGGCTGTCGCTGGGCAATACGGACGTTCAGCTCCCTCCAAAGATTTTCTATTGGGTTCAGGTCTGGAGACTGGCTAGGCCACTCCAGGACCTTGAGATGCTTCTTACGGAGCCACTCCTTAGTTGCCATGGCTGTGTGCTTCGTGTCGTTGTCATGCTGGAAGACCCAGCCACGACCCATCTTCAATGCTCTTACTGAGGGAAGGAGGTTGTTGGCCAAGATCTCGCGATACATGGCCAAATCCATCCTCCCCTCAATACGGTGCAGTCGTCCTGTCCCCTTTGCAGAAAAGCATCCCCAAAGAATGATGTTTCCACCTCCATGCTTCACGGTTGGGATGGTGTTCTTGGGGTTGTACTCATACTTCTTCTTCCTCCAAACACGGTGAGTGGAGTTAGACCAAAAAGCTCTATTTTTGTCTCATCAGACCACATGACCTTCTCCCATTCCTCCTCTGGATCATCCAGATGGTCATTGGCAAACTTCAGACAGGCCTGGACATGCACTGGCTTAAGCAGGGGGACCTTGCGTGCGCTGCAGGATTTTAATCCATGACGGCGTAGTGTGTTACTAATGGTTTTCTTTGAGACTGTGGTCCCAGCTCTCTTCAGGTCATTGACCAGGTCCTGCCGTGTAGTTCTGGGCTGATCCCTCACCTTCCTCATGATCATTGATGCCCCACGAGGTGAAATCTTGCATGGAGCCCCAGACCGAGGGTGATTGACCGTCATCTTGAACTTCTTCCATTTTCTAATAATTGCGCCAACAGTTGTTTCCTTCTCACCAAGCTGCTTGCCTATTGTCCTGTAGCCCATCCCAGCCTTGTGCAGGTCTACAATTGTATCCCTGATGTCCTTACACAGCTCTCTGGTCTTGGCCATTGTGGAGAGGTTGGAATCTGTTTGATTGAGTGTGTGGACAGGTGTCTTTTATACAGGTAACGAGTTCAAACAGGTGCAGTTAATACAGGTAATGAGTGGAGAACAGGAGGGCTTCTTAAAGAAAAACTAACAGGTCTGTGAGAGCCGGAATTCTTACTGGTTGGTAGGTGATCAAATACTTATGTCATGCAATAAAATGCTAATTAATTATTTAAAAATCATACAATGTGATTTTCTGGATTTTTGTTTTAGATTCCGTCTCTCACAGTTGAAGTGTACCTATGATAAAAATTACAGACCTCTACATGCTTTGTAAGTAGGAAAACCTGCAAAATCGGCAGTGTATCAAATACTTGTTCTCCCCACTGTATATTACACATTTTCAATAATTTCTAAAAACCTGTTTTTGCTTTGTCATTATGGGGTATTGTGTGTAGATAAAACATTTTTAATCCATTTTAGAATAAGGCTGTAACGTAACAAAATTTGGAAAAAGTCAAGGGTTCTGAATACTTTCCGAATGCACTGTATACTGTTTTATCCTGGGCACTTTGACACGCTCTTGAGAAACTTTATTTCCTGACATTCTAAAACTTGTCTTTTGTTAGACAAGTGAATGAGTGGACAAGTAGAGACACTGTCATTTCAATGAAAGGAGGACATGCTATTTAAGCTCCCTAAATGCAGTGCATGACTGCAATGTAGAGTTTAGTGTCCCAAATGCATCCACTCTTTCCGCTCTCCACTCTACCCCTCCGCTCTCCACTCTACCCCGCCAACCTCCACTCTACTCCTCCAAACTCCACTCTACCCCTCCAACATCAACAAAACAAAGGAGGACTTCAGGAAACAGCAGAGGGAGCACGCCCTTATCCACATCGACGGGACCGCAGTGGATAATGTGGAAAGCTTCAAGTCTCTCGGTGTACACATCACTGAAATAGTCCACCCACACAGACACTGTGGTGAGGAAGGCACGACAGCGCCTCTTCAACCTCAGGAGGCTGAAGAAATTTGGCTTGGCCCCTAAGACCCACACAAACTTTTACAGATGCACAATTGAGAGCATTCTGTCGGGCTGTATCACCTCCTGGTACTGCAACTGCACCGCCCGCAACCGCAGGGCTCTCCAGAGGGTGGTACGGTCTGCCCAACGCATCCCCGGGGGCACACTGTCTGCCCTCCAGGTCACCTACAGCATCTGATGTCACAGGAAGGCCAAAAAGATCATCAACCACCCGAGCCACAGCCTGTTCACCCCGCAGAAGGCAAGGTCAATACAGGTGCATCAAAGCTGGGACTGAGAGACTGAAAAAAAGCTTCTATCTAATGGCCATCAGACTGTTAAAAAGCCATCACTAGTCGGGTACCAACCGGCTACTCAACCCTGTACCTTAGAGGCTGCTGCCCTATATACATAGACATGGAATCACTGGCCACTTTAAATAATGGAACACTAGTCACTTTAATCATGTTTACATACTGCTTTACTCATCTCATATAAATCTACTATATTTAGTCAATGCCACTCCGACATTGTTCGTCCTAATTTGTATATATTTCTTAATTCCATTCTTTTACTTTTAGATTTGTGTATTGTTGTGAATTGTTAGATATTACTGCACTGTTGGAGCTAGGAACACAAGCATTTCACTACACCCGCAATAACATCTGCTAAAGATGTGTATGTGACCAATAAAATTTTATTTGAAGGCTATCATTTTCTCCCTCCTTCCTGCAGCTGTGTGGGAGTAGTTATGCTAACCAGTTAAAGGTATTGACCATAGGGTACAGACTGAGGGCAATTAAAGCGGTAGAGTGGAAGCAACTCCTCATCTTTGCCACTGCCCCACCCCTTGCCCTGGCAAAGTCTTCATACTTTTTAATGGCGTTCTCACATTAAGCTATCTAAACCGATGAGTTTTTATTGTTTTAAAAAGTAAAAAATTATCTAAATGAATAAATAATATATTTGATAATATCCCCTGTTCCCATTCTCCTGCTCCTGCTCCTTTCTCACGTTTCACCCCCTCTCTCGCTCCCTCCCTCTCCCTATACGCATGGTTTAGGTTGATCTGAGTTGAGACTTGGCAAACAGTACTCTGTTTACTGTGACTCTTCTAATACAGATCAGTTCTCCTGGCTAGCTAGCCCTGTGTTTTGCAGCCATGGCGTCAACTACCGTACTTAAGTCCAGGTATGCCTCTGGATTTGAAACCATAGCCGGGAATGCAGCGAGGTACTAGGGTGTGGTGATGTTGACATAGTGGGAGTGTGTATGTGAGAGGTGGATGTGAATATGATAGGGATCTGTGCTGGAATTGATTAATATCCTAAAATATGTGCATATCTGGGTGAAGTGTATGTATCTATTTATCTATCAATCTGTGTGTGTGTGTTCTGGATGCATTAACCAGGACACCGGATACACACTGATGCCATTCAGCAGTCTAAGGTTACAGTGCCCCCATTTCTCTGTCCCCAGCGTGAGAGACAACAACAGACAAGGAAGAGGATGGCATATTACAAAACACCGCACAACAAAGCATTAAGAAATAAGACTCAGTTCAATAAGGATTTTCAGATGGAAGAAAGTCGATCAGAAACGGACAAGAAAAATCGGATACAAAATAAGTTGATTTAGCAGTCACTTTGATCCAAAACGACTTACATCGTGTGGGGAGTAATACCACAACTCTACTGTTGCATGCACCTGACTAACCCCAACTACACTAACTAACACCAACTAGCCCTAACTACCCTAACTAACCCGAACAAACGTAACCCACTGAGCCATCTCTCTGTAACAGCAGTAGGCCTACTGGGCATCTACTGTCTACTGATCTGATAAAAACAGCCCCAGTAGTTAATGAGATTAGCTGGATATATTTAGTATACTGTGTTGTGTGTGTGCGTGCATCTACCTGGGCACTGGGGAGAAAGACCATTACATCCCCCTCCTCCCCCCTGCGGTGAAGATCCAACACCATATGACACGCTGCCGCCGCCGACTCCCTCCCTCCAGGATCCCTGTACACCGTTTCCATGACAACCAGTGGTCTCCTCATCTCTGTGTCGGGTGTACCTCCGACAGGCTCATCCAGTGTTAGAAGCGGAACTCTTTCACCCAGGAAGGTGGCAAGGCTGGGGGCGAGGGAGGGGTCGGTGAGCAGGACCACGCGGAGGTTGTCGGAGCGCTGGTTGCAGACGTCCCGCAGCAGGCCCAGGAGGACGTCGGTGGGCACCGTGCGCTCCTGCACCTCGTCCACCACCAGCACCCCGTACTGACGCAGCAGGGGGTCCGACATCATCTCTCCCAGGAGCAGAGAGTCACTGACAAACCTGAGAGAGATCATGGAGAGAAACAAACTCACCCCTTAAAGCTGCAATATGTAACTTTAAAAAAAATTGAGTTATAGATCTGCCATTCTCATTACATTCTCATTCTTACACAGAAGCGGTAGATCTTTTCTGTGTGTGCTATTTCTATGCTTCCCGGTCTTAAAGATGCACTATGCAGAAATCCCCATCATTTCCTGGTTGCTAAAATTCCAATAGTTCGCTTAATTTCAGTTTATGTGACAAAACAAGCAAGTATAGTGTAGAGCAGGGTTTCCCAAAATCGGTCCTGCCCAAAAACCAAAACATGCACCTAGGGGGAGCACCAGGACCGAGTTTGGGAAACTCACATGCAGAGAATCATTGTACCATCTAAACCGCTGTGAAATATATTTTCCATAACCAAAAATATTGTATTTTCAGCTGTTGAAGCTGGTGTACAAAACCGAAAGTAAAAGACGCAAAAATGAAACTTTAGAATGGGAAGCATAGAAATAGAGCACATAGAACATATATACCGCTTCTTAGACCTGCTTTCAATGAGTGACAGATCTATAGCAAATATTTCTATGTGACTTTGGTCAGTTCGCCCAAAAAGTTACATATTTCCGATTTAAGCTTAGTTTTCTGCATCTTTTAGCTTCAGTTTTGTATACCAGCTTCTAACAGCTGAAAATACAATATTTTTGGTTATGGAAAATATATTTCACAGCGGTTTAGATGGTACAATGTCTCTACACTTGTTATGTCACATAAACTGAAATTAGGCAAACTATTAGAATTTTAGCAACCAGGAAATGGGGGAGCGATTTCTGCATATTGCACTTTTAATCCGATTGTATTGCACTTGTATACACCTCAGGGGCAGACAGAGAGAGAAAGAGAGATAAGAGATAAGAATACAAGGACAACAATATTCTAATCCAGGCCGGGAAGAGCAGAAAAGAGGGTGGACAAACCAGTGAGACAAACCACCGTGCTTCTACATTTGCATTGCTTACTGTTTGGGGTTTTAGGCTGGGTTTCTGAAGTAAAAAGCACTTTAGAAATACATTTGATTTGAGTTAGAAGAAGATAAGGAGGAAGTAAGGACCGTGCCGTCATATAGTGTGATGGGTGTGTACCCAAGCTTGTACCTATGTGTATGTGTGTGTACATACACATGGCCCAATCTTCATGCACACCTGTGTGTCTACCTCCCTCCTCACCTGAGTAGCGTATCGGGGGTACAGCCATCATCGTGGGGGACACAGTAGCCCACCTCCAGGCCCATACTCAGGTCCATCTCATCAGCCACTCTGAGGGCCAGACTCGCTGCAGCCACAGCATAGGGTTGGGAACAGCACACCAAGCCATGGGAGAACTCATGGAACTGGGCATACTCCACACACCACTGGGGCACCTTGGAGGGAGAAGGTGAGGGACAAAGATGGAGACAAAGAGATGGAGGGAGACAGAGTGAGAGTGTTCTTCACCACCAGCGCTCATGTGTGTGCCCATGCCTCTGTGTGTGCGTGCATGTTTGTACGTATTATGCATGCCTCTTACCTGTGTGCTCTTTCCCGTGCCACTGGGGGCGCTGACCACGACCATGCTGTTTGTCTCCAGGTGTTCCAGCAGGCGGTACTTAAGGCTCCAAACAGGAAGCTTCTTCCTCTCCTCCAGCAGGGAGTAGTAGCGTGACGAGAAGGGCAAGCCGTCGTATGGGTTCACCTCCAGGTCACCCAGGCCACCCTCATCGCCCCCTCTGTCTCCCGCCTCGTCCTCCAGGTCCCCAGACAGGAGAGAGGACATGGAGAGAGAGTCCAGAGCCGAGGGAGGGCGGAGGGTGGAGGGGGACGTTGTCGAGGGGGCTGCAGGAGGGGATGACGCCATAATTGCAGGGTGGGTGGGGGGAGACGGAAGGGGAGAAAGGGAAAGGGGTGGTAACTGAGTGACTGGAGATTACCTGGGGAAAGGACCAAAGAGGAAAAGAGGCATTGGTTATCTGGATGCTGTTGTGTTAGAGCTTGTAGAGCAAGTTTTAAAGTCAACCTAGTTGACCCCTGTCTTGAGACAAAGGGATTAATTTGCTTGAGGCTTGGGACCTCGTGTTAAACTTGAGTCACTGAAGGAAATGTAATACATATACAGTACCAGTCAAAAGTTTGGACACACCTTCTCATTCCAGAGTTTTCTTTATTTTTACTATTTTCTACATTGTAGAATAATAGTGAAGACGTCACAACTATGAAAAAACACATATGGAATCATGTAGCAACCAAAAAACTGTTAAACAAATCAAAATCTATTTTATATTTGAGATTCTTCAAAGTAGCCACCCTTTGCCTTGATGACAGCTTTGCACACTCTTGGCATTCTCTCAACCAGCTTCATGAGGTAGTCGCCTGGAATGCATTTCAATTAACAGGTGTGCCTTCTTAAAAGTCAATTTGTGGAATTTCTTTCCTTCTTAATGCATTTGAGCCAATCAGTTGTGTTGTGACAATGTATACAGAAGATAGTCCTATTTGGTAAAAGACCAAGTCCATATTTCAGGCACACTTAACCAGCATGGCTACCACAGCATTCTGCAGCGATACGCCATCCCATCTGGTTTACGCTATCATTTGTTTTTCAACAGGACAATGACCCAACACACCTCCAGGCTGTGTAAGGGCTATTTGACCAAGAACGAGAGTGATGGAGTGCTGCATCAGATGACCTGGCCTCCACAATCACCCGACATCAACCCAATTGAGATGGATTGGGATGAGTTGGACTGCAGCGTGAAGGAAAAGCACCCAACAAGTGCTCAGAATATGTGGGAACTCCTTCAAGACTGTTGGAAAAGCCTTCCAGGTGAAGCTGGTAGAGAGACTGCCAAGAGTGTGCAAAGCTGTCATGAAGGCAAAGGGTGGCAACTTTGATTAATCTAAAATATATTTTGATTTGTTTAACCCTTTTTTGGTTACTACATGATTCCAACTTATTTCATAGTTTTTATGTCTTCACTATTATTCTACAAAGTAGAAAATAGTACAAATAAAGAAAAAACATTGAGTGAGTAGGTGTGTCCAAACTTTTGACTGGTACTGTATATCACATGTTATGATTCATAACCGGAGAGAGAACGTTTGATGTTGTGTAAGAAGCCTCAAACTTTTCACAGGGGTAAGGCCATTTTCAACCTTGACTAGCTAAGTATACAGTAACAGTTGTGCTATGCTGAGTGCATAGTTGCTAGTCTAGTCATTGAAGGCCTAGGAAGTCAGACAGCTTCAGTGACAGACAGCACAGAGCAGCTCTAGCTCTGTACAGCAGCTGTGGGCCTGTGATATTCCACTCACTCCAGGAATGTCTGCATTTGCCCCATGTGCATGGAGCAATCCACACAAGAGCACTCTCTCTCTCTCTCACACACACAACACAGAAAGACACAGACACACACAGACTTACACATGTAATCAGTCATGGTTAACACCCACTTCTCTTTGTTAAAACCATCAGCAACACTGATATGCAAACAATGCGGACCGAGTCAATGCATAAAATTTGTCCATAATGCAAAGTCTACACTCTAGACTGAAGCTGCCTTTGTACATTCACTAGAAACCTCAGATAAAAATGGTATAAGACCTAGATTAACTTCACTACTAGGCTGGATAAAATAATGTATGACTTTAAAATGGGTAAATTGTGATTGGTTAAATACAGTTGAAGTCAGCAAACTTTGTGAAAATTAATATTTGTGTCATTCTCAAAACTTTTGGCCACGACTGTATTTATAGTTGAAGTCGGAGGTTTACATACACTTAGGTTGGAGTCATTAAAACTCGTTTTTCAACCACTCCACAAATTTCTTGTTAACAAACTATAGTTTTGGCAAGTCGGTTTGGACATCTACTTTGCGTATGACACAAGTAATTTTTCCAACAATTGTTTACAGACAGATTATTTCACTTATAATTCACTGTATCACAATTCCAGTGGGTCAGAAGTTTACATACTAGTTGACTGTGCCTTTAAACAGCTTGGAAATTCCAGAAAATTATGTCATGGCTTTAGAAGTTTCTGATAGGCTAATTGACATCATTTGAGTCAATTGGAGGTGTACCGTGGATGTATTTCAGGGCCTACCTTCAAACTCAGTGCCTCTTTGCTTGACATCATGGGGAAATCAAAACAAATCAGTCAAGACCTCAGAAAAAAAATTGTAGACCTCCACAAGTCTGGTTCATCCTTGGGAGCAATTTCCAAACTCCTGAAGGTACCACGTTCATCTGTACAAACAATAGTACGCAAGTAAAAAACAACATGGGACCACGCAGCCGTCATACCACTCAGGAAGGATACCTGTTCTGTTTCCTAGAGATGAACGTACTTTGGTGCGAAAAGTGCAAATCAATCACAGAACAACAGCAAAGGACCTTGTGAAGATGCTGGAGGAAACAGGTACAAAAGTATCTATATCCACAGTAAAACGAGTCCTATATCGACATACCCTGAAAGGCTGCTCAGCATGGAAGAAGCCACTGCTCCAAAACCGCCATAAAAAAGCCAGACTACGGTTTGCAACTGCACATGGGGACAAAGATGGCACTTTTTGGAGAAATGTCCTCTGGTCTGATGAAACAAAAATAGAACTGTTTGGCTATAATGACCATTATGTTTGGAGGGAAAAGGGGGAGGCTTGCAAGCCGACAAACTACATCCCAACCGTGAAGCACAGGGCTGGCAGCATCATGTTGTGGGGGTGCTTTGCTGCAGGAGGGACTGGTGCACTTTACAAAATAGATGGCATCATGAGGAATAAAATTATGTGTATATATTGAAGCAACATCTCAAGACATCAGTCAGGAAGTTTAAGCTTGGTCGCAAATGGGTCTTCCAAATGGACAATGACCCCAAGCATACTTCCAAAGTTGTGGCAAAATGGCTTAAGGACAACAAAGTCAAGGTATTGGAGTGGCCATCACAAAGCCCTGACCTCAAACCTATCGAAATTTTGTGGGCAGAACTGAAAAAGTGTGTGCGAGCAAGGAGGCCAACAAACCTGACTCAGTTACACAACTTCTGTCAGGAGGAATGGGCCAAAATTCACCCAATTTATTGTGGGAAGCTTGTGGAAGGCTACCTGAAACGTTTGACCCAAGTTAAACAATTTAAGGCAATGCTACCAAATACTAATTGAGTGTATGTAAACTTCTGACCCACTGGGAATGTGATGAAATAAATAAAAGCTGAAATAAATAATTCTCTCTACTATTATTCTGACATTTCACATTCTTAAAATAAAGTGGTGATCCTAACTGACCTAAGACAGGGAATTTTTACTAGGATTAAATGTCAGGAATTGTGAAAAACTGAGTTTAAATGTATTTGGCTAAGGTGTATGTAAACTTCTGACTTCAACTGTACTTTTGTATATATAGTGTCTTCTGATGGTCCATGGTTACTAGTAGCCTGACCTGCTTGACACTTACTTATGTTTATTGAGTACACTGACATATAACTGCATACAAAAACAAAGAATACACAGAGGGCTAGTATGAGCTATGGGGAAAACATTACAGCTCATCGCATGAAGGGAGTCCATCCATGGGGAAATATGGGTTGAGGAGGGGAGGTTGAATGGGGAGTTGAATAGTAATGTTCAACATCATATATGAATCACATGTGGGAGGGGTCTAGTGTCAGCCTGGGGCTTACAGTGGAAAATAACTAATAGTACTGGATGGAGGACATCACATGTTATAACTATGTTATAGTCAACAATGACTAGTATTATTTGTACATCTATTGTTTACTATCATGCAAACAAAGGCATTGTTATATTGGTATATAACAATTTGGCATTATGCATCACACAAAACAATGATGTGAATGTGAGACCATATTTGAGAACTGTATGGCCATGACAATAGACTGATATTGATAAGGCTTTTGGTAATTAGAAACTAGGGCTGACAACACCTGTATTAGTCGTCCAACAATAACCTCTGCTGTGTGTATTCATTCTCTTTTCTCCTTATCTCCCTTAGTTTACTGCCCATCTCCCGAGTCGAGTATTGACCTGTCTGGAACTACGTGTCAGCTGACAGTGACACACACGCACGATAGTAAAGAAATAGAATTAAGCCAACTGGGACGAAAACAACCATAGAACCACGTAGTCAAATGCCATTGACATCTTACCTCCCACACATTTCTCTGAAGTCTCCTAAAATCCCAAACAAGGTTCAGGATGTACAGCAAAATAATTATCCAGTCCGCTGTAAGTGAAGCGTTCTACTGTTCACTGTTGTCACACAAACCTGTATGACGTTTCTTGGATGAAAAATAATAATATGCTGATACAATTTGTCCGTTTGCCAATATACACGGAGTCTCTATTCGGTTCTTCTCGGGCTCTGGTTTATCCGTGACTGTTGACATTAATAAAATGAAGCTCGTCGTCCGGTCTTGATCTACCGAACCGCCGCCATGTTTGTCCGACTCACTGTGGCAGTAGTGATGGGTCGTTCGCGAACGAACGGCTCTTTTTGAACGGATCTTTTTGGTGAACGTATGGAGCCGAATCGCATTGGTGAAAGAGACGTTAATTTGGCTCCCTAATTTGCATACTGCTACTACTGCTTTATGAGCTCAAAACAACGTTTTTCTGCAGATAAGTTACAAAATTATTAACTAATGAGGGTGAATCCTCACTGCAGAAACCACAAGTAGTGGGGAGAGCCCATCCAAGCTGATCTTTTGAGTCCCCCCAAAACAACAGGCCATCCAATGGTGTAGTGGTGCCTGGAGAAGTAGGTATACTCAATTTTATCCAGACGCAGCGCCCGGCGAAGGAATGGCGCCCCGTCTGAAAAATTATATGAAAAACAGTGACATAGCCTACACTCAGAATGACCTAAAACGATAAATCCCATATTGTTTTTTCAAAGTCAGGCCAACCCAATCTGTACTGTACAACTATGCTAATAGTAGGCCTACCATTGAAATAGATACATGTAGTTTTTTTTTATCACAGGTTTCATATTTTCCCTACATTTTTCAGGTTTTCACTCTGTCACACCTTTTTTTTTTTACAGAAAAACCACCATTTTATTTTCTAAATCAGTGTTTCCCAACCCTGGTTCTGGAGTACCCCCAACAGTGCAATTTTGTATTGTAACCCTGGACAAGCACACCTGTTTCAACTTGTCAACTAATCATCAAGCCCTCAATGAGCTGAATGAGGTGTGGTTGTTCAGGGCTCCAACAAAAAGTGTACTGTTGGGGGTACTCGAGGACCAGGGTTGGGAAACGCTGTTCTAAGTCCACTTTTGAGGTCTGGGAAAAATATAAGAAATGTTGTTTTTTGAGTGTAGTTTAATTCAACTGTGCAGGCACCTAGCACTGTTGTTTGGTTAGCAGTGTTTCTGTAGCACATGAGTTGGAGTTTGCTAAATAAATGCCTACTGGATTGACACAAATAGTCATGATATCATTCTGACAGGTAGGCATAGGCTACTTTGTAGGTACTGCAATTAACATTTTGTAACGACCCTGGGTTTATAAGCGCGGAAATCGACTCTGCCGCATGAGCATGCTTCTGCATGCACAGTCGATAGGGCACCGGACCTCGGGCTAGAAGGTCGAGGGTTCGAGACCTGCTCCCTGCCTGTTTTATTACATTGGTGTCAGAAGTGGGACCCAGTCTTGTTACAATTTAATAGAGATGGTTTTGGGGAAAGGCCTATCATTAGCATCGCTATATTTTTTTCTATTCCTTAACTGTTTGAAACCTGGACGTTTTACTTCATATTATGAGGCATGTCTTACCTTACTTGGAAGTACCCTATAGCCAAAACCCCACCATAGAAACGTGGAGGCAATACTTTTTTATAAAGACTTAGGCCTACTCGTATGCGTTTTCTTTAAACTTTCTTTCATTGTTTGTCTAGCAGCCAAATGCATTATCCTAGTCATATTAGCAACCCATGATAGTTGTTGCATATTTAAACCCCCATTCTTTCAACATTTCTAACGGATATTTCCATCTCTGTTCATGAAACCGCTCGCATGTGCGGTGCACATTTTAGAACGGCCTCTTCCCGCAAATTGCATTTTGGAACATTCACCCAAAGCCCTACCGTCGTCTGTACATGGCTGCGACTAAAATGTAAAGAAATAATAGTTTATCAACATTTTAAGCTAAACATTCTGATCTGTTCCATCAGCCTTATTAATAGAAGTGGCGTATACATCCACTACACTAAATTGTTATGTATCAATGGGGATTAAGAAATACGTGGATATGCGGCGTATACCCTCCACGAAACCACTGAGACCATCTAATAATTTGGCCAGGTAAAAATGTATTTGAACGCGCATTTCACGATCTGATATACTGGTAGCCTACCTTTTGGGCTTTACATTTGAGATTTGATAGTTGTAGGTTCTAGGTCGATTTTTAAGCATTTTACACTAAGATCCGTTTGGGAGCGAAATGAGCCGGCTCTTTTAAGTGAACGGAGCCAAATGAGCCGAAAATACGGAATGCCCATCACTAGAGGGCAGGTGTAGTCGACAGTCAACGGGGGAGGAGCATGGCTCTGTCGCCGGTCAGAAATGAAATCTATTTTTGACACGCCAAATCTCAACTGTGATTTACCCTTTCATCAAAGCAATTTTATACACGGATACATTGTAACATTTTACAAATTCATAAATGAATTGTTCTTCTTAGTCTGTCGCATATTTTCGCACAAATATACAGTAATATGAGCTATTTTTATTATTATTAGATGCATTAAAATATGGCCACTAGGACTTTCCAAATATGCCTTCCTCAATGTTATTTTTTTAGCATTATCATGTAGGCCTATGACGTCAATTGACGTTTTTCCATTAGGTGGACTGAGTAATAATGAGTGTAATTCGAAAAATTAAGTTGGGGTGGAAATAACAGTGTTCAGATAATGGCTTGAGTTAAATGTATAGGATCTGTCTAGGATAAAACATAATGAGAAATATATGATTGACATGGTGAGGTCAAGGTCAACTGTGCTCTTATTATTAATGCAGGACCCTCTGTAACGGCTGATTTCCTTTTCTCCTATTAGTTGTTACATAGCCTATACAGGCTGAGTTAAGTCACACACACACACACACACACACACACACACACACACACACACACACACACACACACACACACACACACACACACACACACACAGACACACACACACACACACACACACACACACACACAACTCTGAAGTCATAGCTCCTGTCTTACCCTTAACATCCCCCCTCCCTCCTACTGTTGTTGTTCATACAATAATGTTTAAGAATGTAGCGTAGAACTGTGGAAAGCTGAACTCATTTTAGTGTTTGAGGGCAAAGTAAGACTAACCAGACCACCCATACCTCTTATGCATGGTCACGACTGATATGCCCTTTTCTTGTCCATCTCAATGTCCATTCCCCACTACTAATCAGGTCACGTAATTAATACCAGTGTAATAATGGCTTGATTGGACTTAATTGGTGGTTTTGAGGCCCTGTCACAGCCTAAGAGAAAGAGCAAGAGGTATAAAAGGTACCTTTTCATGGCAAGGACTATAAACGAAGACGATCAACCATTGGCAAATTTGCAGATCATCACCAAAGCCTCATCTTCAACACAGCGAGTGTGACATTTTGTGTCTCAAACAGTATGTATTTTCTCTGACAATCTTTTAAATCTATTTTATTTAAAAAAACATAACTGCAGGAAATGTTTTTGTAACAAACATTTGCAAAAAATATTGCAACAATAGACTATGATTAATCTTACTATATTATATTTATCCTGAGACAAGACGCATCCACTTTAGACAAACTTAAATCTATTTTTCCTTTATTCTCAGTGGCAATGTCTGTCGCCCCAGTGTCTGCCCTCTGTCTGCTGTTCCTGCTATCTGTGTGCACTGCCTGCTACATCTCCAACTGCCCCATAGGAGGCAAGAGATCAGCACTAGACTTCCCATCCAGAAAGGTACCCAGTCATTCTCAGCAGTTCCACTTTGTTACTGTTTATTGTAACTGTGTGTCTGTTATAGAGTTAGATTGGTGGTTGCCTGCCATAGAGGCTTGCCTCTTACCTTCGAAGGGTTGGGATTGCACAGTTAAATCAAAGATTATTGTATGTCAATATTGTATATTGTATTGTACAGTCTTTTTTTGTTAAACCACAAAGCTTAAAACCACTTCCCTTTTCTATAAATACACTGCTCAAAAAAATAAAGGGAACACTAAAATAACACATCCTAGATCTGAATGAATGAAATATTCTTATTAAATACTTTTTTCTTTACATAGTTGAATGTGCTGACAACAAAATCACACAAAAATTATCAATGGAAATCAAATTTATCAACCCATGGAGGTCTGGATTTGGAGTCACACTCAAAATTAAAGTGGAAAACCACACTACAGGCTGATCCAACTTTGATGTAATGTCCTTAAAACAAGTAAAAATGAGGCTCAGTAGTGTGTGTGGCCTCCACGTGCCTGTATGACCTCCCTACAACGCCTGGGCATGCTCCTGATGAGGTGGCGGATGGTCTCCTGAGGGATCTCCTCCCAGACCTGGACTAAAGCATCCGCCAACTCCTGGACAGTCTGTGGTGCAACGTGGCGTTGGTGGATGGAGCGAGACATGATGTCCCAGATGTGCTCAATTGGATTCAGGTCTGGGGAACGGGCGGGCCAGTCCATAGCATCAATGCCTTCCTCTTGCAGGAACTGCTGACACACTCCAGCCACATGAGGTCTAGCATTGTCTTGCATTAGGAGGAACCCAGGGCCAACCGCACCAGCATATGGTCTCACAAGGGGTCTGAGGATCTCATCTCGGTACCTAATGGCAGTCAGGCTACCTCTGGCGAGCACATGGAGGGCCGTGCGGCCCCCCAAAGAAATGCCACCCCACACCATGACTGACCCACCGCCAAACCGGTCATGCTGGAGGATGTTGCAGGCAGCAGAACATTCTCCACGGCGTCTCCAGACTCTGTCACGTCTGTCACATGTGCTCAGTGTGAACCTGCTTTCATCTGTGAAGAGCACAGGGCGCCAGTGGCGAATTTGCCAATCTTGGTGTTCTCTGGCAAATGCCAAACGTCCTACACGGTGTTGGGATGTAAGCACAACCCCCACCTGTGGACGTCGGGCCCTCATACCACCCTCATGGAGTCTGTTTCTGACCGTTTGAGCAGACACATGCACATTTGTGGCCTGCTGGAGGTCATTTTGCAGGGCTCATTTTGCAGGGCTCCTGCTCCTCCTTGCACAAAGGCGGTGGTAGCGGTCCTGCTGTTGGGTTGTTGCCCTCCTACGGCCTCCTCCACGTCTCCTGATGTACTGGCCTGTCTCCTGGTAGCGCCTCCATGCTCTGGACACTACGCTGACAGACACAGCAAACCTTCTTGCCACAGCTCGCATTGATGTGCCATCCTGGATGAGCTGCACTACCTGAGTCACTTGTGTGGGTTGTAGACTCCGTCTCATGCTACCACTAAGCACCGCCAGCATTCAAAAGTGACCAAAACATCAGCCAGGAAGCATAGGAACTGAGAAGTGGTCTGTGGTCACCACCTGCAGAACCACTCCTTTATTGGGGGTGTCTTGCTAATTGCCTATAATTTCCATCTGTTGTCTATTCCATTTGCACAACAGCATGTGAAATGTATTGTTAATCAGTGTTGCTTCCTAAGTGGACAGTTTGATTTCACAGAAGTGTGATTGACTTGGAGTTACATTGTGTTGTTTAAGTGTTCCCTTTATTTTTTTGAGCAGTGTATATCACTTTTATCTATAATAACAATGTAACTATAACTTTCTGTTTCCTATTATCTTTCCAGTGCATGTCTTGTGGCCCGGGCGACAGGGGCCGCTGCTTGGGCCCCAGTATCTGCTGTGGGGAGGGGCTGCTACGTGGGCTCCCCAGAGGCAGCTAGTTGTGCGGAGGAGAACTACCTGCTCTCTCCCTGTGAGGCCGGAGGAAGAGTGTGTGGCTCTGAAGAGCGACGTTGTGCTGCGCCAGGGATCTGCTGTGACGTGGGTAAGATCAAGACTACCCTGCTGTGTTCCTGTATAGAAACTGTTTCTATCCACACGGAATGATTTAGCAAAATAGCAAAAAGCCTTGCATGCAGTAGGGTTTGTTTTTCTATTTATTGCTGGTTGTGGCAATTTCAATAGACTATTTAATTGTTAATAGTATGTGCCAAGGTCTCGTGGTATTGAATGCATTCTCATTGTCAGCTAGCTAGCTACTTGTTCCAAGATCACTTATTAAGAGTTCAGGAAGAAATGTAGTGTCGTATAGCCATTGGCCACAGTCAATGGTAATACTGTACTAATGAAATGTATTGCTTGTGAGTTCACCTGGATTCAGTTTGATATTTTAGATTACAGTTGTGTGACAGATTGTCTATTTGTACCTTTTCTCTTTTAGAGGGTTGTAGCATTGACCAATCCTGTTTTGAGGACGAAGCTGCCGAATACATAAGCCAATCAGAGAGCAGTAGCCATGACCACGATCTGCTGATGAAGCTACTGCACATGATTAGCCACACCCCTCCCCACAGAGTCCACCAATAAAACAGCCTCTAGGTGTTTTCAGGGACAGTCCTGAGTTGAAGGACAGTGTAAAAAAAATCTGTTGCATGTTTCAATGTCAGAGGCATACCTGCAGTATGTACATACATTTTCTACAGCAGATAGATATAGACGTAAAAATGAGTTTTTGCTTGTAACTGCTTGTGTAATGGCTTGTGCTCTATGAGACAAATAAAGCTTACTGTACAAAAACATAACTTTCTGGTTAGTCATTGTTGCATGTTTCAAGTCAACTCGGGTCTCAAGTATTTCCAATACCAAAACACACACGCTAAAACTCACCACGAGATGTTGCTGAAATATATAAACGTTATGGATGAGTTTTTGTGTTTATGTGTGTATTGTATATGTGTCTTACCTTACGATGCATGAACAGAGCAGGAACAGAGCTGAGTCATACAACCTCTGACATCATCTTTATGAGACCAAAGTCCCTCTCAGCTGCCTGACAGTACAATAGATCAGGAGTTCTGGCTCAGGGAAGAGGACGCCCCTGCCTTGCATAGTCCCGTGGGAAATCTTAATTGGGCATGGGACACAAGCTAAGGCTTGATCACCCTTTAGCTGGCCACCTTTGATGAGGGTGTTTAGTGATTAAAGGCCGAAACACCCACTGATTCGAAGGCACACTACTGAGGATGTGTCCCAAAATTGACATCTTAACCCAGTCTAAGAAATAAACCTCCCATGCCACTCTGTCAACATCACAGCAAATCTCATGTGAGTGCATACCATCTATTGGCACAATGGACAGTTTTAACATCTCGTCCCGTGTTTTATGATTCTGATTATCTGGACTAGTCCAGTGACTGCTGTGAAAGGACAGCTGACAACATAGGAAAGTCTGTGTGACAGCTTGGAGAGACAGCTGACCGGAGGGAATAGACCCCAATGGGGCTGTAATGGGCTAGCTACCCATGTTGGCAGTCTCCGACGCTGCTTCAGTATGTTGGAGACACCCGCTAAGTGCTACTGAAAGTCAACAAAGGAACATACCCCTAGAGCCTGCGAGAGCTGGGGCGCAAGATGGCTCAACGACTGATCACACGGCTACGGACCCAGGAATGGAAACGACTACGAGTAGGAACACAGCACATGAGACAACCATAACAGCAGCAGGACACACACTTCAGGTGTGCAGCTGTGGTTGGGAGAGAGTAACATCGGCAAGGGGGTTAAGGATCCATCAAGGGAGGAAAAGGTGCTTGGGAGAGCAGAGACAGGGACCTCGCATTGACCAGTACTTCTTACGAACCAGCCAGTCAAATCAGTCGAATGAAGCACAGCGACGGGACGCAAACCAAAGTTCGCAAAGCATGAGCACCCCTGTAACGGAGGAGGATAACACAAGCACAGAAATGCCGGTGGATGAACTCACCCAACCACAGAGACCTCTAAAAGAGGAAAAGGTCAAAGGGCACAGACCGAGTGTGAAGTGGCCCAAAGCTGTTGAAAAGAGAGAGTGGGAAACAATCAACAACGACCTGACAAAAATCTTGGAACAACAGGTAGGAACAGCAGAGAAAAAGCTTGAAAGGATGGGAGACATTATCTACCACTACGGAGAAGAGCGCTTTGGAGTAAACGAAAGGAGAAGTGGCAAGACACCACCCGCGCCAGCCAAATCTAGGAGGCAGCAAGAGATCGAGATACTTGTCAGAGAGAGAAGGCAGCTGAGAAAGCAGTGGAAGAAGGCCTCTGATGCAGAGAGAGAAGGTCTCATGCTACTCCAAGCAGACATCAAATGTCGGCTGGCAACCTTGCGAAGAGCGTAAAACTTAAGGAAACTTCATAGGAAGAAGGAACACTCAAGAACACGGTTCTATAAAAACCCTTTAAGTTTGTCAAAGACCTCTTCGCAAAGGAAAAGTGCGGAATCCTAAAAACTCCAAAGCCAGAACTGGAAGAACATCTGGAAAAGGTCCACCAGGACACGAAAAGGCATGAGCAGATAATCATCCCACATGACATCCCACCTATTCAACCACCAGAATTCAATCTGGACACTGACCCTCCAAAATGGAAGGAAGTATGTTGTCCGACGAGCAAGAGCGGCCTCGGCTCCTGGGCCTAATGGAGTACCATATAAGCTCTACAAGAACGCCCCGGATGTTCTACACTTTCTTTGGAGGCTCATGAGGATAGTGTGGCAGAAGGAAATAATACCAAAGGCATGGCAAAGGGCTGGTGGTGTGCTAATCCCGAAAGAGAAGGATGCGACAGACATCAGTCAATTCCGACCAATCTCCCTTCTCAACGTCGAAGGGAAGATCTTTTTCAGTATAATAGCACAGAGGCTGTCCACTTACCTGGAAAGGAACAATTACATTGATACATCTGTGCAGAAAGCAGGCATTCCTGGTTTCTCTGGTTGCCTGGAACATACTAGTATGATTTGGCACCAGATCCAAACAGCTAAGAAGGACAAGAGAGACCTCTATGTCATCTTCCTCGACCTGGCCAATGCCTTTGGCTCAGTTCCCCATGAACTCCTCTGGGAATCCTTCAACTTTTTCCACGTACCAGAACCCATCACTACACTGGTAAAGGCCTATTTCCAAGACCTGCAATTGTGTTTCACAACACCTGACTTCACAACAACATGGCAGCGCTCTGAAGTG
This sequence comes from Salvelinus alpinus, assembly GCF_045679555.1. Lineage (NCBI taxonomy): Eukaryota > Metazoa > Chordata > Actinopteri > Salmoniformes > Salmonidae > Salvelinus > Salvelinus alpinus. The sequence goes on along the minus strand of NC_092103.1, from coordinate 20,174,009 downwards.
GGCATAATGGCAGGCTGTACAATTTCACCTCTGGCCTTCACTATGGCCATGGAAGTCATCATCAGGGCATCGAGATGGGTGGTCGGCGGTGAGAGAACTAAGGAAGGGCTCCGTCTCCCACCTATCCGAGCATACATGGATGACATGACTACACTGACCACCACTGCAGCATGCACCAGGCGGCTACTTGCAAAACTGCAGGATAACATCAAGTGGGCCCGGATGAAAATCAAGCCAAGCAAATCTCGAAGCATCTCCATAGTCAAGGGACAGCTTAAAGATGTGAGGTTCTGAATTGGAGATGACCCGATACCAACGGTGTCTGAGCAACCCGTCAGGAGCCTGGGTAGATGGTACAACGAAAGCCTCCGGGATAAAGATCAAGTGCAGCAAGTAAGACAGGACATCGCCGACGGTCTTGAGAACATCAACAAGACCCTACTGCCTGGGAAGCTCAAGCTTTGGTGCCTACAGTTTGGACTTCTCCCCCGGGTAATGTGGCCACTCACCGTCTATGAGGTCCCAATAACAACAGTGGAGAAGATGGAGCGAACCATTACCTCATACGTGAAGAAATGGCTGGGTGTCCCACGATCATCCAAGGCTGTGCAGCAAGCAACATCAGCCCTGAGACACCAAGACATTGTGGGGAATATCCAGCATGGAAGAGGAGGCTTTGGCCTGGCAGCAAGCAAACCAACGTTCCATAATGCAACAACATCTGAACGCAGGAAGCTGGTGGTCGAGGAGGTGCGCAGACAGGAGGAGACTGCAAGAAGTGCAAAGGCTGTCTCTCTTGCTAAACAAGGGCAATGGTGGGAAGGCCTGGAGAGGAGAAAGACCAACTGGAGTGAGCTTTGGCAAATGGAGGCAAGCAACATCAGCTTCATCATAAGAGCTGTTTATGATGTGCTTCCATCACCAAAAAACCTACATCAATGGTATGGCGAGGACCCGACCTGCCCCCTCTGCCCAGCTCCAGCGACTCTCAGGCATATAATGACAGGTTGCAAGACCAGCCTCTCACAAGGCCGCTACACCTGGAGGCACAATCAGGTCCTCAAGAGCCTGGCTGCAGCACTTGAGACCAAGAGGAGTGCAACCAATTCATTACCTCCAAAAACAAGCAATCCCGTCAAAACAACAACATTCATCCGGGAGGGACAGAAAAGGCCCAAGCGATGGAGCACGTGATGCCGCGGAGCTGAGCAGACGTTGACAAACCGAGCTCTTCAAAGTTATTCTATTATTACCTAAATAACAACGTTGAAACAATATTCTAACATCGGCTGATAAATTTTCAAGTACTTACCTTCCCAAAGAGCCATGGACCTCCGACCGAGAGGCAAGAAGGACGACCAAAACGTGGTTGATTCCCAAGATAACGATAACGCTACAGCTAGCAAGATTAGCATTAGCCCTCATAACTCAAACGACAGTTCCAGACTGTTGCTCTCGGGCCTCTTGCGAGCCTGCCGACATGCTGGCTACTCTCCTCCGGGAAATTCAGGATGGTAACAAAGGCCTTTCTATGAAAATCGATAAGAAAACGGCTGAACTCCATTCTTCCATTGACGACCTGAAATCCTCCATGAATGATCTCCTTCTGAGAACGACTGAGGCAGAGTTGCGCATTAGCACAGTTGAAGACACCATCGCTCGACATGACCAGGTCTTGATACAACTGCAAAAGGACAATGCCTACCTAAAAAACAAGGTAGATCAGATGGAGAACCAGAGCAGACGTAGTAATATCCGTGTGGTGGGATTGAAAGAGGACAGCGAGGGCCGTGACCCGGTCCGTTTCTTCACTCAATGGATCCCGGATGTCCTAGGCACAATCAACTTCACCAAGCCACTGGAAATCGAACGCGCCCACAGAACATCAGCGCCGAAACCCCGGCCAGATGAGCCCCCACGGGCCGTCCTGATCAGGTTCCTCCGTTTCCAAGACAGAGAGAAGGTACTGCAACTCGCAAGAGCCAAAGGGGACATAACCATTGATGGCAAGAGGGTCAGCCTTTTCCCGGATATGAGCGCGGATCTCGCAAGACGTCGCAAGCAGTTCAGACCTGCCGCCAAAGCACTGAAGGAGAAGAACATCATCGGCTACCTCATCCACCCTGCGCGGATGAAAGTTCAGTACAAAGGCCGAAGCCATCTCTTCAACACACCGGGAGAAGTGTACACTTTTCTCAAAGAACTGAGCAACGTCTGAGCCAGGACGGTCTCTTTGGGGGATAAGATGCAGTTTGTTTGTTTTCTCTTATCCGGACTGAACCGCTGATATCCTCCGGTCGCTATAATTGATTTGTACATTTTCAACTAACCGTACCTTTCCGGGGTGAGTTCTATTACATTTACAGGAGAGTATATTTTGGTTTAGTCCATATCGCTGGGCGAAGCAATAAGTGGGTTTAGGCCCACTGCTTTCCCCCTCATTTATGTTAATCTTTCGAAAAGAGACTCAAGCAGCCCTTACCGTGGGCAGTAAATTTTCAGCCATAAATGTCTATTCACAACGTTTGTTTTCAATTTAGAGAGCTCGCAGGTTTTAGTTTACGCCAAGGTTTAGCTAGTAAGAGCAAGATGGAAAGCGAGCAGCAACGTATCTCTACAAGTGTATTCATGTTTGATTGTTGGGATTGTGGTTTTAGTCTAACAATCGGGGTGGGTGGGTTTCTTTATTTTTTTCCCCTTTTTTCTATGTTTATTGTTTCCTCCCTAAAGAGACACATAGGTCACTTCTGTGTTAAAACCAAAGTTGAAACATTTCCTAACTATCTACATATGATAGATTTCCATTCAGTTACATACTTGAAACCCAACTATGCTTAATCCACTAAAATATGTCACATTCAACGTAAAAGGTCTTAACAGCCCGATTAAAAGGAAGAGAGTCTATACATACCTTAAGAAATTAAAGGCTGACATTGTGTTTTTACAAGAAACACATCTCACAGCCAGTGAACACAAGAAATTGAAGAGGGAATGGGTAGGACAAGTTGTTGCGTCCTCTTTTAACTCCAAAGCAAGAGGAACTGCAATTTTGATAAGTAGACACATCCCCTTCTGCGTCAACAACACCATCTCTGATCCCTCTGGCAGGTTTGTTTTGGTGCAGGGGCATATGTTTTCAGAGTCTTGGACCCTATTGAATATCTATGCTCCTAACTTCGATGACCATATGTTTATTCAGAATGTCTTCCTTCAGGTTGCTCAAGCACCACCAGGATGGTTACTGGTTGGAGGAGATTTTAATTTTTGTTTAGATACAGTTCTTGATAGGTCCTCTGATAAACCCTCACTTCTTACCAAAGCCAGCAAGCTCACCATGTCATTCATGAAAGATCTCAATTTACTAGACATCTGGAGACAGTTGCACCCACAGGATAGGGACTACTCTTTTTATTCACACCCACACAAGACACACACACGCATAGATAACTTTTTAATATCGACACAACTGTTTCATAGAGTGTTAGATGTCGATTATCTCCCCAGATTGCTTAGTGACCATTCTCCCCTGGTATTATCAATCTCCATTCCTACCAAGGTAAATGGAGCGTATAGATGGAGACTAAATTCTACACTCCTAAAGCAACCTGAATTTTGTGCATTCATCAAAGAGCAGATCAATATTTTCACTTTGACAAACAAACCCTCCGCTCCTGACAGTTTCATTCTTTGGGACACATTGAAGGCCTATCTGAGGGGACAGATCATTTCCTATACTAAAGGGCTGAAGAGAAAACACGGTGCGGAACTGAGTGCCCTTGAATCTGAAATCTCAGAGCTAGAGAAAACCTACCAAAGAGGCCCGACTAAAGATCTATACAGGCTTTTGGTAAATAAAAAACTGAAATATAATATTCTGAACACATATCAAGCTGAGAGGGCCATCACTAAATCAAAACAGCGTTATTACGAGCTTGGAGAGAAAGCTCACAAAGTATTGGCATGGCAACTGAAAGCAGAGGAAAGTAAGAGGACAATTAATGCTATAGAAACTCTTACTAATGAGATATCTTTCGACCCTACTGAAATTAATAATACTTTTAAGAAATACTATGAAGACCTCTACACTTCCCAATCAGGCGATGATCTATCAGAGATCGACTCCTTTCTCGCCTCTCTCAACCTCCCATGCCTGTCAGGGGAAGACAGCGAGCGCCTGAGTGAACACTTCTCAGTTCCTGAATTGTTGGAGGCCATTAAATCCTTACCTTCTAATAGATCTCCTGGGGAGGATGGCTTCCCTCCAGAGTTCTATAAAGAATTTAGGGAGCTGTTGGTCCCCTACCTTATGGAGGTACTTAAAAAAGCCAGGGAAGACAACTACTTTCCAGAGTCTTTCTCTCAAGCAGTAATTACCTTGGACACTGTGCTATCTAACCTCCAAACGAGCTTCAATGCCATACAACACTCCTTCCGTGGCCTCCAACTGCTCTTAAACGCTAGTAAAACCAAATGCATGCTTTTCAACCGTTCGCTGCCTGCACCCGCACGCCCGACTAGCATCACCACCCTGGACGGTTCAGACCTAGAATATGTGGACATCTATAAGTACCTAGGTGTCTGGCTAGACTGCAAACTCTCCTTCCAGACTCATATCAAACATCTCCAATCCAAAATCAAATCAAGAATCGGCTTTCTATTCCGCAACAAAGCCTCCTTCACTCACGCCGCCAAACTTACCCTAGTAAAACTGACTATCCTACCGATCCTCGACTTCGGCGATGTCATCTACAAAATAGCTTCCAACACTCTACTCAGCAAACTGGATGCAGTTTATCACAGTGCCATTCGTTTTGTTACTAAAGCACCTTATACGACCCACCACTGCGACCTGTATGCCCTAGTCGGCTGGCCCTCGCTACATGTTCGTCGTCAGACCCACTGGCTCCAGGTCATCTACAAGGCTATGCTAGGTAAAGTGCCGCCTTATCTCAGTTCACTGGTCACGATGGCTACACCCACCCGCAGCACGCGCTCCAGCAGGTGTATCTCACTGATCATCCCTAAAGCTAAAACCTCATTTGGACGCCTTTCCTTCCAGTTCTCTGCTGCCTGCGACTGGAACGAATTGCAAAAATCTCTGAAGTTGGAGACTTTTATCTCCCTCAACAACTTTAAAAATCTGCTATCCGAGCAGCTAACCGATCGCTGCAGCTGTACATAGTCCATCTGTAAACTACCCACCCAATTTACCTACCTCACCCCCCATACTGCTTTTATTTATTTACTTTTCTGCTCTTTTGCACACCAGTATCTCTTCTTGCACATGATCATCTGATGATTTATCACTCCAGTGTTAATCTGCTAAATTGTAATTATTCGATTTATTGCCTACCTCATGCCTTTTGCACACATTGTATATAGATTCTCTTTTTTTCTACCATGTTATTGACTTGTTTATTGTTTACTCCATGTGTAACTCTGTGTTGTCTGTTCACACTGCTATGCTTTATCTTGGCCAGGTCGCAGTTGCAAATGAGAACTTGTTCTCAACTAGCCTACCTGGTTAAATAAAGGTGAAATAAAATAAATAAAATAAAAAAACTGTAATCCACAAGAAAGTGAAAAATCCACTAAAGTGTGCCTCATATAGACCAATCTCTCTCCTTAACACAGATTGTAAACTGGTCACCAAGATGCTATCTAAGAGACTGGAGTCATGTCTTCCCCTGTTGGTCAACCCAGATCAGACTGGCTTCATAATTAATAGATTGTCCTCCAATAATCTCAGAAGGTTCTTTGATATAATTCACCTTGCTAACAAAAACAAAATACCTAGTGTCGCAGTCTCCCTCGATGCTGAAAAGGCCTTTGATAGGGTTGAATGGCCATACCTCTTCCGCGTCTTGGAAAAGTTTGGTTTAGGCACCGTGTTTGTAAATTTGATAAAATCACTCTACAAATCTCCTAAAGCTAGGATTGCTACCAACGGGATTACTTCCTCCTCTTTCCCTCTCTATAGGGGGAACAGACAAGGTTGCCCAATTAGCCCCCACCTCTTTGCCCTCGCCATCGAACCGTTGGCTGAGGCTATTAGAACGTGCCCTGACATACATGGCTTTGAGGTGGGCCCCCATACCCATAAATTATCACTCTTTGCGGACGACCTTATCTTATTTCTAACAAACCCAGAACACTCCCTCTCTCACTTGCAGATCCTACTACAGTGTTATAGTTCTTTCTCTGGATATAAGGTCAATTTAGATAAAAGCGAAATCTTACCGTTGTCTGTCTTTGACCATCATACCATCAAGCACAAGTTTCCTTTTAGATGGTCGCCTATGGGCTTCACATATTTGGGCATAATGGTGGATGGTAACCTGAACAACCTCTATAAACTCAATCTGGCCAGTTTGTTACAAAAGGTGGAGGGTGACCTTTGTAAATGGATGGACTTACCTCTCACTCTACTGGGTAGAGTCAATGTAATTAAAATGAATGTCCTGCCCAGATGTCTATATCTGTTTCAATCTCTCCCTATCCCTGTCCCCGCAGCATTCTTTTCCTCTCTCGACAAGATGACCAGACGGTTTATCTGGCACGGCAAAACCCCTAGGGTTGGCCTGGATAAACTGACCCTGGATTACAGTCAAGGAGGCTTAAACCTCCCCAATTTTAGAATGTACTACTGGGCAGCACAGTCTAGGTTTCTGGCTCAGAGGTTTGATAAGGCTCCCTCTCCCTCATGGTTGAACATTGAAAAGCTTGAGGTAAACGATGACACTGGGGCAGAATTGTTTTACAAATGGGACAGAAAATCTATAAAAACCATCACAGACAACCCTTTAATCATACATTCAGTCCTGACATGGTGCAAACTGCAAGAGCTGTTCGGACGAGGGGGATTCTTTTCCCCTAAAACCCCTTTATGGAACAATAGATTGATTCCTATGTTTTTCCAGAATAGTAACTTTAGACCATGGTCCGATAAGGGGATCACTCTTCTGGAACATTGTTACGAGGAGGGAGTTCTTATGTCTTTTGATCAGCTGAAACAGAAATACCACTTGCCTAACAGGGACTTCTTTAGCTACCTACAACTACGAAACTTTATTAGGGTGTCTCTCAAGGGACAATGGAACCTACCTAAGATGTCACCTATTGAACAACTCTGCCACGCAGACCAACCACTGTTCAAGACCATTTCCCGTGTTTACGATGCTCTTATGTCAGGACTAACACTGCCTGGGCTAGATAAACCCCGACTTAGATGGGAAAAAGATCTGGGTATTGATCTTGAGGAGGGTCTATGGAGTGACCTATGCAGGAATGGTGTTACATCCACACTGAACTCCAGATACAGACTGATCCAGTTTAATTTCCTCCATCAGCTCTATATCACGCCATCTAGACTGCACAAGTTCAACCCTGATATCTCCTCCCTATGTTTTAGATGTGGCTCAGATGAAGGAACATTCCTCCATTCCACTTGGCAGTGTTCGAAACTACACGGTTTCTGGCAGGGGGTATGCGACACCATATCCTCAATTCATGGGGTTGCATTCCCTTTAGAAACGGAGGTCTGTCTACTGGGCAACTTTACTAACACCAATCTTAGGCAAAGCCATACTATAAAGCTAACAGAAATATTGCTAGCGATTGCCAAGAAATGTATTGCCTTGAAATGGAAATTGGATTCCCCCCTGCCAGTTGCAATGTGGCTATCAGAAGTTAATAGTTGTATCCCACTGGAGAAAATCACTTACCGCTTGAGGAATAAGTTAAACACATTCTACAGAATTTGGCAACCTTTTATTGACTATATGGAGAATCTCCCCCCACATCACATTGAATGAATCTCTATATTATCCTTATATAATGTTTCACACGTAATGTATAATATGTAGCCTACGGCAGGTGACCATATGATCCAATGTCTCATTATAATCTTTTTTTATTGTATGTTTGTTTGTATATATAATTATAATTTGTTTGATTTTTACTTTCTTTGTTACGCTCATCTGTTACTGTCACTTTGTCCTATTGTTGTCTAATATCTTTTCACGTTTGTCTTGAATGTTGTTAATTGGAAAATGCAAAAATAAAATATTAAAAAAAAAAAAAAAAAAAAAAAAAAAAGAAAAGGCCCAAGCATCCTCCTACAAAGCCAGCAACTGGACACCTAGGCATGGCCCGGGACTGGAAGATGCTTGTCGATATTGGCCAACAACTCATTTTTCCACCTGAGATTGCTTCTACCAACCTTAGGCCAGACATGGTACTCTGGTCCCCTTCACGAAAGGCTGTGTACATCATAGAGCTCACAGTCCCGTGGGAAAACTCTGTTGAAGAGGCCTACGAGCGTAAGAAACTGCGTTACACAGAGTTGGCAGCAGACGCAACTCAGCGTGGCTGGAATGCAAAAGTCTGGCCAGTTGAAGTGGGATGCAGAGGATTCGTGGCTTCTTCCACCATCAGGTTGCTGAAAGAACTTGGAATCCATGGACAGGCTCTGCGGCAGACCGTCAGAGCAGTTTCTCAAGCAGCTGAAAGAGGCAGCCACTGGATCTGGATCAAACGGAAGGACCCTTGCTGGGCTATAACTTCATGACCCCCCACCCCCACCTGAGAACCCAATTCAGATCCCTCCAACTTGAGGAGGGCATATGAGGTATGCGGTCAGCTGTAGGGCTGGCTCAGGGAAGAGGACGCCCCTGCCTTGCATAGTCCCGTGGGAAATCTTAATTGGGCATGGGACACAAGCTAAGGCTTGATCACCCTTTAGCTGGCCACCTTTGATGAGGGTGTTTAGTGATTAAAGGCCGAAACACCCACTGATTCGAAGGCACACTACTGAGGATGTGTCCCAAAATTGACATCTTAACCCAGTCTAAGAAATAAACCTCCCATGCCACTCTGTCAACATCACGGCAAATCTCATGTGAGTGCATACCATCTATTGGCACAATGGACAGTTTTAACATTTCGTCCCGTGTTTTATGATTCTGTCTTACCTTACGATGCATGAACAGAGCAGGAACAGAGCTGAGTCATACAACCTCTGACATCATCTTTATGAGACCAAAGTCACTCTCAGCTGCCTGACAGTACAATAGATCAGGAGTTCTGGCTGTAAAAGGTCTTATCCAAAGATACAAACCGACAGCTTGTGAGAGAAACCCATGTGACCCATATAAACCTACGGTCCTATGTCTTCTGAAGTGAATGCTAAAGCCTATGGTACACAGGAAATTTCTTAAGGCAATATTGACGGGCATCATGCACACCACCACACTGTCTCTCTTACATGTAGTGATGGGAATAAAAACCTAATCATAGCTCCGTTCTAATCATTTACTGTAATTACTCCTGCACACATGATTGCCTCTGCAACTTTTATTGTCAGCATTTATGGTCAGGCAATAAATTGTGCAGAAGTTTGATTGCAAAACACACCATTTGACAATTACACCATTTGATCTGAATTCTGATCAAACGTATACAATAAACAATCTTCTTATACTGTAACAATATCTGATCATATAAAACTGATCTCTTCAAGACAGTAAATAAAACATCTAACTGTAGACATAGTTATTGCTGGTATTAGCAGTAAGGTGTCTATTATCCACTTTATGAAACAATCGCATTGGTTAATAAGTGTTCGTTATTTCTGATAATCCATGGCAAATGACTGTTAACAGTTCCATCTGAATTATCAGTGTGCATCCATAAGCCTAATTTCTTATATAACTAGTTACACTCCACAGTTGAGTAGTAGGCCACTCCACGTTGCCTGGCTGAGCCTATAGCCTGGATGTGTTGCTTCAGCCTGCCCTCCCAGTCCTTGCCCCAGTCCTGGCCCCGCTCCAGGGCCAGGTAGCGAGTGGACATCTTGTCCAGAGCCCGCACTGCCTCAGGGAGGTCAAGGGTCAGCCCTGCCTTCTGCACCGCTTCCTGGAACTTGGCCGGAGAGGCCGTTGCTATGCAACACCTAGACAGGGGAATGGGTTTAAAATTGTGAGCTAGACGGCGGTATTCGGTATGCAGCCATGATGCATTATGTAAATGATTGAGCCTGCAACTAAGAAATGTGTTTATTTAGTAAAATACTAAAAGTGTGTGTGTGTGTGTGTGTCTGTGTCTCTTACCTGTTGACCCCTGCAGTGGGGGGACAGTGGTAGTGATGCCACACAGCCACTGCAGTGTGCGGACATAGTAGATACTGGTTCTCCTTCCAGCATCTCTGCATGGTCTCCACTATCCCCTCATCTCTTACTGCACCTGCTGTGAGGACCTGAGACAACTGGAGACAGAGAGAGCAGGGGAGGAGTAGTATTTATTAAGATCCCCAATTAGCTGCTGCCGAGGCAGCGGCTACTCTTCCTGGTGTCCAAACACAAATCACAACAACAAATAAAATACATAATATACACCAAGTGTACAAAACATTAAAAACACCTTCCTAATATTGAGTTACACCCCCCGCACCTCCCTTTGCCCTCAGAACAGCCTCAATTCGTCAGGGAATGGACTCTACACAGGTAACAGGTAAGAGACACAGACACAGACACACACACACACATTGTTGCATGTTTCAAGTCAACTCGGGTCTCAAGTATTTCCAATACCAAAACACACACGCTAAAACTCACCATGAGATGTTGCTGAAATATATAAACGTTATGGATGAGTTTTTGTGTTTATGTGTGTACTGTATATGTGTCTTACCTTACGATGCATGAACAGAGCAGGAACAGAGTTGAGTCATACAACCTCTGACATCATCTTTATGAGACCAAAGTCCCTCTCAGCTGCCTGACAGTACAATAGATCAGGAGTTCTGGCTGTAAAAGGTCTTATCCAAAGATACAAACCGACAGCTTGTGATAGAAACCCATGTGACCCATATAATTCTAGGGTCCTATGTCTTCTGAAGTGAATGCTAAAGCCTATGGTACACAGGGATGCTAGCCCATGTTGACTCCAATGCTTTCCACAGTTGTGTCAAGTTAAATAAAGGTTAAATAAAAAATACATAATTATAAAAGTTGGCTGGATGTCCTTTGGATGGTGGACCATTCTTGATACACACAGGAAACTGTTGAGCATGAAAAACCCAGCAGCATTGTAGTTCTTGACACGCACCAGTGCACCTGGAACCTACTACCATACCCCGTTAAAAGGCACTTAAATATTTTGTCTTGCCCATTCACCCTCTGAATGGCACACAATCCAATGTGTCAATTGTCTCAATGCTTAAAAATCCTTCTTTAACCTGTCTCCTCCCCTTTATCTACACTTATTGAAGTGGATTTAACAAGTGACATCAATAAGGGATCATAGCTTTCACCTGAATTGGCCTGGTCAGTCTTTGCCATGGAAAGAGCAGGTGTCCTTAATGTTTTGTACACTCAGTGTACATAGCACTACAATTACATCACAATTTAGTCATTGAGCATATGTTCCTATCCAGAGCGACCCACTGCTAGTGCATTCATCTTAAGATAGCCAGGCGAGACAACCACGCATCACATATCAATGCAAAATACAATACAAGAAATACATAAACATTTCTGTTTTTCTCTTCACAGTCCCCGTCGTGCAGTCTGATTTTTTAAAATCCGATTTTATTGCTAGTTTGAGTTACCTAGGGTGGCAGAGAGTTCTATGTAGTCATGGCTCTATTTAATACTGTGTGTTTCCCAGTGTCTGTTTTGGACCTGGGCACTGTGAAGAGACCTCTGGTTGCATATCTTGTGTGGTACCAATGAGTGTCCGAACTGTGTGCCAACCGCTTGAACAGACAGTTCGGTACCTTCAACACCTGGTACAAAGACCAATAGTGAGGCAGTCAATCTCTCCTCAACTTTGAGCCAGGAGATATTGACATGTGTGTTACTGGCATTCGCCCTCCATGTACAGTAGCAGTCAAAAGTTTGGACGTACCTACTCATTCAAGGGTTTTATTTATTTTTTACTATTTTATGCATTGTAGAATAATAGTGAAGACATAAAAACTATGAAATAACACATATGGAATCATGTTGTAACCAAAAAAGTGTTAAACAAATCAAAATATATTTTATATTTGAGATTCTTCAAAGTAGCCATCCTTTGCCTTGATGACAGCTTTGCACACTCTTGACATTCTCTCAACCAGCTTCATGAGGTAGTCACATTGAATACATTTCAATTAACAGGTGTGCCTTCTTAAAAGTTAATTTGTGGAATTTCTTTCCTTAAAACTTCTTATGGCTGCAGGGGCAGTATTGAGTAGCTTGGATGAAAGGTGCACAGAGGTGCCCAGAGTAAACGGCCTGCTCCTCAGTCATAGTTGCTAATATTTGCATATTATTATTAGTATTGGATATAAAACACTCTGAAGTTTCTAAACTGTTTGAATTGTGTCTCTGAGTATAACAGAACTCATATGGCAGGCAAAAACCTGAGAAGTTCCACTTCCTGTTTGGATTTTTTTCTGAGGGTGGCAGATTTTCAACCAAGCTCTCATTGAAATTACAGCAAGATATTGATGAGTTTTCACTTCCTACGGCTTTCACTAGATGTCAACAGTCAATAGAACTTTGTCTGATGACTCTAATGTGAAGGGGAGCCGAAGGAGACAGGAATTAGTCACCACTGCCACGAGCTGACCACGCGCGTTCACGTGATAGGCAGCTCCGTTCCATCGCTCAACTGAAGTCAATCTAATTCTCCGATTGGAACGTTATTCAAGATGTATGTTAACAACATTCTAAAGATTGATTCAGTACATCGTTTGACATGTTTCTACTGACTGTTATGGAACTTTTGGACATTTCGTCACGTTATAGTGGACGCGCTTTGTGACTTTGGAATTGTTTACCAAACGCGCTAACCAAAGTAGCTAATTGGACATAAATAACGGACATTATCGAACAAATCAAGCATTTATTGTGGACCTGGGATTCCTAGGACTGCATTCTGATGAAGTTCATCAAAGGTAAGGAAACATTTATCATGTATTTTCTGGTTTCTGTTGACTCCAACATGGCGGCTAATTTGGCTATTGTTCTGAGCGCCGTCTCAGATTATTGCATGGTTTGCTTTTTCCGTAATTTTTTATTTAAATCTGACACAGCGGTTGCATTAAGGAGAGGTATATCTATAATTACATGTGTATAACTTGTATTATCATATACATTTATGATGAGTATTTCTGTTGAAACGATGTGGCTATGCAAAATCACTTGATGTTTTTGGAACTAGTGAATGTAACGCGCCAATGTAAACTCAGATTTTTTGATATAAATATGAACTTTATCAAACAAAACATGCATGTATTGTGTAACATGAAGTCCTATGAGTGTCATCTGATGAAAATCATCAAAGGTTAGTGATTAATTTTATCTCTATTTCTGCTTTTTCTGACTGCTATATTTCGCTGGAAAAATGGCTGTGCTTATTGTGGTTTGGTGGTGACCTAACATAATCTTTTGTAGTGCTTTCGCTGAAAAGCATATTTGAAATCGGACACTTTGGTGGGATTAACAACAAGATTGCCTTTAAAATGATATAAGACACATGTATGTTTGAGGAATTTTAATAGATTAGATTTCTGTTGTTTGAATTTGGCGCCCTGCACTTTCACTGGCTGTTAGCGGGATGCAGCCATAAGAAGTTATTAATGCGTTTGAGCTAATCAGTTGTGTTGTGACAAGGTAGGGGTAGTGTACAGAAGATAGCCCTATTTGGTAAAAGACCAAGTCCATATTATGGCAAGAACAGCTAAAATAAGCAAAGAGAAATGACAGTCCATCATTACTTTAAGACATGAAGGTCAGTCAATCCGGAACATTTTAAGAACTTTTAAAGTTTCTTCAAGTGCAGTCGCAAAAACCATCAAGCACTATGATGAAACTGGCTCTCATGAGGACCGTAACAGGAAAGCAAGACCCAGAGTTACCTCTGCAGCAGAGGATAAGTTCATTAGAGTTACCAGCCTCAGAAATTGCAGCCCAAATAAATGCTTCACAGAATTCAAGTAACAGACACATCTCAACATGAACTGTTCAGAGGAGACTGCATGAATCAGGCCTTCATGGTCAAATTGCTGCAAAGAAACCACTACTAAAGGACACCAGTAAGAAGAAAAGACCTGATTGGGCCAAGAAACACGAGCAATGTACATTAGACCGGTGGAAATCTGTCTTTTGGTCTGATGGTTTCAAATTTGAGATTTTTGGTTCTAACCGCAGTGTCTTTTTGAGACGCAGAGTAGGTGAAAGGATGATCTCTGCATGTGTGGTTCCCACCGTGAAGCATGGAGGAGAAGGTGTGATGGTGTGGGGGTGCTTTGCTGGTGACACTGTCAGGGATTTATTTAGAATTCCAGGCACACTTAACCAGCATATCTACCACAGCATTCTGCAGCGATACACCATCCCATCTGGTTTGCGCTTAGTGGGACTATCATTTGTTTTTCAACAAGACAATGACCCAACACACCTCCAGGCTGTGTAAGGGCTATTTGACCAAGAAGGAGAGTGTTGGAGTGCTGCATTAGATAACCTGGCCTCCACAATCACCCAACCTCAACCCAATTGAGATGGTTTGGGATGAGTTAGACCTCAGAGTGAAGGAAAAGCAGCCAACAAGTGCTCAGAATATGTGGGAACTCTTTCAAGACTGTTGGAAAAGCATTCCAGGTGAAGCTGGTTGAGAGAATGCCAAGTGTTTGCAAACTGTCATCAAGCAAAGGGTGGCTACTTTGATAATCTACAATATTTAATACATTTTGATTCGATTTATACTTTTTTGGTTACTAAATGATAACATTTGTGTTATTTTATAGTTTTTATGTCTTCACTATTATTCTACAATGTAGAAAATAGTAAAAATAAAGAAAAACCCTTGAATGAGTATGTGTGTCCAAACTTTTGACAGGTACTGTACATCTAAGTACAATAAGTGCTGCTCTGTTCTGGATCAACTGCAATTTGCCTATGTCGTTCTTTGCCGCACCTGACCACACAACTGGGCAGTAGTCCAGGTGTGACAAAACTAAGGCCTGTAGATCCTGTCTGGTTGACTGAGATGTCAGGGGGGGGGGATAAGTATGTGTGGTGATTTGAGAGAGAACATTCAACAACCAACGGTACTGGGCACTTATCTTTCTACAAGAACATGTAAATTATGTATTCATGCATCTGACCTGTTTGTGGAGAGCTTCAGGCAGAGTGTGTCTGTGAGAGTGCTGAAACTCCTCCATCATGCCCTTTACCAGGGCTCCATCTCTACCAGACAGCAGCCAGAACACACGCTCCATGTTATAGGGGTCCTGGGGTGAGAGCACAGTGTTAGCCACAGTACACACACACACTTCTTAAACCTTAAACAAAGTGACGAGCCATCACGCACAGCACCTGAATGTCTATAGCCGGGGCCATGGTCTGCGTGACATTGGTTGCCATGGAAAAGTCCCCACTTTGCACAGTCCTGTGCACTATGTCATTAGCGTTCGTCATGGCAACGAGGCACAGCGGTATCCCCATCTGCTTCACAATGCAGCCGGCTGAGAGAGGGGACAGAGAGACAGACAAAGAATGAAGAGAGGAGAGATTAAGGAAAACCAGAGAAAAACATGAGCTATGTTCCAATACTCTCAAACGGCTTAGTTTCCTTTCCTCTTTGAGCAAAAAAGTAGGGAAGAAATATAAATATATCTCTAATCAAAAAAATATATCCAAAAAGGGGCACAAATGGGAAAAAGTAGTGGAAACACTGTGTAATTGTAAAACTTCTCACCGGCGATATTCCCCGCCCCCCCTGTGGGCACTACCATCTCCAAGGCGGGTAGGGGTGCCCCCGTCTCTGCCTGCTCCAGCCCACTCACATGCAGGTAGGCATAAAGGAAGTGTGCCAGCTGCACCATGACACGAGACCAGTTGACTGAGTTGAGACTCATCAGGCTGTGTTGTTTCACCAGCTCCTGGTCTGAAAACAGTCGACGGATGGGCACGTCGATGTCATCAGAACTGCCATCCGCTAGTGGTGCAGGGGAGAAAAATTAGGGTTGTGTTATCATACCAATGATACCATCTTATCACAGGATAAGGTAAGATCATTATTACTGAAGGCTAAAACTCCTATATTTTCCCATGATATGGCCATCATCTCTCACTATCAAAGAAGGGGGCAAGAAGAGGAAGCCACTTTAGAATATTGCTCCCTCATACTATCTGGCCCTCTCTCTAACCTGCAAACACATGGATATTGTCCTCCAGGCAGGTGATCATCTGTTTCTCCTGCACAAGAGTTATGCGGCCCCGGGGGTACACCACTACCACGTCTACCCCACCAAGGCCTCTCGCACTGTGGATGGCTGAACCACCCGTGTCCCCAGATGTGCCTAGGAAGGTAGGCCGCAGCGTGGGAGAGGGAAGAGGATAGGAGGACACTATTAACACGTAAGATGTAATATACATCAACATAATAGACCTAGCATGTAACTAAACATGTAAACACTCCAAATGCTGCCCAAAGTGCCCCTTCTCACCCACTAATACGATGGCGCGCCGGCTTTCCTTGCGCAGGAAGTAGTCGAGGAAGCGCACGGTGCAGGTCATGGCCAGGTCCTTGAAGGCCAGGGTCTCACCGTGGAAGAGTTCCAGCACACACAGCCCACCCTTCAGCCTGGCCAAGCTCACCACCCCCGGCACGGCGAACCCAGACAGGGCCGCACTCACCAGGCCTGGGGCAAGGGAGGGAGAGAGAGAGAGAGAGAGAGAGAGAGAGAGAGAGAGAGAGAGAGAGAGAGAGAGAGAGAGAGAGAGAGAGAGAGAGAGAGAGAGAGAGAGAGAGAGAGCGGAGAGGGGTGTGAAAGAGTGAGATTGAGTGAGATTGAGAGAGTGAGATGGGCAGAAGGATCACGCAAAAGAGAGAGAGTGAAGGAAAAGCGGTGAGGAAGGGACATGAACAGAGTTGCTTCATTTTGATATATACCCAGATGTGAAAAAAAACAAGTGCCAAACCCTCTTCACTTTACACCTAACTGTACCATATTTTCCAACCATCAATCAATCCATCAACGTGTCACTCAGCTACCCAAACCCTCCAGGTCTCACCGTCCAGGTCTGCTCGAGGGATCAGCTCTGTAGGGATGAACAGGGAGCAGACCTCCGTCACTAGCTGGGGGTAGGACAGGGAGCTCCAGGACCTCAAGGTATCAGGAGTCAGGGTGGGGAGGGTCTCAGGCATGAACATCCCCCCGTCTGGCGCATATCCCGATAACAAAACATCCTGAAAGTTCCAACCCTGGACACCACCACGCGTGCTGCAGTACTGCATATCTGACACCTGTCAGTAGTCAAAACAGAGAGAAGTATGATGAAAAATAGTATGATGATAAGCCTTTGGGTTATGTTCGCTTCATTGTTGTAGCAATTTGACAGAATACTTTACAATAAGGATGCAAGGGCAGACATATCTATCTGGGCACACGGATCAACAGTTCATAAGTGACTATTGGACTATAATGTAATAACATTATTATAATGCATAACAGTCAGCCTACTGCAGTTTAAAAAACATGTGTTCATGTTAATTTTTTAATTATGGGAAATTACATTATTAATACATAGCATAATAGAAAATATAACTGTAAACTACTGTTGAAAAAACATATTATAGCTTATTTATTTGAAATCAATTATGGTTAGGTAAATTCAATGCTGCTGACTATCGCATCTAGTCCATAAAATTTAAAATTATGATTATTTACCGTCCGCTTGCTATAAAAAGAAATAGCTCCGAAGTAGCGTACTGTAGCTACGAGATGACCTGGGGAACTGTATTGGTGCAACACCAGAGTTCGAATTTCGAAGTAAAGAGGTCAATCTGGTGCCTAACGTTTCAAAATATCTACTCTAAAGCGTCACCTGCTGGTCATTATAGCAAACTGCATTCAAAGGAGTTTAATAAGAGACACAACCACATTTTGATATTATCTGACAAATAAATTCAATCAATTAATCAATCAATCCAAACTATGAAGCGGCCATTTGATGAATGGAAAGAGACATCTGTTACAAAACACCAAAAGTTTAATGACATTCGGAGATTGTCAAGCATTTGTTATTGGGTAGGCCTACAAGGTAGGAAGGGATGTATTTACTGTTTGTTGAGATTTACATATTCTATTTATTGTGATGTTGAAAACGCAAACCATGATATTGAATTGAAAATTCGTTGCATATATTTAATATAAATATAAATATGGTATCAAAATGTTGAAAATCTGATTTCCCCCGAGCTGATCATTGTCTGCAGCCGGGTTTGATCGTAGTGTAGGCCTAGTGAAACAGAGTGAACTTGTCCATGGTATTCGGCGAACCCTCAACCTTCTTGGCCGGTATCGCTGCGTGGCATCGACTGTGTCACAAAAGCATGCGTTTATAAACACAGGGTTGCTATTGTTATTTGTGGTCTTAAACATTGGATACAACAGTCAGCCATGGTTATTGTATCCAATGGCTAATGCCTGCACCAAAAATTACTGCTAGGTCAGTTGAGTTTTTCTGTCTTATTCATAATCGAACTATGGTGCTCCTTAGCTACGGTTATTCATAAATCTAAAGATGTCTTCACTACAAATCCAAACTAGAAAAGCATATATATTTGTATTGTAATCCCAAGGGAACCAGCACACCATTGCCATAGGTTGCAAATTTGGGTTTACAATGTTTAAAATAATAACTAATTGCTTGTATACATACTGTAGTTCCGTGTGTACTGCCCCACCCCCTTCTAACACGTTCCTTCTCAACCCTTAGGTCTGCCAAGAGATGTATGTGAGATCAAGCAGAATGGAGACCACTTCAAGATGAACATTTAAACGTGTTAACCCTCGCAAGGTGGCTGACCCAGACGGCATCCCTGGCCGCATCCTCAGAGCATGCGCAGACCAGCTGGCTGTGTTTACGGACATATTCAATCGTTCCCTATCCCAGTCTGCTGTCCCCACATGCTTCAAGATGGCCACCATTGTTCCTGTACCCAAGAAGGCAAAGATACCTGAACTAAATGACTATCGCCCCGTAGCACTCACTTCTGTCATCATGAAGTGCTTTGAGAGACTAGTCAAGGATCATATCACCTCCACCTTACCTGACACCCTAGACCCACTTCAGTTTGCATACCGCCCCAACTGGTCCACAGATGATACAATCGCCATCACACTGCACACTGCCCTATCCCATCTGGACAAGAGGAATATCTATGTAAGAATGCTGTTCATTGACTACATCTCAGCATTCAACACCATAGTACCATCCAAGCTCATCCTTAAGCTGGAGTCCCTGGTTCTCAACCCCGCCCTATGCAATTGGGTCCTGGACTTTCTGACGGGCCGCCCCCAGGTGGTCAAGGTAGGAAACAACATCTCCACTTCGCTGACCCTCAACACAGGGGCCCCACAAGGGAGCGTGCTCAGTCCCCTCCTATACTCCCTGTTCACCCATGACTGCGTGGCCATGCACGCCTCCATCTCAATCATCAAGTTTGCAGACGACACAACAGTAGTGGGCTTGATTACCAACAACGACGAGACAGCCTACAGGGAGGAGGTGAGGGCACTCGGAGTGTGGTGTCAGGAAAACAACCTCTCACTCAAGGTCAACAAAACAAAGGAGATGATTGTGGACTTCATGAAACAGCAGAGGGAGCACCCCCCTATCCACATCGAAGGGACAGTAGTGGAGAAGGTGGAAAGTTTTAAGTTTCTCGGCGTACAGTACACACCACAGACAAACTGAAATGATCCAACCACACAGATAGTGTGGTGAAGAAGGCGCAACAGCACCTCTTCAACCTCAGGAGGCTGAAGAAATTTGGTTTGTCACCTAAAACCCTGACAAACTTTTACAGATGCACAATTGAGAGCATCCTGTCGGGCTGTATTACCACCTGGTACGGCAACTGCACCGACCTCAACCGCAAGGCTCTCCAGAGGTCTGCACAATGCATCACCGGGGGCAAACTACAAACAGCTTCAAGGCCATCAGACTGCTAAACAGCAATCACTAACTCAGAGAGGCTGCTGCCTACATAGAGACTCACTAGTCACTTTAATAAACAATGCCACTTTAATAATGTTTACATATCTTACATTACTCATCTCATATGTATATACTGTATCTTATACCATCTATTGCATCTTGCCTATGCCGCTCGGCCATTGCTCATCCAAATATTTATTTGTATGTATTCTTATTCCATCCCTTTAGATTTGTGTGTAGTAGGTAGCTGTTGGGGAATTGTTCGATTACTTGTTAGATATTACTGCACTGTCGGAACTAGAACGAGCACAAGCATTTCGCTACACTCGCATGAATATCTGCTAACCATGTGTATGTGATCAATACAATTTGATTTGATTTGAGACACCAAAGTCATGGTCAACTCGTTCACAGTTGGCCAGGAGGCTAAGCTGGAGACGATGACTGGAGAGAAGAACAAGGTGAGTTGCTCAACCAGACACACCCACACTTACTTGGGGCCTCATGGGCACACCTGCACATTGGGTAACTTGTACTTAAGTTGTAAATTACATAGATGGGGAATTCCAGTCCTGGAGGGCCAAAGTGTGCAGGCATTTGTTTCAGTTCAGCTTTTACACCTGATAAAATGTTTATCAGTTTCCTTAGAGCTGGAGCAAATGTCTACACATGTAGCGATCAATGAACAGTTGCTCTCCCTACTTTGAGTGTGTTATTTTTTTAGCATGTTTCCATGACCCATTCTATGAGTGGTGCTAAACCTACTTATAACAAGCCGTAGTGTGCTAACTTGGAATTATCTAGTTTGTTACTCTTTCATGGTATGTCATGCACTGACTCCTCTACCCTTTCCCAGGCTACGGTGAATCTGGTTGGGAACACGCTAAACGTCTCACTGAAGGGCATTGAGTCAGTCACGGAACATCATCATTGTGAGTATTATGGTTGGGGACTAGAATGGGTTTGAATTATCAACAAGGGGTGGAATTTCCCTCCTTCAAATGTAACTGGGCTATAAAACCTAATCTGTGTGCACCCTTTTTCTTTCCAGACCATGACGCTTCGCCCCATCGTCTGCAAGAGGATAAGTAAGCGCATGTAGTGATCTCTCAACCCTTTTTGAATAAACCAAGAAAATGTATTGACTTCTATGGTTTGTCTATAAAGAGTTGATCCTTAGCTTTGATTGGTTGAGCTGCAATGTATAGCAAAACAGAGTCCAGACTATCCAGTGTTCGCTTTTATTGCCTTTTACATTCAATATTTCACATGGTAATATGGCACATGGTGGGTATACTGATTCAATGTTTACTAGCACAAAAAAGGTAAGATGTTCATAGGAACTTTGAGCCTTACAGCTGTAGTTGAGGGCCAGCCAATAATTATTTTGGGGGGCAGATTTGGTGACCACTGCATTTCAATGGTATGAAAGTGGTGTGTACAGAAGCTCATTGCTTGTGGAAGAGGGCCTTGACGTTGTCCTCAACACTGACTGCCTCAGCCATCATGCCCATGGGCTTGTTCTGCAGGGCAGCCTCTCTCATGCTGTGGTAGACGCACTCATTCTGCTTGAAAATCCTCTGCTCCATCTCGGTCTGCATACGCATTGACTAGGAAACAAGGGGTCAGGGGTCAAAAGGTAGACTGGTCTGGTGTAATCTGGGAAATTAGTATTCAGTGAGGTGAAATTATAGATATGTAACCAATAGAGCTTACACTTCACTGTTCTACCTGACAATCATATCTCCCTTCCACACATTGTTATTGAATGTTTTGTAACATTGTACCCTACTGAACTGGCCCCATGCTATCTTTTTCTAATGGCATAGGTTAATCAACCTAATGAGGCAGCCTGTAGTCTAGTGTACCTCCAAGTCCTTGGTGATGGGGTGGTTGGGTCCATGTGTGATCATGAGAATGGCGTAGGCCTTGCAGATCATGCCATGGCCCACCTCGATGAGCCCTGCGTGCCAGTGAGTCACGCCAGCCCGCATGGTGGCCATGCCCAACTGGGCGTTATTGGGGTGGTACAACTTCCTGCTCAGGAGAAGGGATAGAAGAGGGTTGGTGCAAAGGGAAGGGGAGGAAAAGAGAACATGTTTAGGATTAAGTAATTCGTGCACTAAATATATCAAAGTATGTGGACACGCCTTCAAATTAGTGGATTCGGCTATTTCAGGCACACCGTTGCTGACAGGTGTGTACAATCGAGCACACAGCTATGCAATCTCCATAGACAAACACTGGCAGTAGCATGGCCTTACTGAAGAGCTCAGTGACTTTCAACGTGGTAGCGTCATAGGATGCCACCTTCCCAACAAGTTAGTTTGTCAAATGTCTGCCCTGCTAGAGTTGCCCTGGTCCACTGTAAGTGCTGTTATTGTGAAGTGGAAACTTCTAGGAGCAACAACGTCTCAGCTGCAAAGTGGTAGGCCACACAAGCTCACAGACCGGGACCGCTGAGGGCTGAAGCGCGTAGAGCGTAAAAATCATCTGTCCTCGGTTGCAACACTCACTACCAAGTTCCAAACTGCCCCTGGAAGCAATGTCAGCACAAGAACTGTTCGTTGGGAGCCAGCAGCTGCACACAAGCCTAAAATCACCAATGTGCAATGCCAAGCGCAGCTGGAGTGGTGTAAAGCTTGCCGCCATTGGACTCTGGAGCAGTGGAAACGCGTTCTCTAGGGTGATGAATCACGCTTCACCATTTAGCAGTCCGATGGACAAATCTGGGTTTGCGTATGCCAGGAGAATGCTACCTGCCCCAGATGCATAGTGCCAACTGTAAAGTTTGGTGGAGGAGGAATAATGGTCTGGGGCTGTTTTTCATGGTTTGGGCTAGGCCCCTTAGTTCCAGTGAAGGGAAATCTTAAAGCTACAGCATACAATGACATTCTAGACTATTCTGTGCCTCCAACTTTGTGGCAACAGTTTGGGGAAGGCCCTTTCCTGTTTCAGCATGACAATGCCCCCGTGCACAAAGCGAGGTCCATACAGAAATGGTTTGTCGAGATCGGTGTGGAAGAACTTGACTGGCCTGCACAGAGCCCTGACCACAACCTCATCGAACACCTTTGGGATGAATTGGAACACAGACTGTGAGCCCGACCTAATCGCCCAACATCAGTGTCCGGCTGAATGGAAGCAAGTCCCCGCAGCAATGTTCCAACATTTAGTGGAAAGCCTTCCCAGAAGAGTGGAGGCTGTTATAGCAGCAAAGGGGAGACTAACTGCATATCAATGCCCATGATTTTGGAATGAGATGTTCGACGAGCATGTAGTGTATGTTGTTGTCCTATCTAGCTATCTTAAGATGAATACACTAACTGTAAGTCGCTCTGGATGAGAGCGTCTGCTAAATGACTAAAATGTAAACGTAGAAATGGGATTTTAAAGCTGTAGACATGCAGCTGTAGACACCACTCTGTCCCCATTACAAACACTCACATATATCCCTCCACCATCCTGCGTGAGTATTCTGCAGCCTCAGAGAAGAACTTCAGGTAGGACAGCACCTCGCTGGCTGCACTCAGCATACGCAGTTGGTACAGGTGTGTATCAGCCAACACGGGCTCCTGTTTGTCCAGACACTCACGACACAGCTTCACCACCTGTGGAGGGAAAGGGAGGGATGGAGAGGGAATTTGCGGGTTTAACAAAAGAGGCAGAGTGAATTATATGGGACAGTGAAAGAGAGGTATTTACCAAACTCCAAAGCCATCCCTAAAGGTAAAGGAGGGGGTTGTTGTTACCTCATGAAAGTCACCTGCAGTACGAGCTGCCTCAACCTTGGCCAGGCACTCCAAACTTAACTCCTGTACCTCTTTCACAAGCTCATCAGAGGGCTGAGAGAGAGAATACAGTAAACACAACAGCGTCAGTGTATTAACATTTGGGAGTATGCACATTGCGGATCCCACCATCATTCACTCCTGATCATTGACAGTAAAGGAAAATGCCTGGTGACCAAAATGCACTACTGCAGACAACCACAAGAGAGTGACATATCCAACAAATCTGAAAATTTTTCCATTGAAGGAAATGTTGTACTGTATAATGTGTTCATGGTCCAGTAGTCTCTTCTCACAGACACAGCAGCTGTGTGAGGAGACTAATGGTCCAGCAACTACAAAAATGGACTAGTGTAGGACACAGACTTATACTTGTGTTACACACCTTGTGACTTAATCATAATTTGCGCCAAGTCAATTCCCATACATAGATACTGATATAACACATATCCAGGTCCATGGCATTGACTAAAGATATGGTCATGTGCTAAGATAGTTAGTCATATTATTTTGCAATGTCTCAGACAATCAATTGGAATTCAGCATTAGGTTACCATATCTCAGATGAAATCAGAAAAACTTGATTTCATATCAACTGCTACATGTATTTTGTTCTATCTATGGTAGCTGATATTTCGGGTTGGGATCTCATGTGAGGCACGAGTACAGATCCATTAAGGGAGAGGGGAAGCATGGAACTTTATTGAACTGAAAAGTAATTAGGGTGATGTGTTGTTGGCCCCTGGGCCCTCAGAGGTATGATCAGGTGTTTCATTTGTGCATTTAACTACATGATTCTGATGCATCAGCTGTGAGATGCCCATCTACGTGATGGGGCCATCTACGGCATGGGGCCAAGGACCCAGGACCCCACTGTTTGGAATGGAATGAATTGACCCCAACTCTGCCCTCAACATGTCACTACTTCACCCACCTTGTTGCCTTCGGTCTCCTTGGCAGCCATCATTAGGTCATCTTTGAGGTTCTTGCTGCAGCTTTTGCAGGTGCAGTCAAAGTGGTACTGGTGCTTCAGGGCTCTTTGGCGGTCCGTTGACACGTTCAGGAAGTCCACGTAGCCCACCGTCAGCTCCTCATTCTCAGCAATCTTACCAAGCGCACGCAGCTCAATCCTGAGGGAGCAGGGCGGCATGGTTAGCCTAGTGCCAGAGTAACAGCTGCTCTAGGATCAGCTTGTAAGCTCTGCATGTCACATGCTGAAAGAACAGGCCCTGGAGCATAAGGGATAAGGGGGTGATGTAGTGTGATGTGATGGTAGTAACCATAAGGGAGGGTAAAGGGGGTAGTGTAGTGTGATGGTAGTAACCATAAGGGAGGGTAAAGGGGGTAGTGTAATGTGATGGTAGTAACCATAAGGGAGGGTAAAGGGGGTAGTGTAATGTGATGGTAGTAACCATAAGGGAGGGTAAAGGGGGTAGTGTAGTGTGATGGTAGTAACCATAAGGGAGGGTAAAGGGGGTAGTGTAATGTGATGGTAGTAACCATAAGGGAGGGTAAAGGGGTTAGTGTAGTGTGATGGTAGTAACCATAAGGGAGGGTAAAGGGGGTAGTGTGGTGTGATGGTAGTAACCATAAGGGAGGGTAAAGGGGGTAGTGTAATGTGATGGTAGTAACCATAAGGGAGGGTAAAGGGGGTAGTGTAATGTGATGGTAGTAACCATAAGGGAGGGTAAAGGGGGTAGTGTAATGTGATGGTAGTAACCATAAGGGAGGGTAAAGGGGGTAGTGTAGTGTGATGGTAGTAACCATAAGGGAGGGTAAAGGGGGTAGTGTAGTGTGATGGTAGTAACCATAAGGGAGGGTAAAGGGGGTAGTGTAATGTGATGGTAGTAACCATAAGGGAAGGTAAAGGGGGTAGTGTAGTGTGATGGTAGTAACCATAAGGGAAGGTAAAGGGGGTAGTGTAGCCCCTAGACCTTTACCTGTTTTTTTATTTATTTAACTAGGCAAGTCAGTTAAGAACAAATTCTTAACTAGCCTACCCTGGCCAAACCTGTACGACACTGGGCCAATTGTGCAACACTTGATGGGATTCCCAATCACAGCCAGATGTGATACAGCCTGGATTTGAACCATGGACCTCTTGCACTAAGATGCAGTGCCTTAGACCACTGCACTACTAGGACAGGTCTGTAAATTCAAGCCCTGCTATGAATGTTCTCTCTCAATTGCTACAATAGCGAAAGGCCAGGAAAGTTATTGCAGTGACATAGTTGTCCAGGGAGCTGACAGCATTTTTGTTTTTTATGGAGATAGGAAACCTTCATTGACCAGTCAGCAAACATAAACATCACTGGTTGGATATTGGACTGTTGGACTGTTGGCTCCTGATGAATAATAAATATGGTTTGGAGGAACATCCATAGCCCAGCTGCAAGCTCAGTGTGGGGGTTTTCATTTCACTCAACTTGAAACAACATTCTAACAAAGCAGTTTGGGGATTTTGCACTGACAGACAACCAAAAACAGCCATCATCACCAACACAGTGCAGGCAGTCTAAAAGTCTAAAAATACATTCACGTTATGATGTGATGTTTGAAGTAATCTTATCAGGTAGTTGACTGAAAACTGAGCAAAATCTAACAATAGACACACTTCACACAACAAAGCCTCAAGCAGAATAGCAACTCAGTCCTACTGAGAGCTAAACAAACCATGCTATAAGTATGTTATAGTCGGACAGACACAATTTGTTGAGTTTCGTAATATTCTGTTTTCCCCTCAGTTATTAACTTTAGGGGTCAGATTTGATAGTACTTTTATGATAATGAGTAATTTGATCATGCTCAATGAGGAAACGGTCCCGTGGTAAAAAAGGAAAAATAGAGGAAATCACACTATTCAATGTCAGGGTCAAGATTAGAATGCCTGACTGTCATTTGGTACTGTTGTTCTGTTGACTTCCTCACTAACGTCCAATGATAGAGGGTTGAGGGTTAATAACAGGTGCTAATGAGATCTTTGAGGATCGGATGCTCAAGGTTCAAAGGTTAGATGTTAGTTTGAAGCAGGCAGAGAGACCCACCTCCTCTTAGAGTGGAAGGTTGCATTCAGAGCTGACTGACTGGAAGAGATGGCAGTCAAAGAGTTTACAAATCACATACAAACGTTTTATCTCTCCCTCTCCCTCTCTTGGGGGATACATACTTGCCATGGTTGAGGATGACAGTACAGTTGGGCCAGCAGTCATGGTTGACCAGACACAGGTTAGGGAACAGACCTACTCCCACTGCCTGCAGACCCCTCTGGTCACTCAGAGTAAAACCATTACAGTTGATCTACAGATGGATGGAGAAAAGGGGGGATGGAGAGAGAAAAAAGAAAGAGAATGGAGAGAGAGATGGAATGAGAATGACAGTGGAGGAAGACAGAGAGAGAGGAATAAAGATATGAATGGTTAATGACAGTACCTGACAGTCCATAGAGAGTAAAAGAACACATACTATAGTCAAAATAGATCAACCAGTGATCTTGTATGTACTGTGCCAAAGTTTGAGATATCTGGATGGTAAGATGACTAACTCATTGATACGTACTATGCCAAAGATGTGTGAGATGTACTCCACGCCGTGCCTGATGTTGGGACAGTAGTTCAGGAAGTTGTGCACGTCGATCTTGAGCTCTTCGAGGTTGTCGGTGGGCATGTCGGCCACGTGGTCCTCCAGCTGGTCCACTGAGGTCAGCTGGCTGTCCGACACAATGCCTGTGTCCTTCTGTATGCGCCACAGCACACGGGCAGCAAGACTGGAGAGGGACAGGGAGATTTAGCATTAGCATTATAGTTTTATATGAGTGGCTGACATAGCCTGGTTTCTTTTTTATGCAACTTGGCAAGGCATTGACAACCACTCACCTTCCCCTGTCCATCCATTCTCTTCCTACTCCCCTCTCTCTCCTTCCTCCACCACCTCTCTCCGCTAGCTCTCTCTCCTTCTCCTCTATTTTTCTCCCTCCTCCCCTCTCTCTCCTTCCTCCACCACCTCTCTCCGCTAGCTCTCTCTCCTTCTCTATTTTCTCCCTCCTCCACTCTCTCTCCTCCCTTCTTCTTACCGGACATTCTCATTGGGGGCCTTTCCGTTCTTCTTGATGGCACCACACTCCTGCTTGTGCTCGTCCCAGCATGCAGTCTGACAGGTGCGGTCACAGTAATGGGCAAACTTACACTGGGCGCAGCGGTGGAGGTTGGCCTGGCGACGGAAGCAGCTGTGACACACCTGCTTAGACAGACTAGGAA
Organism: Salvelinus alpinus; assembly: GCF_045679555.1. Classification (NCBI taxonomy): domain Eukaryota; kingdom Metazoa; phylum Chordata; class Actinopteri; order Salmoniformes; family Salmonidae; genus Salvelinus; species Salvelinus alpinus. Next base: position 20,145,968 of record NC_092103.1, on the reverse strand, counting down.
AAGTGGGGAGGTCAAGGGTTAGAGGTCATGATTTCTTATGGGGTTCAGGGGTTTACCAGCCCCCTGAAACTATTGAAAATCAAACCCTGCTGCGCTCTCATCCTCCCTTCTGTCCTTGGTAACTATCAGATTTAGTGGAAACCTGTTACCATAAAACATAATGGCAGGGATGGCAGGCCCTAGAGAAATCAGTCCGAACTACTACATAGGCCCTGTGGGAATTGAAGTTTCAAACTGTCCTGGGAACATAGCCTATACACGGAGTATACAAAACATTAAGAACATGCTCTTTCCATGACAGACTGACCAGGTGAATCCAGGTGAAAGCTATGAGCCCTTATTGATGTCACTTTTTAAATCCACTTCCATCAGTGTAGATGAAGGGAAGGAGGCAGGCTAAAGAAGGATGTTTAAGCCTTGAGACAATTTAGATATGGATTGTGTATGTGTGCCATTCAGAGGATGAATGTGCAAGACAAAAGATTGAATTGCCTTTGAACGGGGTATGGTAGTAAGTGCCAGGCACACCGGTTTGTGTCAAGAACTGCAACGCTGCTGGGTTTTTCACGCTCAACAATTTCCCGTGTGTATCAAGAATGGTCCACCATCCAAAGGATATCCAGCCAACTTAACACAACTGTGGGAAGCATTGGAGTCAACATGGGCCAGCATCCCTGTGGAATGCTTTCGACACCTTGTAGAGTCCATGCCCCAACGAATTGAGGCTGGGGTAGAGAATATGGGGTAGAGAATAACAACGCAAGGCAATGACCAGTGGATGACATCATGGACTGATAATGGAGTGGATTTATTTCACTAGCAATTTTCACTCTGGTGGGTCTTAAAACGAGTGATTGCACCTATTTGAAGCTGGGGGTGATTCGATGGCCATGGTAGTGTGAGAAACCAGCAGGTTGGAGAAGACATTAAATAGATAAAAAAACAGGGATATGTTGGTGTGCTGGAGAGTGTAGGTTCAGGAATGAATGATAATACGCTCTCACAGCAAACTGAGTGGGGAGCCATTTCTGTACCTTATCAGTGAAGAGAAAGACCTGTTCTGTGTCAGCATTTAAATCAGTCCCTTAACTACTTACCTCATATTTCCTCTCTCCTTTTTTCTATGTCTTTCCTGGCTATCCTCTTCCCTTTCCCTCGCCCTTTTTTCAGTGCATCGCCCTTTTCCCTCGCCCTTTTTCATACAGACCCAATAAATATTGCCTCGTATTCAGACTCCTTGACTTTTTCCACATTTTGTTACATTAAACCTTATTCTAAGATGGATTAAATAAATAAAAAATCCTCATCAATCTATACAATACCCCATAATGACAAAGCGAAAACAGGTTTGTAATTTTTTTGCAAATGTATACATTTATAAAAAATTAAAACAGAAATATCTTATTTACATAAGTATTCAGGCCCTTTGCTATGAGACTCGAAATTGAGCTCAGATGCATCCTGTTTCCATTGATCATCCATGAGATGTTTCTACAACTTAATTGGAAAATGATTTGGAAAGGCACACACCTGTCTATATTAGGTCCCACAGTTGACAGTGCATGTCAGAACAAAAACCAAGCCATGAGGTCGAAGGGATTGTCCGTAGAGCTCCAAGACAGGATTGTGTCAGAGCACAGATCTGGAGAAGGGTACTAAAAAATGTCTGCAGCATTGAAGGTCCTCAAGAATACAGTGGCCTCCATCATTCTTAAATGGAATAAGTTTGGAACCACCAAGACTTTTCCTAGAGGTGGCCGCCCAGCCAAACTGAGCAATAGGGAGGTGACCAAGAACCCAATGGTCACTCTGACAGAGCTCTAGAGTTCCTCTGTGGAGATGGGAGAACCTTCCAGAATTCAACCAGCTCTGCAGCACTCCACCAATCAGGCCTTTATGGTACAATGGCCAGACAGAAGCCACTCCTCAGTAAAAGGCACATGACAGCCTGCTTGGAGTTTACCAAAAGGCACCTGAATACTCTCAGACCATGAGAAACAATATTCTCTGGTCTGATGAAACCAAGACTGAACTCTTTGGCCTGAATGCTAAGCGTCACGTCTGGAGGAAACCTGTCACCATCCCTACTGTGAAGCATGGTGGTGGCAGCATCATGTTGTGGGGATGTTTTTCAGCGGCAGGGACTGGGAGACACCTCAGGATCAAAGGAAAGTTGAACGGAGCAAAGTACAGAGAGATCCTTGATGAAAACCTGCTCCAGAGCGCTCAGAACCTCAGCCCGGGGTGAAGGTTTGCCTTCCAACAGGACAACGACCCTAAACACACAGCCAAGGCAATGCAGGAGTGGCTTCGGGACAAGTCCCTGAATGTCCTTGAGTGGCCCAGCCAAATCCCGGACTTGAACCCAATCGAACATCTCTGGAGAGACCTGAAAATAGCTGTGCAGCGATGCTCCCCATCCAACCTGACAGAGCTTGAGAGGATCTGCAGAATGGGAGAAACTCCCCAAATACAGGTGTGCCAAGCTTGTAGCATCATACCCAAGAAGACTTGAGGCTGTAATTGATGCCAAAGATGCTTCAACAAAGTACTGAGGATAAATGGTCTGAATACTTATGTAAATGTGATATTTCCGTTTTTTTATTTTAATACATTTGCAAAAAGAATGTTAAACCTGTTTTTGCTTTGTCATTATGGGGTATTGTGTGTAGATTGATGAGGGGGGGGAAACTATTTAATCAATTTTACAATACGGCTGTAAAGTAACAATGTGGGAAAAGTGAAAGGGTCTGAATACTTTCCGAATGCACTGTATTTATGTAATGGGCTATTCTGAGATGACTTTACAGAAATATGATGGTATTCCCCACACACCTTCCAAACTTCTCTCTCTCTCAGATGAAGTGCAAACAGAGTTTTAGAGAATGTTTCCACTGTCATTCCGTGTACTTGTTGAGCTCCACCACTATATCTGTTCTGGTTTACTATATGTAGGGGAGAGTTGGTAAGTTGAGCCATTTTTTACAATCAGCATCATTCCGTGAAAGGAAATCTAATTTTCTGTATAGCAAAGATATCTGCATATATTTCAGGATGTTGTGTATACCTGGAAATAATCAGAATTCATGTAAATATTACAGTTTTGAAAACATAGCTTGTCCAAAAAAAGTGGTCATTTGGCACGACCCTCCCCCGGGTTAAGTTAAGCAGTGTACAAATGTCTGTACTGAATGAAATATTACCACTAGCTTTTTAAAACCATGTCTATCTTTATTTCCCAATCAAAATTCAATACAATCACAATCGCTTTTTTATCTGTTAATAATTTTAAGCGTCTTTTAACAGGCTTTAAACCTAACAAACACTTTGTACATTATTTTTCATACTTTTAACATAGGCCAGCACTGTTGCCTTGCATCACGCCTAGGAAGAAAACACTTAGATTTGCTCAACTTGCCTTTGGCTCAAACATTGGCTCAACTTACCCCATGGCCATTGGCTCAACTTACCCGAAGACAAATATTTTGACTATATTAGCCCACACAGCTACCAGGATACACTTTCATGCTATGTTTAGGAACTCATATTCAAGCTTATAGAGACCCCAACTGATGTACAGTATATACTATAGTATTCACAGTACCTTTTTTGCGGACTTTACTATAGTATTCACTGTAGTGTTTTTGCGCAGGGTTTTTGGGCAAAAACACTAGACACTAGAGTGAATACTGTAGTATTTACTGCAGTGTTTTTGTGGACATGAATGTAGTGTTTACTGTACTGTTTTTGCAGACATTACTGTAGTAGATGTAGTATTTACTATAGTGCTTTTGTTTAATTGTCTTTTGTTTGATTATCTTTTTAATCATCTTGAAAAAAAACATTTAGGGGGTTTTCTCCTTGAGGAAACTTACTGGACAAACAAAAAAAGCAAATTGTCCATAACTGTCACGACTTCCGCCGAAGTCGGTCCCTCTCCTTGTTTGGGCGGCGTTCGGCGGTCGACGTCACCGGCGTTAGGTGGTCGACGTCACCGGCCTTCTTGCCATCGCCGATCCACTTTTCATTTTCCATTTGTTTTGTCTTTGTCTTTACACACCTGGTTTCAATTCCCCAATTAATTGTTCATTATTTAACCCTCTGTTCCCCCATGTTTGTTTGTGAGTAATTGTTTTTATGTAATACGGTCCGTTTATGTGGGCTGGCTTATTTTGTATTGTATTTGTCTATTTTTGAGTAAAATACATTTATTTACTCATATCTGCTGTCCTGCGCCTGACTCCTATACACCAGCTACACACAGACTACATTACAATAACCTGTATGTACTGTAGGTAGGACAGTGGTCTGACCGGTTAGGTTGACCTTCTGTCTGGTGAAGTTCAGGTTTGGCAAGGTACAAGGGGGAGGGGATGGAGGAGTTCTCCTTTTTTTCTCAACTTGATTAAAACACATTTTAAAAAGTAAAGAAGTAA